>NC_073228.2:50793653-51099038 GCF_029281585.2 Gorilla gorilla gorilla | reverse complement strand
CTGTACCCAGAATGCCCTCACCCACTAGCAAGACCCCTTGTGTAACCCACATACTTAATCAATAACACTTCTTATGACCTTTGTGTGATCATTTTGTTTCCACATCTATCTCCCCTGTTAGACTGTGAGCTCCTGAAGGAAGGAGACTGTCTTACTCAGTACATTATCTCCCACCCCAGCACTGTGCCTAACACTCTCCAACTCTGGGTAAATAAATGAATGATATTCAAATAGCACAACCCCTTTCTGGCATCTAATTTTCCAGATCTACAGAACAGTGGACAGTCAATTCCCTCCCAGAATCAAGGGCTTGTACAATTGGATATAAACTCCCACTCATCCTTCAAACCCCACTCAGATATTGCCTCTTCTGGGATCCCTCCCAAACCTACACCAGGTATTCAGTCCCAATTCTCTGTGGACTCTTTACTTATATCTACTTCTCTTCCAGAATGGATGGCCCCATATTGTCATCTGTACACATGGCTGCTCTAGAGGATGGTCCATGTGTCTGTAGATATTGCTGGAGTCAACAGCTCTCTTGTGTTGCCATAAATGCTATCTTTTGCTACACCTTTGAAAGGCTTTAAATATTTGAAGATTTACTTAGGAAATTCTTAGCATAGAAAATAATTCAGGTGCATACTTTTTGAAAATGCGGTAATGCTCTGAAAACAAAACCAGGGTATCATAATCAAACCAAAAAATCAGATATTCTGGTTTGGAGTAAGACGCCATATAAGATTGCTATGACTGATTTTGGTCTAATGCTTCACTCTAACACCAGCCTGCATCCTTCCTTTGTGGCTCTACAACAGATTTTCTAAGACTACTTGATGTCATACCTAAGCCGGTGAATCTATGTCTTTATCATTCTCAGCATTACTGTGAACAGACTTAGATCCATTCACAGTTTAGTATGTCAAATATAGATAAGTAGTTCATTAAGCTGGGAGTGTGGTGCCCACCTCCTCACCTTCTGCTGGAGCTCCTCAATGGTCTTGAAGTAGGACTGGTAGCTGGGGCACAGCAAGGGCTCCTGCTGCTGGGACCGCTCCCGGATGAGGTTCTCCAGCTCCGCGTTGTCCCGCTCCAGCTGACGCACCTTCTCCAGGTAGCTGGCCAGGCGGTCGTTCAGGAACTGCATGGTCTCCTTCTCGCTGCCATTGAAGGAGCCCTCGCAGAACCAGTTGCAGTTGCTCACATTGGCGGGGATATTGCAGGCCCCGGGCAGGGTGTAGCCGTGGCAGCTGGGGGGCACACAGGGCCGGGAGGAGCAGCTGGTGCGGCAGCTCAGGCTGGGCAGGCAGAAGTTGTAGGGCATGGTGCAGGGAGGCAGTGGAGCTCTGGAAGTCAGTTTCAAAACCTGATTCCTTTTCCCTGGGATAAGCCTTGGTCCTCTCCAGGGCTTTATATTCTGTTAGCAGTGGGTGTGGCAACCATGTCAAGTATTCCTCGTTTTTACCTCCTTTGCTGATTTTTCCATTTGTTATTTAGCCACTTCACCTGAGTCCTATACCTCATTAAATATTTTACTCTGGCTTCTTGCTAAGTCAGGACTCCTCACAAAACATGCTGATTGGTTAAGTAAGAGCTTCATGGTTTGGCTTCAAAGTGACCAACCTTGCCTGTAGCAGTGCTTATCCATGGGACATTGAGCTAGAGTGACAGCTGGGCCCTGTCCCCAGAGTAGGGGGCACGTATGTGCCTCTTTCTCCTAAATGAGGAAAGGCTTGTGTCTCATCCAGTTCATATTCAATTAAGACTCTGTGAGAAAAGCCATGTAAGGAAACCCGTCTAGAAACTAGACTATGTGATAGGGAATCCTGGAAGCTGAAATGAGAAAGGACTTACAAGGCCATTGGTTCAGGGCCCGTTTGCAGTTCCATCCAGGCAGATGGAGGCAACTCTACCCTCTTCCTATGGGGCTGCAGGAAGCCACCCACCTCCGTTTCTACTAGTATTCAGTGTTCACAAGAATATTAAGAAACCTAAATTTTGGGAGCACCTACTCTGCATGAAGCACTGTGCTCCATGCCTGTGCACAGCGTGACTCTGTCATTGGTGATGGGTCCTGCTTGCTGAGCCTCCACTGTGCACCAGGCACAGTGCCAGGCACCTCATATGCACCAGCTCCTTCAGTCGTCTCAAAATGCTGCAAGGGTTTGTAGATAAGGACCCTAAGCCTCTGAGAGGTCTCCCAAGGTCACAGAGCTCCTACATGATGGAGCCAGGGTTCAAATACAGATCTCTCTAATTCCAATGTCCACACTCTGTCATATTACATGTCTCTCTCTTCCAATCTTTTCAGTACTGAGATGCAATAATGCAAAAAATACAGACTGAGCTCCATTGAGCTCAATCAGTGCTGTCAATATCCTAAATTAGAATGGGCCAAAAAATAACAAGCCTGTTTTTTACTTATTAAAGAACCAAAAGTCACTTCTATGCTGAAGGAAGGAAGTTTACTAAGTGAAAATGCATTAGACCCACTAGAAGCTTGAAGAAAAAAAAAAAAAGGAAACCCTTGGTTGATCTGAGGGAGAAATACCCAAGCCTAGCTCTCCAAAGGATATGACCCTGCAAATCCACCACTATGTCATGTGCATGAAGTGGCATTTTATGACCATTGGCACATTTTGGCAAGCAGATGCTCTACTCTCATGCATTCCAGATGGAGCTATGAAATATGAGGATTTTATGTTTAATCTATCAGTGCTCAAATCCTGAAAGATACTCCTCCAAGTTGTTCCTTTTGGAAGCTACATATTAAGTCTTGCCATACAAGAATTCTTTTCCTACAGGTGACCTGCCATTCCTCAGATCACCCTTCCTTCAAACTTGCCCTCACAGCTTGGGACACATTCTTTTGGTTATCCTCATTGAAGGCCAATCTTCATCTTCTATGGGTGTGTTTATTTTTGGAACCAGCCAGAAGTCATTTGAAACCACACCTAGTGCATAGGGTGAATAACCAAGCTGCATAGCATCTTTAATGGGTCAGAAACAGGTTGTGACTACAAAATAATAATGTGTGTTTTCTTGGGTGACTCTGGAAGTCATTTCCAAGGAGAAGCTTCAAATATGCTTTTATAAAGGACAGCAGCTTTGGGGCAAACATGTGGTCTTCCAGGGTGAATGCATTGAAGGTACTGATATCCTCCCCTACAATCACAATCAACAACTTTCCGCCCCTCCTGCCTGAATCTCTAATTTTTTTTTTTTTTTTTTTTTTGGAGACAGAGTCTCACTCTATTGCTCTATTGCCCAGGCCAGAGTGCAGTGGTGCAATCTCAGCTCACTGCAACCTCCGCCTCCCAGGTTCAAGCTATTCTCCTGTTTCACCCTCCCTAGTAGCTGGTATTACAGGCGTGCACCACCTGTAATGTGCCTGGCTAATTTTTGTATTTTTAGTAGAGATGGGGTTTCACTATGTTGGGCAGGCTGGTCTCGATCTCCTGACCTCAGGTGATCCACCCGCCTCAGCCTCCCAAAGTGCTGGGATTACAGGAGTGAGCCACCGCACCCGGTCTGAATCTCTACCTTTAAAATGATTCCACCATCAGTGAGATGTGGCATGGGCATATTGGTTTAAAATCAGTACCAAACCATTAAAGTCCTATTGGATGAGATCAAATAACATAAAGCAAATAGCTGAATTCATTAGCTTTTCTCTAATTACCTTGTGTTCTTCTCTCCTTCTTCTACGCCCCAAGCTTCAAAAGAGAAAAATCTGGCAATGGCACTTTTTAAAGAAAAGGAAAGGAATAGTGTGTCACAGACTGGTAAATATGTCCACAGGGATCCCTATAACCATTGCTGTAGCTTCTACCTCAGTCACAGTGGAATAATCCAGAGATAAGTATCCTTGTGTCTTTAAAAGTGGAGGTCAGAGTTTAGAAAACACAACTATTCCCACATCTTGAGTAGAAGTAACTATAATTTCTGCACAGCTACTTGGCCATTATATACTAATAGTTGGAAGAACTTGGGTCTATCGAGAAAAGAGCCAAGTTTCAATTAGTTTCTCACAAAGTCTGGAAGGCAATTGCTTTTTACTTACTCCACTTGCTGTGTACTGTGAATTCTTATCTTTACATGGGTGATGCTATTGTCTCTGTTCAATGGCCCTTCATTAAACATGACGAGCAAGTCAAATCCTAACAAACCGAAAGGTTCTATACATGCCAATATAATAGCGGCAGATGCTATGGTTGAGGCTTCTGGACTTAAGACGTGAGCAAATTGCAGTTGAGGTTTAAGGATGCTATTTATTATGGAAGCCCGGGCTATTTCCATAGAAGAGATCACATGCCAACCCACCAATGATGCTTAACCACGGAGTGGACATAGGATGGGTCTTCTGCTGAGGCCACCTTCCTCATTGTGGGACTTCAAAGGCATTAGGAGGCCTCCCTCCTTCTTCCCAAAGCCATCTTCTCCAATGTCCAGGCTCTGGTGCTTGAAATTGTCACCGTGAGAAATGTAAAATTTATTCTTTTAGAAATACGAAGTTACATTGGGCTACTTGAAAATTAATTATATTTTAATATGTACAAATGAGAAGGAGAGGCCAGGAGCAGTATCACTACATGCACACAGAGCAAGAAGATGGACTTTTTGCCAAAGAGGGATCCCAGAGGGGAATTAGAAAAGCAGAAAGACTGTCCAATAACAACCCCAGCCCATGGTTTTGGGCCAGCCTGTTAGAGCTTCCTAGAAAAGCAGAAGATAGGGCTTCCACAAACTGTTCCATAAAGGCAGCCGTTGTCAATTTATCAATCCTCCAGCCTCAGGACATTGAGAGGAGAAATTGAAGGGGTAATTCAGGAAATAAGCCAACAGGTTTGGCCCTGTTCAATGGGGCTTCTGATAAGGGACAAGCAGGAGAGGGGCTGAAGAATGAGCCAGGTCAGCAGTAAGCTAGGCTGAGCAAAAACAGATACAAACACCTCAAAATGGAACTCAGGAGCTAGTTCTACAAATCCTCTCCAGAGCCACCATGTTTCTCTTACACTCAGTCTTGGACTCCCAATGGGAATGGAGTCTTGGAGTCTTCAGGGACCAAGCCAAGTCAGAAAAATACAAAGTTCATCTATGCTATGTGTTTTTTTTAACTTTTATTTTAAGTTGAGGGATACAAGTGCAGGTTTGTTACATAGATAAACTTGTGTCGTGGGAGCTTGTTTTACAGATTATTTCATCACCCAGGTATTAAGCCTAGTACCCATTAGTTATTTTTCCTGATCCTCTCCCTCCTCCCACCCTCTACCCTCCAGAAGGCTCCAGTGTGTGTTGTTCCCGTCTATATGTCCATGTGTTCTCATCATTCAGCTCCCACGAGATCTATGCTATGTTTTTGACTACTCTAGACTATCAACTCAGTCTAGAATAGACAAGAGCATGACACAATCCAGGACGATGTAATTTAATGGTGCTAGTCTTCCTGAAAAAGCTGGATCCAGGGCCCACTCAGAGATGGAATGAAAACCTATATATGTGTCCTGCTCTGCAGATCAAGGGAGAGGGCAGATGCTAAAACCTTTTGACAGTACACAGAAGATAAAGCAAAGTCAGCTGAGTACAAATGTGTTGTGTTGAACTTTTGCATTACACTCACTATTACGTTGGTGATTTGAGACAGACATGAAAAAAACATGGAAATACAGCTTCTTCCCTCAGCCTCCAACAGACTCTGTTCTCTTTATAATCACCAGGAGTCTCCCCATTGCTTTAACCAGTAGATTTGTCTGATTCTCACCATCCTTGCCCTGGATGCTGTTGACAACTCTTTCATTAGAGCTCCAACTTCTTTTGACTTCTGTGTCCTTTAAGGTGCTTATCCACTTCCCTCTCAAACTGCTTGCAACCAGATGTCATCTCTGTCCTCAAGATCTGGCAAAACCAAGGCTGAACCTCACGTCAGGGACTTTGGAGAGCCCCAGCTGAACTCTGTGGTTTCTATCAGTGGTCCTCAAGGTTCTTCTATTCCCTGCTAGCCTCCATTGGACAGTCTTAACAATTCCTATAGCTCTAATTATCATCTTTATTTACCCAGCTCTCCGACATCTCCCTCAAATCTAGTTATTCTTCTCCAGGTCTCTCCAATGGAGACTCATCGTTGTTTCATTTTCTCAGGCTGAAAATCTTCAGACCCATAGTAGGTGTTTGTGATGGTTAATTTAATGTATCAACTTGACTGGGCCAAGGGATGCCAAGATAGCTGGTAAAACATTATTTCTGGGTATGTGTGTAAAGGTGTTTCTAAAAGAGATCAGCGTTTGAATCAGGAGAGTGAGTAAAGATCACCCTCACCAATGTGGGCAGGTGTCCTCCAATGTGGGTAGTCAAATAGAACCAAAAGGTAGAAGAAAGGCAAATTATTTCTCTCATTGACCTGTAAGGGAGAAGCAGGAGAGGGTCTGGAGAATAGGCCAGGTCAGTAGTAAGCTACGCTGAGCAAAGACAGACACAGACACCTCAAAACGGAACTCGGGGTCTAGTTCCACAAACCCTCTCCAGAGCCATCATTGTTTCTCTTACACTCAGTCCTGCACTCCCAATGGGAATAGAGTTGAGCTGGGACATCCATCTTCTCCTGCCCTCTAACATCAATGCTCCCAGTTCTTGAGCCTTCAGTCTCAAACCAGGACTTACACCACCATCCTTCCTGATTCTCTGTCCTTTGGGTTTGGATTGGAACTATACCACTGGCTTTCCTGGGCATCCACCTTGAAGACAGCAGATTATGAAACTTCTCAGCCTCCATAATCATATAAGCTAATTCCTCATAATAAATCTCTTTCTATGTATCTATAGATAGCCTACTGTTTCTGTTTCTCTGGATAACCCTAATACAGTGTGTGATCAGTACTAGTTTCCTTCCTTTTCTTTCCATTGTTCCTCTATCTCTACTCAGCTTCCATATTTAAGCCACGCCTCTAAAACCTACCCCTCTTTGGCCTCACTCTCCTCCACTTATCTCAGTCCTTATTGTCTCTCACCTCTTAATTGATCTTCCTTCTATTTCATCCAGCTTCTAGGACTCCTCACAACCCAACCTGTACACAGCTGTCAAGTATATCATATGGCAAACTCCCTTACAAGAAAATCTCATGTATAATCATTCGGAGCACTTCCAAATATGGCCGTACCTAACTACCTTGCAGTTTCATCTCCTATTACCACACTTACCCTCTGTTCTAGGCTAGGGATTGGGTTGTCAATTTCTAAACACACCTCATAACTCCTCCAGGCAAAGTTCATGCTCAGGAAAACTTTCCCTCTTCTTTTTTTTTTTGAGACAGAGTCTCACTCTATCATCCAGGCTGGAGTGCAGTGGCACGATCTTGGCTCACTGCAACCTCCGCCTCCTGGGTTCAAGCTATTCCCCTGCCTCAGCCTCCTGAGTAGCTGGGACTACAGGTGTGTGCCACCATGCCTGGCTAATTTTTTTTTTTTTTTTTTTTTTTTTTTTTTTTGTATTTTCAGTACAGACGGGGTTTCGCCGTGTTAGCCAGGATGGTCTCAATCTCCTGACCTCGTGATCCACCTGCCTCAGCCTCCCAAAGTGCTGGGATTACAGGCGTGAGCCACTGCCCCTGGCCAAAACTTTCCCTCTTCTATGGCCTACACACACTCACCTGACCAGACATTTCCCAGCAAACTTTATTTCAGAATTATGCTAATATCATACAGTAATCGTTGATTGAAGTTGAAACTATGCGAAGTATATAAAGTTTTAATAACCTCCCATGAATTTTCATTAGTGTTACTCTTCCTTATTTATTCCACTTACAGTATTCCATGGTTTACATCGTCTTTAATTAGGTGATGATATTGCCTCTGCTGAAGGGCCTGCAGTCAACAAGACAGGCAGACAAAATTTATATCAACAGAACATTTGGGTTTTCAAGGCTTTGACTGAGTGCTCCCTCCTTCTTGGAGCCTCTTCTTTTCATTCTCTCATACATCTGAAATTCATAATTCTTTATCTACACCTTTCTTGAGCCACACTGATATTTGTCTATGACGACTGTAGCTTTGTCTCATCCACTCTAAACTGTAAAACATGCTGTGGGCCGAGACTGGGATTCACTTATTTGTGTTTCTCAGTACCGCCCACAGTACCCAGCACACACTATAGATGATTGATTGCCGTTGTGTCAATCAGATAGGATTAAATTAAATGGATAATTGAGACTGGCCTATAAAATTGAAAGCTTTAAAAATTCAGGGATGAGGCAAGTGGGGTGTGGGGTAAGATTAATGTTTTGGGGGAGATGTTTAATGAACATTGGCCTTTCTTGGAATTATAGAAAATGAAATGATAAAGAGGCTATGGAAGAACATTATGGATAAGACCAAAGATCTAGGGGAAAGAATAAACTTGAAGAGGGGAAAGGTAAGGACTGCATTTAAAGGGTCTATCTGGAGGACAACATGTCAGGCATAACAAGTGGGCGGCAAGATGAACCAGTTTGGGAAAAATACGTTTTAGTCCAATTAAACATGATGTAATGACCTGATACCAAGTGAAGCTGTCATATGCGCAACAGAAAACCTGGAAACTGAGCTGAGATGAGAGGGAGATGTGGCAGTCATCAGCATAGAGGAGCTAGATCTACATGAACAGGGACGTAGAAAGAGAAAGACAGAGGGCTGAGAATATAGGTGTTTCCTTCATTTGGGACAAAAAGGGGAAGACAGCTAACAAGACAACAGAGAACAGGTAATTAGGGATATTACAAGAAGACCCAGAGTGTGCAGGGTTATGGAAATCATTGAAGGTGTATTTTAAGGGAGGAGTAGGTATCTATATCAGCAAGGCAGGAGCAGCAGAGAGGTTGAGAGGAGAGAATCACTGCTCTTTGAACAGTTTCTGTAGAAGCAGTTTCTGTAGTTTCTTCAGGCAGTTTAGGAGAAAGGGAAGCAGAGCATTCTATTCTGATGAGGGTGAGAGCTGGAGATAGCAGTGAAGTCTGGGGAGGCTTTGCAAAATTGCCAAGGGCCCTGTAGTCAAGGCAAGGCAAGCATGGGTATTGAAGGCCAGGTTTCCTGCATGGCCTACCCTGGGTGGGAGTCTCCCAGAAGGATGTCCTTCCCTGTCTACATCAGTGTTTCTGGTGAAGCATAAAGGCTTGGCTCAGTCATTTACTTCATTTTATTCTCCTAATGAAGGGGTATTTTTATGAAACAGCTACGATGAGTAATTTACAATGCATGAATATGAATGAGAAACATTTATTATGCCAGAGAAATGAAGTTTATTGGGAAGTAAATGAAGTCTCCTCCTTGCATTCCAGAGAATGCCAAAGAAGAAAGGAAAACAGGAAATGCAGTAGTACGTTCAGGAAACACCCTAAAGTAGTAACTGGAGCTCAGATTACAGGGAGCTGAACATCTTTAGAAACCAAGAGGCTCGACCCTCAACAGGAAGGAGTTGTCCAGACATTGGAAGTTGATGTTGTGTGTCTTTGCTTGGGTTGGGAAAGCTTTTCAGCATTCTAGAAATAACATAGAGGCAAGATGAGGTTTCTTGATGTCAGCTGAGCTCCAGAAAAGTCAGGACTTGAGGATCCTTCCTGTGGTTGATCTAAATGGCTTTGTAGATGTCTTCAAAGAGGATACAAGCTTTTCAATTGCAGCAACCCTTTTGAGAGGTGCCACAGGGTCCACAGGAGTTGCCACTAGCATTGGTGGTGGCGCATGGGTTGCAGGGGAGCCTAGGAGGACAAGGAGGTTTAGAATGGCTTTAGGAGGAGGTTTTAATGCACATAATACCTTGGGCTTAATGACACAACCTATGAATTCTCAGTGGCTGGAGTTAGTTGGAATCAAGTTCTTTTTGTTTTGTTTTTGAGACAGGGTCTTGCTCTGTTGCCTAGGCTGGAGTGCAGTGGTGCGATCTTGGCTCACTGCAAGTGGGAGCCAAGGCTCACTACACCTCCCAGTTTTAAGCGATTCTCCTGCCTCAGCCTCCCAAGTAGTTAGGATCATAGGCATGCGTCACCATGCCTGGCTAATTTTTTGTATTTTTGGTAGCGATGGGGTTTCACCATGTTGGCCAGGCTGGTCTTGAACTCCTGACCTCAAGCGATCCACCCACCTCAACCTCCCAAAGTGGATTATAGGCATGAGCCATTGCACCCAGCCAGAATCAAGTTCTGATTACTACCAAACCCTTCTCTCTCTCCCAGAATGCCATGTGCAGAGGTGGAAAAATTGTGCTTTTCAAAAATATTATCTCATACTCTTGAGGTCTCCTGGAACTTAATGTGCCTTACACAAATGTTATTCCTACGACTGGCCAGCTCCTACCACCACTCTTCCATTGTTAGCCCCCTGAGGCAGGGGCTGTTCCCTTACCTTTGGCCTCCCTTTGCTTAGCTATCACAGATCACTGGACACATGCTACACAGTTAATCTGTGTTGCCTGACTAGTTGAAAAAATGGCCACCATTTGTGTGCCTACAATATCCCACTGTACACATTCTTCTCAGACATTATTTGCCCCATACTCACTTGCAGTCCTCACTCTCCAGGAGGCTCCGGTACGTGTTGATCTCACACTCCAGCCGGGCACGCACATCCAGCAGCACCTGGTACTCCTGGTTCTGCCGCTCCAGGTCACAGCGGATCTCCGCCAGCTGGGACTCCACGTTGGTGATCAGGCTCTGCACCTGGGACAGCTGGGAGCTGTAGCGGGCCTCGCTCTCCGTCAGCGTGTTTTCCAGAGAGTCTCGCTGTGGTGGGGAAGATCAGGAATGTCAGAGAGCTGCTCCTTCAAAGGGTTTCTTCACAGGATTACAAGGAAGTCACAAGCTCCAAGAACTAAGGAGAGTGTGTGGCCCCAAGCACATCCCCAGGACTCTGCCTCCCAACTTCCCATCGCTCACCAGCAGGTCTGAACAATACACACCAGGTTGTGCTGGGCCTGCAGCTCGATCTCCAGGGCATTGACCGTGCGTCTCAGCTCGATAATCTCCGCCTGGCAGGACTGCAGCTGCTCCGAGCTGGATACCACCTGCTTGTTCAGCTCCTCGGTCTGAAACACCCAAGTGGGGAAAGGATCAGACCCTGTCTCCAGGGCCCTGGGGCACCTCGGGTCCTGAGTGGCCACGTGCTTAGATGCCCACCTGCGTGGCGAACCATTGCTCCACTTCCCTGCGGTTGGTTTCCACCAGAGCCTCATACTGACTCCTGGTCTCGTTCAGGACCTGGTTCAGGTCCACAGTGGGGGCAGTGTCCACCTCCACATTGAGGCGATCTCCAAGCTGGGAGCGCAGGGTGTTAACCTCCTGTTGGAGAAAAGGGAAACAATGAACCTACGGCAATGGATCTGCCATTTTCCTGCTCCAGGGAAATGAGCACGATACTGCCCAAAAAGCACTAAAAGGAATATTCTGATCATTCCCAAAGAGTGACACACACATTTTATAGCAATAAACTCCAACAGGGATCACATCAATTGCTGTCCCATAGAAGATGTGCCATCTTCCTGCTCTAGGAAAATGAGCCTGATGCTGCCCAAAAAGCACTAAAAGGGGCCGGGCACAGTGGCTCAAGCCTGTAATCCCAGCACTTTGGGAGGCAGAGGCAGGTGGATCACGAAGTCAGGAGATTGAAACCATCCTAGCCAACATGGGGAAACCCCGTCTCTACTAAAAATACAAAAATTAGCTGGGCGTGGTGGCACGTGCCTGTAATCCCAGCTACTCAGGAGGCTGAGGCAAGTGAATCACTTGAACCAGGCAGTCGGATGTTACAGTGAGCCTAGATCACGCCACTGCACTCCAGCCTGGTGACAGAGTATGACTCCGTCAAAAAAAAAAGCACTAAAAGGAAGATTCTGATCATTCCCAAAGACGAAAAAACACATTTTATAGCAATAAACTCCAACAGGGATCACATCAATTGTTGTCCCATAGAAACTGAAACAACCTCACACCTTCTACAAGACTAAGTCTAAATTCCTTGGCATATGCAAGTCCTTCCCCGCTTCCCATCACATCTTCACTTTCATCACATCCTTGGAGGTACTGCATGCCCAGCCATACTCAGATACACCCTGCCCTGCCACTTCTGTGTCTTTGTTCAACCTCTTCCCTCAGACTGAAACACCCAAGTACTGGAATCCTCCTCTTTGCATCTGAGAAGAGTTCCCTATCTCCTCTTGGGCAGCCTGGATTATTTCTAGAGCATACTGCTTGTACATCTCATATGGTACTTGTTTCACTCTGTCTTGTTTATATCACTGTGTTTATATGACTGTCTTTCTATACTAGACTGTGAGCTCTTTTAAGAAAAGGGCCATGTCTTATTTCTTTTTTGTCCCTCCATCTCCACCACCAAATTCAGGACCTAGCAGTGATCAGCAGAGAGCAGGGCTCAATGAATGATGTCCCTCCTCAGTAATTCCAACACCTGCCTAACCCTCACCCAGCCGCTGAAGAATGAGCAGCTCATCCACTCCTTGATATGGATGTAGCACCATCACTCTCTGAGAACATCTTGAGTTCCTCAGAGAAGGGTCCCAGACCAGGGATCCAGACAGTAATCCTCTCCTGATTCCCAGTGCTAGTAGCTTAGTTCTGAGGCCTGCTTTTGTGAATTTGTTTCATACCTCCTCATGGTTCTTCTTCAAGCAGATCAGCTCCTCCCTCAGGGACTCCACCTGGGACTCCAGGTCGGACTTGCAGAGGGTCAGCTCATCCAGGATCCTGCGTATGCTGTTGATGTCCGACTCTACCAACAGCCTCAGGGACTGCTCCGTCTGGTACCTGCACGCGTTGGAGTGGGAGGATAAGTCAGGAAAGAAAACCACCTTCCCCTCTCATGTGTTGTTTGGGTAGAATTGGCCTGAATCTTCTTGAACTTACACAGTTTTCTGCCTCTTCTCTTCCATATGCTTCAGTCAAGCTGTCCATGGATAGGCTGAAGAGGTTCCCTGACTCACCTAACACCACGAGGAGCCCACAGGCACACATGAGATGAAGTCTCTCACTGTGTTCTCAGTTTTGTTAGCTAATATACCACCAAATCAATTCCCAAAGAACAATTCATTTCAATCTCTGAATTTCGTGGTTTAAGAAACACTTCCAAAAAAACCAGTATAGACCAAAGAGCAGGCAGCACATGAGTCTAGTTCCCTATTTGAAACTAATTTTACATAACCAGCCCTAGGAGGAGAAATAGGGAGAAATGGCTTTCTCCTCTCTTCCAGGCAATAGTAGGTCCCTAGGGCCATGAAAGAAACATAGGGACCTTGAAGTTCAACATACTTGCTTCTGAAGTCGTCAGAGGCCAGCTTGGCATTGTCAATGTTCACCACCAGCCTGGCATTCTCAGCCTTGGCACACAGAATCTGAAAAGAAATTTCTCTCATGAGGTACACTTGAACTTGAAAATGTCTTACTGTTCAAAGAGAGCCAGCTGCTGCTGGCTCCCCATATGGCCAACCCCCTCACCTTCTGCTGGAGCTCCTCAATGGTCTTGAAGTAGGACTGGTAGCTGGGGCACAGCAAGGGCTCCTGCTGCTGGGACCGCTCCTGGATGAGTTTCTCCAGCTCCGCGTTGTCCCGCTCCAGCTGACGCACCTTCTCCAGGTAGCTGGCCAGGCGGTCGTTCAGGAACTGCATAGTCTCCTTCTCGCTGCCATTGAAGGAGCCCTCACAGAACCAGTTGCAGTTGCTCACATTGGCGGGGATGTTGCAGGCCCCAGGCAGGGTATAGCCGTGGCAGCTGGGGGGCACGCAGGGCCGGGAGGAGCAGCTGGTGCGGCAGCCCAGGCTGGGCAGGCAACAACTGTAAGACATGGTGCTGGAATAGGTAATGGAAAAGCAGGTAAGCTGCTGGAGGTGGATGTGGGCCGGTTTGAGTCTCTCCTTCCTCCGCAGTCCTTTTATAGCATTAATTGTGGGTGGGGGCTTGGCATACAGCATAGTTTCCTTTCCTAATGCTTCAGCTAATTTTTCTCCAAAATATGCTAGTTAGATGCTTCTAAAGAGTCCCCCCTCAACCCATAAAATTATTCCATTCAGCTTATGTCACACCAGACTCTTCCTGGGTGCTAGTGGTTGGTGAAATCAGAGTTTCATCAGATGGCTTCATAGGAGATAGAATCATCACAGCCCCAAAAGGCTGTCTGCATTACTCAGAGGGGAGGACAGCCAGGGACATGGGGTGGAGTTGTTTGGGAATCAGGGATTCCTCACCCAGGAGTTTCCGCCACTGTTCTTTCTCCCCAGAGAGAGAGCTCTGAGAGAGAGCTTTGAGAGTTACTCTTCCAAGTAACTCTTTTCTCCAACATTCATCCATGTTTCAGCATTCAATTTGTTTTTATAGCAGAAACTCAACCTGTATTCGCCGAAATGATCCTGAGCCTTACTATTGGTTGGGGTTTAGGGAACTTGCCAACACATGGAGCAACTGAAAACAATGGCATGTTCATGGTTGAGAAATGAGAAAGTAAAATGGAAACCAATGGAATGGATGGGAATATACCTAAAAGAGGGCATCTGCAAACGGCAGCCCACACGTCAAGTTTACCCTGCTGAATTTTTGTAAATAAAGTTTTTGTTTGTTTGTTTTCTGTTTTTTTTTTTTTTTTGAGACAGAGTCTCACTCTGTTGCCCAGGCTGGAGTGCAGTGGCACGATCTCGGCTCACTGCAACCTCCACCTCCCGGGTTCAAGCAATTATCTGCCTCAGCCCCCCAAGTAGCTGGGATTACAGGTGCCCGCCACCACACCCGGCTAATTTTTGTGTTTTTAGCAGAAATGGGGTTTCACCATGTTGGCCAGGCTGCTCTTGAACTCCTGACCTCGTGATCCGCCCGCCTCGGCCTCCCAAAGTGCTGGGATTACAGGCGTGAGCCAATGCGCCCGGCAGTAAATAAAGTTTTAATAGAACACAGCCATGCCCATTTGTTTAGCTATTGTATATGGCTGCTTTTGTGCTACAGTGGCAGAGTTGTGTAGTTGTGACAGAGACTATAGTGTCCACAAAGCCCTAAAATTTAAAAATTTGCCAACTTGTACTAAAGCAACAGCCTCTCTAAAGATGAGCAAGAGTAGAAATATCTAGAAGAAAAAATATGCTGGAAACAGTCTGGAGCAGTGAGAGTTCAGATGGCAGCACTGAAGCATGAATATGAAGCATAATACTGCAGACTCACCAAGAAATGAAAATTGGAGCAAGGGTGCTCAGAGGTATCTTTGTATCCATGGTGGCTTTTTCTTAAGTTCTCTGGAAATTTCTATCATCTTATTTCTAGACTTGTTCCTCTTTCTAGAGTATTAACTCTCCTAGAGGTATGACTATGCCAGCCTGAGATGCTTCCAGGACAAGCCACAGTGCCCATGAGAATGCAGATTTACTCTGTTGTCCCTACAAGTAGACACTGTCTCTGATAAGTGTGCTTCTATCACCTCTGGGATCCAGTTACCCTTTGACTCTTGCATAACCTAGGGAACCTCTCTATTGCCCAATAATCACTCTTCACAGAATAGCCTTCCCTACCTCACTTCTTTTCCCTGTCACTCTACCTTGCCTTTGTTCTGCAGAGAAACAAAGTCATGTTTCAGAAAGAAGTCCCAAAAGATTATTTGTGGAACACAATACAAATCATTTAAAGAAGGCTGCGTCTGAATTTCAAAGGCAGCATGAGAGGAGCAGAAAAGCATATCTTCGATTTTATTTATTTGAGTGTTTCCTCTTTTTTTCTTAGTCTATCTAGAGGTTTGTAAATTTTCTGTGTCTTTCAAAAAAACTGTTTCATTGATTTTTTGCTATTGTTTTTCTAGTCTCTATTTTTATTTATTTCTGCTCTAAGTTTTATCGTAAGTATCATAATAAAATTTAGAGCAAAAAGTGTTATTATATCCTTCCTGCTGCTAACTTTGAGCTTAGTTTGTTATCTTTTTTAATTTTTTAATTTTTGTAGGTACATGGTAGGCATGTGTGTATGTTTAGATATAGGTTTACGTATATACATATATAAAACTTTCCTCTTAGTACTGCTTTTGCTGCATCCCATAAATTTTGATACGTTGTGTTCTCATTTTCATTTGTCTCAAGATATTTTCTAATTTCCTTTTTGATTTCTTCTTTGACCCATTGATTATTTAAATGTTTTTTAATTTCTACATATTTGTGTATTTTTCAGTTTTTTTCCTATTTCCATTCTAGTTTTCTAGTTTCATTCCACTGTGGTAGGAAAAGATACTTAGTATGATTTCAATCCTCTTAAATTCGTTAAGACTTGTTTTGTGACCCAATATGTGATCTACCCTGGAGAATGTTCCGCATGCACTGGAGAATATGCATTCTGCTACCATTGGATAGAACGTGTTATTTGTTAGGTCCATTTGTTCTATAGTAGTGCTCAAATCTGTTGTTTCCTTGTTGATTTTCTATCTGAATGTTCTATTCATTATCAAAAGTGAGTTACTGAATTCTTCTATTATTGCATTGTCTATCTCTCCCTTTGGTTCTGTCAATGTTTGTTATATATATATTAGGTGCTCTGATGTTGGGTTCATATACGTGTGCAATTGTTATATCTTCCTGGTGAAATTTTTCATTATTATATAATGTTCTTCTTTGCCTTTTGTGACAATTTTTGACTTAAAGACTATTTTGTCTGATATATAAGTACAGCCATCCTGCTGTCTTTTGGTTACCATTTGTATGGAATATTTTTTTTCCCATTCCTTCACTTTCAGCCTGTACATTGTCTTTAAATCTAAAGTCAGTCTCTTCTAGATAGTATGTAGATAGAACTTGTTGGTTTTTTGAAAATCCATTCAGCTACTCCATGTCTTTTGATTGGAGAGTTTAATTCATTTACATTTCAATAAATTATTGATAGGGAAAGACTAATATTGCCATTTTGTTAATTCTTTTGTCTTTCTCAGAGTTCTTTTGTCTCTCTTTTCCTATCTTGCTGTCTTCCTTTGTGTTTCATGGATTTTTGTATTGATATGTTTTTATTCTTTTTTCTTTTTCTTTTGTGTATCTTCTATAGGTATTTTTTTGTGATCATCATAGGGCTTATATGAAACAACTTATAACTGTCTGTTTTCAGCTGATAACTTTCACTGCATACAAAAACTACTCTTTTGCTTCTCCCACACACATCTTTTATGTATTGATGTCATTATTTACATCTTGTTATATTGCATATGCATTAACCTATTTTTATAGTTATAGTTATTTTTAATACTTTTATCTTTTAAATTTTATAGTAGAGGGCCAAGTGTGGTGGCTCACACCTATAATCCCAGCACTTTTGGAGGCTGATGAGGGCAGATCACCTGAGGTCAGGAGTTCGAGAACATCCTGGCCAACATGGAGAAACCCCGTCTGTACTAAAAATATAAATATTAGCTGGGCGTGGTGGCAGGCGCCTATAATCCCAGCTACTCAGGAGGCTGAGACAGGAGAATCGCTTGAACCCGGGAGGCGGAGGTTGCAGTGAGCCGAGATCACACCACTGCATACCAGCCTGGGTGACAAGAGTGAAACTCTGTATCAAAAAATATATAAAATAAATAAATAAATAAATAAATAAATAAATAATTTTATAGTAGAATTAAAAGAGTGATTTACCTACCACCATTATAGTATTACAGTAGTCTATATTTATCAATATATTTACATTTACCAGCAAGTTTTATACTTTCACATGCATTTATATTACTGTTTAATATCCTTTTGTTTCAACTTAAAGAACTTCCTTTAACATTTTTTGTAAGGCAGGTCCAGTGATGATGAACTACCTCAGCTTTTGTTTATCTATAAAAGTCTGTATCTCTCCTTCAGTTTTGAAGGATAATTGTACTGGGAATGATATTCTTGGTTGGCAGTTTGTTTGTTTGTTGGTTTGTTTGTTTTCAGCACTTTAAATACATTATCCCATGTCCTTCCGGCCTGCAAAGTGTCTGCTAAGAAATGTATTAATTACCTTATGGATGTTCCCTTGTACATGATGTCACTTTTCTCTTGCTGCTTTCAAAATTCCCTCTTTGTCTTTGACTTCTGACAATTCAATTATAATGTGTATCACTTTGATTTATTTGAACATCTTATTTGGGATACACTGGGCTTCCTGGATCTGGATGTCAATGTTCTTTCTCAGGTTTCAGGAGTTTTGAGCCATTATTTTTTTTAATAAGTTTTCTAAACTTTCTCTCTCTCTTCTCCTTCTGGATCTTCCTAATGTGAATGTTGGTCTGCTTGATGATGCCCCATACATCTCTTAAGCTTTCTTTACTCTTTTTTATTCTTTTTTCTTTTTGTTCCTCTGAATAATTTCCAATTGCCTGACTTTGAGTTCAATGATCCTATCTCCTGCTTGATTTAGTGTGCTGTTGAATCCCTCTATTGAATTTTTCAATTCAGTTATTGTATTTTTCAGCAGCATGATTTCTGTTTGGTACTTTTTGTATTTTCTGCCTTTTTGTTGAAAATTCTCACTTTGTGTATTGTTCTTCTGGCCTTGCAGAGCATCTTTAATTATGGTTATTTTGTTTTGTTTTTGTTTTGTTTTGTTTGGTTTGGTTGAGACAGAGTCTCACTGTGTTGCCCAGGATGGAGTGCAGTGGCATGATTTCGGCTCACTGCAACCTCCACCTCCTGGGTTCAAGCATTTCTCATGCCTCAGCCACCTGAGTAGCTGGGATTACAGTTGCGCACCACTGCACCCAGCCAATTTTTATATTTTTAGTAGAGATGGGGTTTTGCCCTGTTGGCCAGGCTGGTCTCAAACTGCTGACCTCAAGTGATCTACCCACCTCGGCCTCCCAAAATTGCTGGGATTACAAGCATGAGCCATTATGCCCAGCCTGTGGTTATATGGTTATTTTGAATTCTCTATTTTGAATATACGGTTATTTCAAATTCTCTTTCAGGTAAATTGTATATCTCTTTCATTGGGGTCACCTTCAGGAGATTTATCTTGTACCTTTGTTTAGGACATATTTCCCTGTTTCTTCATTTTCCTTGGATCTTTGTGCTGGTGTCTGTGCATTAGACAAAACAGCCACCTCTCCCAATCTTCATGGACTGGCCTTGTACTGGAGAAGACCTTCACCAATCAGCCCAGCCAGAGATACTGGGGACCTCTCAAATTTTTGTGCTAGTCCAAACCACCATCTTTGCAGCCTCCAGGCATCTTGAGTATGGCTAGTTTCCATAGCACTCTGGCACAGGTGAGACAGAAGCCCATCCCTGATACTGTCCACAGAAAAGGCAGAATATTGGACACAGGTCGAACTCTCTCTCTCCAGGGAGAGCCTGGGACCCAGGGTTTTTCACTGGCTCGCTCTGAACTTGGCCAGGGAGAGGGCTGTGGTGAATATTCATATGCTAGTTAAAATTACCCTCTTTGTTCTCAATGGCTCCTAGATGTCTGGAGTATGCTGGATTCCATCCGCATTCTAAGACAGGCAAGACAGAAGCTAGTGCATTGGCAGCTCTCAGAAAAATCTGAATGTTGAATGTATGGTCCAGTTATTTCCTCCTCTCCCTGCAAAGAAGCTGGGAGCTGGGGATTTCCTTCTAACCATATGACACTATGCTGAGAAAGCAGGGATTATTGTTATAGAGTATCTTAAAATCTTTCTACCAACTTTGATTTGGCTGGTTTTACACTCATCCAGGGTACAAGAGCCTCTCAAATTGTTACTAGATTTCTCACAAATAAAATTTATCTGAGTATTATTATTGAATTAGTGTGTCCATGACGGTGAGGAGGGTCCAGGGCTGCTTATTTCCTCATCTTGCTGATGTCACTCTCCAAAAAACACGAATTTGAGATTAAATGACCTGGATTTACATCCTTACCTATGATATGAGCTCAGAGAAGTTCATTCCCTTTTTTGAGTCTTGTTTATCTCATCTCTTGAATTGAAATAATAATAATGCTGCCTACCTCATAGTTTTGTTTTTTTGTTTGTTTGTTTTTGGTTTTGGTTTTTTTTGCAAAAGGTAAGGTATTGTGTGTGAACATGTTTGGGGGAGGGAGTGATGATGTTTATTTCCATAAACTTCATTGTTCCTATTGTTGACCCAGGTGGCTCAGATGAAGAATTTTGTGAAAATTCTACTTCGTTAAGCAGACAAATTGCCCATTGCCCATCCCAACCCAGTGGTGCTCAAACTTCACCCACTTACCTTGTAAGTACTAGGGGCACAGAACTCTATTCATAAATTAACCATCAAAATGCAAATGTTAACATTAACTTAGTGGTTGAAATAGGAAGTTGGCAGATAACCATTACCTCTATCTTCTCTGCTAAGTTCCTGATCTTGTGGGTTTGGTTATCTTATTTGGGGTAGTTCTTGAGGAGGACAAGTTCTCCACATGAAATTGTAATATCACCAAAGCCTCTTTTCTGGTACTGGGATTGAAACGTGCTTTTGTTATCCTCTTGGAATCTTCTAGCCTTATAGCTCTGTGCAAGCATTTGTAATAATGATCATAATGGCAGTGCTGTTGTTGATGATGATTCTGCCATTTCATCAAGGCTTATTAGATGCCAAACAAGGCACTAAGCACTTTGGCACATTTCTTATTTGATTCTCCCAACAACTCTATAAGGTTGGCCTATTATTCCCATGTTACAGATAAAGAAATAAACTGGGAAAGGCTCCAAATTTGCCCTAGATACAGGCAATAAATGGTGGAGCAGGGATTTGAACAATTCAGGTTTATGACTCCTGATCATGAACACCTAAACACAGTACAAAACCTTTATATTTGGCACAGAGGTTTCTCTGGTTTGTGAGGGAAATATTCATTGTTTCCCATTGCCCCTTACTTCATAGTTTTTCCTTCTGGTCCCCTCTAGGGCCCTGTTCCCCACCCCTTCATACTCCATCATTCCTCCAAAGGCCTCTCTGCCCAAGCCTTTGAGCACCCAGCTAATCTCTATGGTACCTTCCTGAACTAAGGCCAAGTCTTACTCATTTATTTTTCTCCACAGGGAAATAATCGTCCTTTTGCATAATTGATCCAAACTGGAAACTAGATTGTCTTTTCTGAACATCTAAGCAAATTAAAATGCATAATCACATTACCTAAGTGATTTAGAAATTAGAAGAAAGACTACCCTTCTAACCATGAGTTTTAACCCTGTAAAAGTTCATCTCAGAAGTAAATTCAGTTTCCTAGAATCAAAGAACTCTAAAGCTAGAAGGACCTGAATTTATGGAGGACAAAACTAGTGCCCAGACAGTAAGGTAGTAAGGAAATGAATATCAATCAATCACTTTCTAGTCAGATAGTCTACTAGGTACCTTTGCATATAGTATTTCATCCTCACCCCAGAACCTGAGTGTTCAGGTTCCATTTTTGTCACCATGTAGCAGAGATGAAGAATCTGAAATGTTGGGAGTAAATTTAACTCATTCAAAATTTGACACAAGTAAGCAGGCTTCAGTCGGCCTGACCCGTCATATTTATTGTGAGTTAGAGAGATGAGACACTGACCTAGGCCAGGCTGTGACAAAACATAACAGCTGGGAGAAAATGCAGAAGAGAGATCATGGATTCCAATACCAGCTATGAGCACCAGACAAGACACACCTAGGCTTCCTGCACATCACTTTACTCCTCAGCAAACTGGGAGTTTAAAAAGTAACAAATCCCATCTGGGCGCAGTGGCTCACACCTGTAATCCCAGCACTTTGGGAGGCCAAGGCAGGCAGATCACGAGGTCAAGAGATGGAGACCTTCCTGGGCAACATGGTGAAACCCCGTCTCTACTAAAATACAAAAAATTAGCTGGGTGTGGTGGTGGGCGCCTGTAGTTCCAGCTACCTGGGAGGCTGAGGGAAGAGAATTGCTTGAACCTGGGAGGCAGAGGTTGCAGTGAGCTGAGATCGCACCACTGCACTCCAACCTGGTGACAGAGCGAGACTCCATCTCCAAACAAAAAAAAAAAAAAAAAAAAGTAACAAATCCCACAAGCTTATCATGGCATGGCTTGGCTCCTGGAAGTAACAGGATGTGCTTGTATAGAGGAAAATGCTGAGTGCTCCTGGACAGCCTGCTGTTCTTCCTGCAGATGCTGACAGCAGCCTCAGGCCTCAAAAAACTCAAATGATGGCTTTAACTCCAGATGTAAGGACGGAAAAAAAAAGTGCCTTAGCTCCATCCCAAAGTAAACATAAAATTTGCAGGGAAACTGAAAGGAAAAGAAACAGCAAAAGTATCCAGGAGATAAGCCTAGGGAAAAGTCAAAGGTCGGAGAGTGGTAGATCCTGCCGGCTAAGAGTTTAGACCAAGACAGCTCAGGAGGCAATAAAACAGGTCACCAAGGGCATCAGACATGACAAATAGCCCAGACAACTGAAAAAGGAGCTGCCCTCCCACCTATCACGAGAGGAGCCTGGGGCCAAAAAGTATCAAATGTGCCGAGCAGACCGCACACTTCTGGTGCACAGCTGGGTTTAAAGAAGAAAGAATTTATGGTGTGAAAGACAATAGGACAATATGCAAATCCTGCTGTTGAACCTAAATCCAAAAAGAAAAAGAAAATGATGATACTTTTTTAACCTTAAGAAGCTTAGCTGTACCAGCAATAATAAAAATTGTCAATAATCCTAATAAAAATATGTGGTCTACAAAGTGTTTCCATAAACAGCTTTCCATGCTTCCTTTGGCAAGTTTATAAAGTAAGTAGAGAAGACATGGTTATCTCCACTCTACCTCTGGGGCAACTAAAGCTAGGAGAAGCCACATGTCTTATCCAAAGACACAGAGCTATAAGGTCGTAAATGTCAGAGCTAGAATCCAGGTTCTGGTAAGTGAGTCTCAACCTAGCTCATTGGAGGCTCATCACCTGTAGAGCTTCTAAAACTCCCAGTGACCAGGCTGAATCCCAGATCAATAAAATCAGACTCCCTGAGGGCAGACTCAAGCCTCAAAAAATTGTTTAAGTTCCCTGGGTGATTTCAAACACAGCCAAGGTTGAGAACCACTGTCCTGCCGTGTGTCTGATGATGATGACAGAGCACCTGGAAATAATTTGAAAGCCACATGGAAATGTTTAAGGGGAGGTATAGCTACAACGATTGAGATTTTTATGGTTTAAAAAACATGGCAGAATTTACAGATCCTATAAATTTTGCCTCCAGCCAGAATTTTTCTTTATTCCAGGATGCCATCTCTAGTCAAAGCATGTTTAGAAATTTCCATTTTGTTAATGTCTGTATCTTTTTAATATCCAGTTTGCTGATAACAAACCTTTGTCCTTTGAGGATAGGTTTGACTTTTTTGAAGCTGTTCAAAGAGAAACCTTGTGAGTGACGTAGACAATCAATTTGGATCATTTTTAAAACCACCTCCATAGGATTGTGACTCATAATTGAATCTAAAGGCAGTTCCTGAAGAGACTTGCCAAAAATTAGTGGGAATCTGTGCATAGGGTTCAACAATGTGAATGTACTTAATGCCCCTGAATTGTACATTAAAAATGGCTAAAATGGTAAATTTTATGTTGTACATATTTTACCACAATAAAAATAAAATCAGAGGGCTGGCAGGGTTGTGTTTCTCTTTAAAGGGTCTAGAGGAGAATCCTTGCTTTTTCCAAGGTCTAGAGATGACCTGCATTCTTTGGCTCATGACCCACTTCCTCCATCTTCAAATCCTGCAAGGACAAGGCAGGTTCTTCTCACATCACATCACTCTGACCTGGGTCCATAGTTTCATCACCTTCTCACTCTTCTGCCTCCCTCTTCCACTTTTAAGAACCCTGAGTCCACCTGATAATCCAAGATAATCTCCCTATCGTAAAGTCAGCTGATTAGCAACTTTAATTCTGTCTGCAACTTTGATTTCCTTTTTTATGTAATCTAACATATTCCCAGGTTCCAGGAATTAGAACATGAACATTTTGATGAGGGATGGAGGCGACAATTATTCTGTCTACCACAGGAGCTATTAGCAGTACTTTTGTATTATTGTAAAATAATATACATAAGCAGGATGTGGAATAAAGAAACAAGCAACATGAGAGAGAGCCTCTGGACTGAGCTTGACCTTGGGTTTGGAGGAAATCACAGACACAGGGTGAATCATAGTAGAGACAGAGTTCCAGGTCAGAGGCTTCTCACAAGCCAAGCAGCAAAGCACAAATCCAAATCCATCCTGGAACTTGAGTTTTAAAAAGAAGAATCAAGGGAGAAATTATATGGTGGAGAGAATCATCGCTTTATGAAAACAAACAAAAATATATTTTAATATATTTATATATATTTATATATATATTTATATATATTTATATATATATAAAATTCCGATTCACTTGATCATTTTAGGACACAGGACTATGTTTCACCCAGGTGGAGTCTGATACCCGCTGGGAAAACCTGGTGTGGTGGGAAAAGTCAAAGACCTCTGATCCCTTCAGATCAAAATGGCCCTCTATGGTTTCGGGAGGTCTATGCTTAAACACTTCCGTGGGTCTTCATGAAAGTCAAAGAAAGATGCCCTTTCTTGATAAACACCAATGCCATTGGGTACCAGCATTGTCCCTTTCAGTACTCAGAGTTCCTTCTAGCACCCACCAGCTGTTCACAGTGCCAGGGGACTGGGCCTTATAACACCACTACTTGGGGACTAGTTTTTTAACAAATTGTCAGTAAGTTGCAGTCAGGAACTGTGTGTTTCTTCATGTGTCTCTCCCCATCCCACCACCCAGCATCTGCACAGAGTAGGTATTCAACAGGTACTGGTTGGATTGAATTGAGAAAGGCCAAAGGATCAAATAAAGAGTTGACGGGGTCTCTAAGACTTGGAGTCGAGGAGGGAGGACAGAAGCTGGAAGCCCAGGCTGATAATGATCTACCCACACAAGGGAAAGGAGGAATTCCTGGGCATAGCAGGGCAGGTCAGAGGGTTTCTTCGTTGGGAAATGCCTGGACCACCAATAACCCAGAATAACACAGCACTGAACCCGAAACTCCTGCTGAAAGAACATGAGTTTTCTAGATCTTCTTTCCAGCCCGCAGCTCATGCCTCTTCCACTCAGATTTGGATACAAGCAGCTCTGGGAGATGTCCAAGTTAGAAGGGAAATCCAAGAATAGCTTAGGGGAGATAGGGACTGCAGCACTCAGCACCTCCACCCTCCTTCCCACTGGCCTGCCTGCCTCGCTCCTGGGTCCAGGGCACCAGATTCACCATCTGCCCCTGAGGCATGAAACTGCTCTGGTATCCAAGAGTCAGGCCATTATATGGCCTGTCTTTCAAGTGGCTTTTTATAGTGTACTCAGGTGATGAGCACGTTGAAACAAATGAATACAAATGAAAAAGGCATCTGCTTTGCCAAGGAAATGATATTTATTAGGAGGTTAAAAGGGAGGGCCACTGGCACATCAGAGAGTTCTCTGGGTGAGCATAGGAAGGAACAGACCCCCAGGAAGGAAAGGGTGAGCAGGACAGTCTGGAGTAGTTGGGGAGGCTGCAGGCTTTGGGTGAGTTTCTTGGCTGCCTTACTCGGGCAACTCCAGCCATGCAAATGATGTTTTCAGGCCCCTTTTGTTGAACCAGAGCCAGGTCACAGCTCTGGAGTCCTGGGCTCTGCATCCTTGCTCCTCCGGCATTCCCTAGGTTCTAGCGCACGAAGGAATTGCAGGGCCCACAGCGGGGGCGTGGGGCACAGGGTGTGCAGGGGGCAGGAGGGACACAAGGGGTACAGGGATTGGAGAGACAGGGTCCGATGGGCTTGCTGCACGCGTTGGTCGTGGCACAGGGATTGCTGGGCAGACTGGAGACAAAAGAATGATGTGGAAAAGTGAGTTAAGGGCAATTTTAAAATCATATGCCAGAGATATCCCCAAGGGTAAGAATGCCTGGGTCAAGGGACTTGACCTGGCCTAGAACAGAAAAGGCACAGACTCCCCTGCTACAAAGATAACTCAAATTGTTAATGGTCTCCCTGCCATAGAGCACCAAGGTAGACAGAAACTCGGAAACTCTGATGTCTACTCTCAAATCCATTCATGCCAAACTGATGACATGGGGTGAGTCATTTACCTTCTCTAAGCCCCAGTTTACTTTCCTATAGAATGGAGGGAATACTGATCCAGCCCACCTGGTGGTAATTATAAGATCAAATCAGGTAGCCTATGGGAATGTACCCACCAGACAATACAGTATTGTAAAAAGTAAGGCATTGATCACATATCATGCAGTCATGCATATTATCATAGTAGAATGCAAAGACTTGGCAGTGCAATTTCAGTTTGTACATCAAACAACTCTTGCTACCAAACCATTTATGTTTTAAATGATGGCCATATTATGTTGTCTGAGTTCTGTTTGAACATGTCTAGTGTGAAGGCATAATTTCCTTTCCAAGGTATGCAATATTTGCATGGTGTCTAACTGTTACACTCACACGTGCATCACTTCATCAAACACGTCTGCCCATGTACTCACTTGCAGTCCTCGCTCTCCAGCAGGCTCCGGTATGTGTTGATCTCACACTCCAGCCGGGCACGCACATCCAGCAGCACCTGGTACTCCTGGTTCTGCCGCTCCAGGTCACTGCGGATCTCCGCCAGCTGGGACTCCACGTTGGTGATCAGGCTCTGCACCTGGGACAGCTGAGAGCTGTAGCGGGCCTCACTCTCCGTCAGCGTGTTTTCCAGAGAGTCTCGCTGTGGTGGGGAAGATTGGGAATGTCAGAGAGCTGCTCCTTCAACGGATTTCTTCATAGGATTCCGAGGAAGTCACAAGCTCCAAGAGCTAAGGAGAGTGTGTGGCCCCAAGCACATCCCCGGGACTCTGCCTCCCAAGTTCCCATCGCTCACCAGCAGGTCTGAACAATACACACCAGGTTGTGCTGGGCCTGCAGCTCGATCTCCAGGGCGTTGACTGTGCGTCTCAGCTCGATGATCTCTGCCTGGTAGGACTGCAGCTGCTCCGAGCTGGATACCACCTGCTTGTTCAGCTCCTCGGTCTGAAACACCCAAGGGGAGAAAGGATCAGACCCTGCCTCCGGGGCCCTGGGGAGCCTTGGGTCCTGAGTGGCCACGTGCTTAGATGCCCACCTGCGTGGTGAACCATTGCTCCACTTCCCTGCGGTTGGTTTCCACCAGGGCCTCATACTGACTCCTGGTCTCGTTCAGCACCCGGTTCAGGTCCACAGTGGGAGCAGCATCCACCTCCACATTGAGGCGGTCTCCAAGCTGGCAGCGCAGGGTATTGACCTCCTATGGATGCAGAAAATACAAGAGTTACTATGCTCAGCAAAGAATGGACTCTAAGGAATGGCATTGCTTGTTGAAACCCTGTTAGTCTATTTTCTCGGAAAAGAAACTTTGAGTGGAGCAGTTTGTGACAGCTCAAGGCACTCCATGTGGCATAGCCCCCTCCCCACCATCTGCTGTGCCATGGCACTTGGCTTCAGAAAAAATCCCAAAAGTTTGCTTGGATGCCACTGAAGGATGAACTAATTGATATTCAACTTTCCCAGTTTACAAATGGCTGTGAGGACCTCAGAATGCCCAAAAAAAATAGGCTGTGCAATTTCAGACCATATATCAAAAAACTCTTGCTGTCAAGTAAGAGGTAAGAGGATGTCATGGCCCCTCCCAAGAGAGAGGAAGAATCTCACAAACACTCTTCACTAATGCTTTGAAAGAGTAGAGACTCACATTTATAAGGTTTGATATTTTTTTCTTGGCCTTTGCCAAAAAAAAAAAAAAAAGACTTTACAAAGCAATAACACTGCAATGCTAGGACTCATTCTACAACTGTTGATCAACTGCAAGCACATGGAGCTGCTCTGGGCAACTCAAATAATGTGCTAGTTTAAAGTGAAAGATGTTTCCTGTCTGGGAACATGAACAGGTCTTATCTCTCTCCAATTTTTCTCTTGCCGTGATGTTTTCAAAGGAAACCCTCAGTCTTATACTCATACTCTGCATTCTGCTGCCCCAAATCACTAAAGCCACCCTGAGCCAGAGGCTGAGACAGGTTTGTGCATTTCTCATTTCTAGTCTCACCTGCTCATGGTTGCTCTTGAGGCAGAGCAGCTCCTCCTTCAGGGACTCCACCTGGGCCTCCAGGTCGGACTTGCACAGGGTCAGCTCATCCAGGATCCTGCGCAGACCGTTGATGTCCGACTCCACCAGCTGCCGCAGGGACAGCTCGGTCTGGTACCTGCGCAAGGACAGGGTCAGAGTGCTACCTGGTAGATCTTCAAGACTCACAGGAATGATTTTTGATAACCTCATGTGCCTTATCTTTCCACTTTCTGTAATGAATAGGCCCAGGAGACAGAGGTTTCTGGAGGCTCCATCAATACCCAATATTCATCCCAAAACAAACAGATTGATGTGAGTCCTCATCTGTTTTTGCATTTCTTTGCTTGGTTCTCCCCAATCCTCTGCAGAATCCTTCACAACAAGTGGGTAGATCTGCTTTCAGATGGAAATCCCTTTTCTTTAAAGATTAAACAGAAGCAATGGACACTAGTGCAAATTCCGAACAACTCACTTGGTTCTGAAATCATCTGCAGCCAGCTTGGCGTTGTCGATCTGCACCACAAGCCTGGCATTCTCAGACTTGGTACACAGGATCTGGGGAGTGAGAGGTGGCTTAGTGAGGACTGAAAATAAATATTAAATCATCAACTTTTTAAAAGCGACAAGCCATTTTGAAATAAAAGGAAGCAAGAATTATGACAGCACAGAAGCAAGAAACACACTTCTCTATCACAGACAGAATCACAGCAAACTCTCTTGCTTGGAGATGACAGCAATACCGCTCACCTTCTGCTGGAGCTCCTCAATGGTCTTGAAATAGGACTGGTAACTGGGGCACAGCAAGGGCTCCTGCTGCTGGGACCGCTCCCGGATGAGGTTCTCCAGCTCCGCGTTGTCCCGCTCCAGCTGACGCACTTTCTCCAGGTAGCTGGCCAGGCGGTCGTTCAGGAACTGCATAGTCTCCTTCTCGCTGCCATTGAAGGAGCCCTCGCAGAACCAGTTGCAGTTGCTCACATTGGCGGGGATGTTGCAGGCCCCGGGCAGGGTGCAGCTGTGGCAGCTGGGGGGCACGCAGGGCCGGGAGGAGCAGCTGGTGCGGCAGCTCAGGCTGGGCAGGCAGAAGTTGTAGGGCATAGTGCTGGGAGGGAGGGAGTGAGTGCCTGGCTGAAGACAGAGTCTAAATTCTCCAAGCCACAGAGCTGTGGGTCTCCTTCCTCTAGGGAGCATTTATATCCCACTGCAGAGGGTGTGGACACAGTATGTAATGTCTTTTTTCTTTTTATTTCTTCACTTCTTTTCAAACGCCCTTTCCTTCAGTCTGTTATTTGCCTTCCTCTGAAGAGTCCCTTCTCCCATAAAATTCTTTACTTGGGCTTCTTGCTAAGTCAGGACTCCTCCGCAGACAGTCCACCCATGAAATCAGAGTTCTGTGGTAGGCCTTCAAAGAGGCTACACAGTCCAGCCCAAGTATCTGCCCTCATTAATTGAGGTGTTGATGCATCCGATGACATTCTTTTGTGTCACATAATCCTGCAGGCCCATAAACATACTCATGTCCTGGTCCACCTGCCGTTTCTAGGGAGAAACACGGATTGGTTTGAGGAAGAGGTTGCATTAAGAGGCCACAGTGGACTGTCTTTCCCTCTGCATTCAGAGAAGAATCTTCAAATGATGGAGCATTCTGTGCCTTGGAAGCCTTAAGGTGGATGATCAGAATCAATGGAGGACATGACTGAAAAGATTAGACAGCGATTTGTGTTTTACGGGTCCGTGTAATACTTCCCTCCCACCACCACATATTACTTAAGAAAATTGTAGAGGAGAGAATTTTAAAGGTAGAGGCTTTGATAACTAGTTGGAAAACAAGAAGTTTCTGGGGTAAGAGATCGTTTTGAAAGAGACTGAAAAGTGCAAACCGAGAGAGCCATAAAAAACACATTTAAGGCTGGGCACAATGGCTCACGCCTGTAATCTCAATACTTTGGGAGGCCGAGGCCGGCAGATCACGAGGTCTAGAGATAGAGACCATCCTGGCCAACATAGTGAAACCCATCTCTACTAAAAATACAAAAAAATTAGCTGGGCATGGTGGCACCCACCTGTAGTCCCAGCTACTCGGGAGGCTGAGGCAGGAGAATCACTTGAACCTGGGAGGTGAAGGTTGCAGTAAGCCGAGATGGTGCCACTGCACTCCAGCCTGGTGACAGAGCAAGACTCCATCTCAAAAAACAAAACGAAAAAAAAACTCATTTAAATAATCTAGGAAAGATATTCAGGGGCAGAGAGAAAGGAATAAGGAGGTCTTTGTCAAACATTTCCTAAGGTTATCCATAGTATCCGAACAGAGTAGATGGATATGTTAGGAAAGTCAGGAGATAGCCCAAAGGGGCCTCCACAGCCTGAAATCACTTGTAGTTGATCTTTAAACTTCAAATGAATTGACCCTATATTCCATAATATATCCATGTTGGCTTTAATCTTTATATATATATATATATATATTTTTTTTTTTTTTTTTTTTTTTGAGATGGAGTCTCGCTCTGTCGCCCAGGCTGGAGTGCAGTGGAGTGATCTCGGCTCACTGCAAGCTCCGCCTCCCAGATTCATGCCATTCTCCTGCCTCAGCCTCCTGAGTAGCTAGGACTACAAGTGCCCACCACCACGCCCGGCTAATTTTTTGTATTTTTAGTAGAGACGGAGTTTCACCGTGTTAGCAAGGATGGTCTCAATCTCCTGACCTCGTGATCCACCCGCCTCAGCCTCCCAAAGTTCTGGGATTACAGGCGTGAGCCACCGCGCCCAGCCGGCTTTAATGTTTTTAAAAAGCCCCTTTTAAATTTCCAGTTAAATTTTCAAATACTTTGCCTAATTCTGTAAGAGAAATGGATACATCAGGAAGATGTACCGTATTCTGTCCTGGGCTTCCCATCTGCAGCCCGACTGGAGATGCCACCTGCTTTAAGAACCAAAGGTCTAAAGGTACCAAAGGAGGTCTCTGTGGTTGTGTAATTAAATCCAAGGACCTGGGCACCAGAAAAGAAAATGCTGAGCACGGCATGAGCAAGGGGGTTTTGCAAGGCAAGCTGGAGTCATTTGGGGTTGCTTTGGGAGGTGAAGGAAGGCACTAGAAGATCTGAGGAAGAGGTAGCCAAAGTTCTGAATATATAAAAGTTGCATAATTATAGGCACCGTCAGGTACCACCTGCATCTCAGGAGGCAGCACCCCCATCTCCACTGTGGCTTTGGCTGCCAGCCAGAGCTGCCGTTTTATTGACAACTTATTGGAGTGCTTCTCCCATTGAGCTTTCATGATGGTATTCATGTTGCACTCTGCTTGAGTCTCAGATAAAAGGTCCTTCATCTACACTCCCCCAGACCATTATCACTGCTTATTATAATGCCATTCAGATGAAAAGCCCCACAGCACTAGAAAGATCTAGACTTATAATAAAATCAATACTTTTGTTTCCTTGCAAGACAATTAAAGGGGGAGAAATAGGCGGGTCTACAGACTGTTACTCCTGAGACTCTCCAGAGGAAGGACACAAGGCTAGGTGGCAGCTGTCTGTGGGGAGCTTCTGTCTCATTTCATCTGGGCTTGGGATGAATGGAAAGGCTCGTGCATCTGATTGATGAGCACTAGCTTGTAGATGACAGCACAGGCCTTCTGCTTCCTAACTCTTGTCAGCCTGCTCCAAGCACTGGCTTTCCAGCAAGCAGCTATTTCCTCAGCCCTTTCTTCTTCCCCAGTCAGGGAGGCTTTAACCTAAGCCCAAACTAAATGCCAGCAGTATTCTCCAAGCTCTTGGTTCCTATCTACTGATTGGCTGGCATAGCCTCATGGAGACTGTAGTCAAAGAAGAGTGTTTAGGCTCTAAGTATGAGAAGATTCAAGGATTGTATTTTCAAGAAAGCAAACATAGAATTTTTGTACAATGCAGAGAGATCAGAGAAATGGAAAGAGATGGAGACCAGGAGAGATAACAAGAAAAAGAAGAGACAAGGAAAAAAGTTGGGAGGAATCCTCAGAATCATGCAGCAAATCAGACAAAGTTAGCCCAGCTTCCAAGGGGCTAACCTGGAAAATGCAAAGCTGAGAAGAAGCCAAGACAAAATAAGCCAATAGAATGAGGAGTGGCCCACCGTGCTGAGTGTCCTGCAAGGCGTAAATGGAGTTGACTCATAAAAGATCTATGGACACAGGACTACAGCTTCTGAGGCCCCTGAAAGAAGTGACATTGTTCCAAGGTGTCCAGACCAAAGCATCACCTCTGTGATCCAGCTTGAGATTTGTTTGTGGCTGAGAAATATACTGCCATCTACACACAGGCAGTGTAAAGTCTAAAAGGAGCGACACTGCCTGTTCCTGAAGGAATAAGGAGTGGGAAGAGAAGAAAGGAGAAATGCAGCAGGAAGAGTCAGTCCTGCACTGGCTGCAGGTCATGGCCAGTCATCAGCCACACAGAAGATGTAGGAGAGAACAAGAAACCCCTGTTATCTTCTGGTTACTCCTAGATATTCCTTTTTCTCCCTGCTGGTTGCCCTGCAGAATGTGAAATGGCACAAGAATTCAGGATGGGGACCACAGACAGACTAGCTGGTGAGTAAACACAATGCTGCCATCTCTTGTGAATCTAGCCTCTTTCTTGCAGTGTTTTCAAGATCTCAGTGGGCTTGAGTCAATTTGCTCCTTGAACTAGTGGGGAAAATGAGACCCCAGGGTTGTAAGGTCCCCATGACCTCACACAGGCGAGGGGTAGAATTCATGTATTCTCTTGGTTTCCTAGTTGGAATATTTGCAAATTTTTTTTATTCGAGGAGAAATTGAGCAGTCAATGGGCTATCAAACCCACATTCATTATCCAGTTCAATTTAATTCAGAACACATTGATTAGACAGCTTCTCTATGCTGAGCATATGACTAAACTAAAACAGAAGAATCATAGTTCTGGTGAAAAAAATGTCTTTTTATGAACAATTCTGGCCAAGATGGGTCCTCAATATGTACGAGAAATAGCCAGAAGTTAAGGAAAGGAGATATTTAGAAGGTGTAAGATGGGCATTTAGAAATATGTTTGTATTCAATGTAAATAGAAAACGGGTACTGGGTGCAGTGGCTTGCATCTGTAATCTCAGCACTTTGGGAGGCTGAGGTGGGAGAATCACTTGAGCCCATGAGTTCAAGACTAGCCTGGGCAATATAGCAAGACCCCATGTCTACAAAAAAAATTTAAAATGAGTTTCAAAATTAGCCAGACGTGGTGGCACATGCCTGTAATCCCAGCCACTTGGGAGGCTGAGGCAGGAAAATCTCTTGAACCCGGGAGGCGGAGGTTGCGGTGAGCGGAGATCACGCCATTGCACTCCAGCCTGGGCAACAAAAGCGAAACTCCATCTAAAAAAATAAAAATAAAATAAAATTTTAAAATGAGCCAGGCTTGGTGGAGCACACTTTAGTTCCAGATGCTCTGGAGGCTGAGGCAGGATGATTGCCTGAGCCCAGGAATTTGAGGTTACAGTGAGCCATGATCACACCTCAGCACTCCAGCCTGGGCGACAGCAAGACCCCATCTAAAAATTAAAAATAAATAAAAAGAAAACTGTACATGTGACAGTATGGGCATTAGTCACTTGTTGAACATCTACTGTGTGCTTGGCACAGTCCCAGGGGCAGGGGACATGGTGGGGAGGGGGGTATGTCATGTCCCTGCACCCAGGAACTCTGAGTCCTGCTGAGCAGACAGGTCCACAGCTAGCATAATGTAATGTGATTGGGCCTTCACCCAAAAATATCTCCTTCCCCTACCCACTCCATTTCTTCCTACACCCACCCCTGACCCAAACCCCATTCAGGGCATTCCAATCCAGCTCATGATTTTCAGCCACACGGCGAGGGAATGAAGCCATTTCAGGTTATGCTCTTGATCCCAAAGAGTAGTTTGTGCTTTGCTCTCTAAGTGACTCATAAGCAGAATTCAGAGAACTCTTCTCATTAGAATCTTGTTCCCTTTAATAATCTAGTCTTCAGCCAGGCAGGGTAATGAATTGTTTTGGCATCTGGTTCTTGTTGCTTTGGAGACCACAGGAGAGGCGGTGGTGATGGCCCATCGCTTCAGCCCTGTGGCATCCCCACAGGATCCATGGGCATCAAGGTAAGTTTCAAAGCAAATGAAAGAGGCTTTTGCCAGGTGCAGCATAGGAAATCATTCCAGGGATGTGGTGTGGGCAGAAAAAGAAAAGCACCTACAGTAAATCAAGCAAATTTGCAGAGGAAATAGAAAGGGGAATAAGGCTGGTGGAGGGAAACGGAGGGAGCACGCAGTCCTGCTGGTGAGTGGACACAGTCGTGCCCCCTTGAGACCAGAGAAACCTCCTGAGGGCAGAGGGCCTTGGAGACCAATGTGAATGGCTGAGGCAGGTTGTATAGGATATCCAAGAACCAGGGAGGAAGGAAGGGAAAGGGAGGTTTGGATGCAATAACCAGCATCAAACGGGGGAGCCTCCAGGCAATGGCCAAAGGCCAGAAGCTGAGTCTAAAATGCTGATGGGGGACAGCACCGAGAAGGTCACCCCTAGGGAGATCCCAGACCCTAGGATACCTTTCCCGTAAAATCCATCCAGGATTTCAGAGTGGTCTGAATGTGAAGTTTTATCCACATGTACCTCCAGCAAGGCCCTCACGGTTGGGAACAGGGAAAGAGCAGGGAAAAAGAAAAGAGAAGACTTGGGGTTGAGTGCGTGGAGCTGCCCCTCACCTGCTGTGAGGTGCAGAGGGGGCATTTCACCTCCCTACACCTGTACTTCTCCCTCTGCACGATGGGGATTGTGATGTCTGTTCCCCTCTCTCAAGGTTGTTTGGGGCCTCCATTTGGATACAACACGAAGTGCTTTAACAAGTACTTTGTAAATGGTGAAACAATGAACATCTATAGGGATTCTGTTTCCCTCCTCCTCTTTCTCAATAGACAAGGTGGTTTTACAATGGCAGGAAGTGAGTTGAGCTTCTTTGGCAACTCCTAGTTTATTAAAATTGCCAGAGTCCTCAAGCTTCAAGATCCTGTGAGATACTAAAGAACTTTTATTCCTTGTACCACCCTTTGTGGCATAAATTCTCAGAAACGTTTCTTCTAACATAAACATACTCATTTCCTTCAAGGAAAGGAATCAAAACAATGGGGTCATTATGATTCTATCATCCTGTTGACAAAATCTGAGACTTGGCCTCTGTAAAGCACAGTGGTTAAGAGCACAGTTGCTGGAGGCAGGCTGCTTGGATCTGAATCCTGGCTTCACCACCTAATAGCTGTGTGACCTTGGGCATGTTACTTAGCCTCTCTGAGTCTTGGCTCCTTGTCTGCAAAATGAGAAAACAATAGCATTGGCTTTCTAGGATTGTTATAATGATTAAATGAGTTTACCCATATGACTGTAGCTATAATTTAGACCAGCGCCTGGCTCATAGTAAGAGCTTGATGGATATATGGTTCTATGACAATGATGATGATGGTGAAGCTATATGATTTGATGATGATGATGATGATTCTGGTGATGGTGATGGTAATGATGACCTCTGTGGTTTCCAGGGAAACTCTTCACACACGACAAACACACAGATGCGCGTGCACACACACACATGTACTGTCTCATCAAAGCTAATCTTTTAATTAGAAATGAGAGAGCATTGGATGTGAACTTAAGAAACACAGGTCAATCACCCTGGGGCCCCACTGACTCACTTTATGTCACCAGCAGAATCCCTCAACCACTGAATGACTCACCTTCTCTCTCTCTCCCTTAAATGGGAAGGACAATGCTTGCCTACACCGTCATGGTGCAAGAATAAGTGGGTTTATTTTGTTAGACAGCTTTGAACTTGTTGGATGAAAGGAGCTATTTAAGTACAAAGGAGATGAGGGCAGCTGGGTCAGGTACTAAATTAAGACTAATCGAGATGGCTGTTCATTATTGAGAGCTTCTCTTGGGTAGGTGCCCAAGGGGTGTGTCACATGTGCCAAAACAGTTTTACCACTTGAGAAAAAGAACAGAGGAGGGGAGGGCGTGGCAGCCTCCGACCCTTCTTGGGCTTCCTATGCTGGAAATCCCAGTGTCTCTCAAGCAGATCAGTCCTATGTACATGAGCAGTGACCAACAAGTAGGACGCTGGGCTTGAGAGCAGTTGGAGGCAGAGCAACAAGATTCTCACTTAAGCTCCCTCCAGCCTTGGGGCTCGGGACTGTGGTCACTCCAGCACCACACCTCTGTATCAGGAAGACCTGGATTAAACCAGAACCAGCTGTACTTGTAAATTTTTCAGCAAACTACAATGATTCAGAGAATTCACAGAGGGAAAGGGAAGACCAAAACCAGCTCCTAAAGGAGATTTGGTGGTTCCACTTCAATGCCTGTGGTTTCACTGATCAATAAGACATAGAAAGCAGGGACGCACAGAGTTAGGGGGGCTGCAGCCATCTCAACCAGCCCCATCAGTTCCCTAAGTGTTCCCCTCAACATCCCCATCAGTGATTCTGAAGCCTCTGCTTGTCTCCAAGGATAGGGAACTCACTGCTTCTCTTCTCTGGCCAGCTGTGATGCTGAATTCTGGGGATGTGCTGATTCTCAAGCCACGGCTATCAAAATATGGAGCTTTTGATTCATGTTCTACCGTCTGCAAATTCCAAGCCAGACAGTTGCCACAAGGACTCACCAATGGGGGTTACTGAGGAGGTTGGATGGGTCAGCTTGTTTGGGCCTTTCTAGACTGATAGAAATAACTATCATGTAGCATTTTCAGAGTTTTGCAATGTAAAAGAGAAAGGCTCTATCCTGATCTGATGGTATGAGGGATTCCTCACTGGAGGACATATCAGGACGGCAAGGCCAGCCGTTTCTGTAGAGGGTCTAGCTAGTCAAGGGCTCATTCCTCAAATAAACCTCCTAATCCAGTGTTTCTCAAACTTGAACCAACATCAGAATCACCTGCAAGTCATGCTAAAGCAGAATGCTGGCTCAGTAAGTCAGGGGTGGTGCTCAAGAATGTGCATGTCTAGCAAGTTCTCAGGTAATGCCAGTGCTACCAGCTGGCGGACCACGCTTTAAGAACCACTGTCCTAAACCTTCTCATGTTTAATTTGTTTCCCCCTCAAAGCTTCCAAAGAACGGGCTTTGGATCTGGTTCAAAGAGACTAGGTTTCAAGTCTTGACTCAGTCACCATCTGAGAATAATAACAGCTGCTTCTTCTTTGCAGGGCTGATGTGGTGCCCTGTGACACAATGTCGGCGAAGCCCCAGCCAGTGCCTTGCTCATAATGGGCATGTCATCCTAAAAGCTCAATTTAAGTTACCTGTTCTGGGGCTTCTGATTCATGTTCTACTGTCTACAAATTCCAAGCCAGACAGCTGCCAGGACTTACCAGTGGAGCTTACTGGGGAGCTTGGACGGGTCAGGTTGTTTGGGCCTTTCTAGACTGATAGCAATTACCATCAGTTAATATTTTCAGAGTTTTGCAACGGTCTGTGGTGCCGCAGATTTGAGCTCTTCTTTTACACAAGGACCAGGTGGCTTATCCAGATAAAAGGGAAATTTTACTTAGCGTCTATATTTTAAAAGCTCTATCTGTAAATCTGTCTCCAAATACACTTGGTGAGGTCCAAGGTTGGGTATCTCTCCTCTGTGCCACTTTGCCGCAGTCCCATTTTTAACTCTAGCCTTCACTGGCTTTGCCATCTCCCAGAACCACTCTGGTGAGCCAGCCACAACTCCCGTCTACAGAAGCATGTGGCTCAAGGAGTTCCCAGCAAGGCTCTCAGCATGGGACGGAGATGCTGAGGCCGGACTGCACTGGGCTCATTCTGCTGCAGAAGCGAAGTTTAATAGCAAAATAAAAACAAAAGTGCCTGCTCCAACTCAGAGAGATCAGGAGGCAACAGAAGAGAGAAAATGGAGCACTTGGGACACCTTGAGGGGAAGAAACAAATCCAGCCATAGGGGCTGAGCTGCTGGACTCAAACACCTATCCACAGAGTGGCACTGTCTCTCTTCAGTCTCCTGCCTGGCTGGCCAGGGAGGCAAGGCCCAGGTAGCAGGCCTGCAGAGCAAAGCCTAACGAGCTGAAGACACCTCCCCTTTCCCAGCACCTCGGGCTGAGGAGTGTGTCAGTATCCAGTTGATGAGCAGGGCCCATGGGTGGCCCGGGAGCAGGGGGCGCAGGCTGCAGGGGCTGGACTAGGAGTGCTGAAGGCTGGGGTTGCACACGGGTTGCAGGGAAATCTGCATAGAGAAAAAAGGTGTTTGAAACATTGGCATGAGAAGTATGTGAAGGACAAAAGTATATTATAGACACTTTAGAATTAAAGTGCAAAAGAGGACCTTAGACCTTAGATGTCCCTCTAAGCCTGAAAGGGGCAATGACGTGCCCATAGTCCACAGTGGAGCTGGGGCCAGAACTCAGTGTACCTGTGTGCCAGGCCAGGGTCACGTCCCATATGGAAGGAACACAGCAGAGAGAAAGGCAGAAAGGCCAGAGGAACAAGAATGGCCCAGATGTCAGCCACTGATTCCATTTAAACACAGCCCCTCATAGTGTTCCTTAGTGCTTAAAGGGGTATATCAGCCCTCTGACCCTTTTCACAGGGCTATTGTGGAACTAAAATGAAAGAGTCAGTGCACATGCCCTTAGCAATACTTTAAATGCTATGCGCACAAAGAATACTCGTTACTGGAATACTTCTCCTGGAGATAATTTAGCAAAACCTGAATGTGCTGGGCATTCAGTATTTTAGCCCTCTATGGGAGTAGCCAGCAACTGGGAGCACAACGTGGTCAGCAAAACAAATGCCATGACCTGAAAACTCCTGTACGCCCTCACCTACGCCTAGGCAGGCATTAGCTCACCAGGCCTAGTGGTAGCAAGTTTGTCTCCAAAGATGGGATCTGCAATGCCACCCCCACCTGGCCTCCAGAGCTCCTTTTAGGTCATTCCCAAGAGAAGTCATCTGTTTTTGCACACGGTGTTGACATAGACAACAACAGGGTACGTACTTGCAGTCCTCACTCTCCAGAAGGTTCCGGTATGTGGCAATCTCATTCTCCAGCCAGGCCTTCACATCCAGCAGCACCTGGTACTCCTGGTTCTGCCGCTCCAGGTCAGCCCGGATCTCAGACAGCTGTTCCTCCACATTGTTGATGAAGCTCTGCATCTGGGCCAGCTCTGTGCAGTAGCGGTCCTCGGCTTCACACAGGGAGTTCTGTAGACAGTCCTTCTATAATATCAAAGAAAGGAGGAAGCAAGTTAAAAATCATGGATCTCCAACCTCTTAAGATTGTGACACCCCAAGACATTGCCAGGTCCAGAGAGCAATCTAACTCCCTTTAGCTGTCTTCAGCCAGAATAACTAACACATTTCATGGTAGACCTTTAAGATCAGAGCCCTCTGACCTGAGTTAATGTTGATTCACTCAGCATCCACATCTACAGGGAAGTGCTTCCAAAAGAGTTGAAACCAAGGTTTAAGCTGAGTCCGTGGTTGGTATTCGAGGCCTGTACTGACCCCAGAGAGCTACTCATGGGCAGTGGGAGCCAAGCTGGGTCTCCCATGCGTGCAGAGGGACTCACCAGTGTGTGCTGAGCCTGAAGCTCCACCTCCAGGGCGTTCACCGAGCGTCTCAACTCCAGGATCTCTGACTGGCAGCACTGCAGCTCCTCGGAGCAGGACATGGCCTGCAGGCTGATGCCTTCAGACTGGAGCACAGAGAAACATGGTCACCTACCTGCCCAGATGGAGGCCAATCCCTGCTGCTTAGCAGTCCCCCTCACCTGGGCTTGGAACCACTGCTCCACATCCTGGCGATTGGTCTCCACCATGGCCTCGTACTGGCCTCGCGTCTCCCCCAGAACCCTACTCAGGTCAATGGTGGGCTCAATGTCCAGCTCTATCCGGAGCTTGTCTCCCAGCTGACCCCTTAGAGTGTGGGCTTCCTGTAGGCATCAGAGGAGTATGACCCGCCTGCAGGGCCCCCAACTGCCCTTCACCCAAACTCTCAACTCCCACTTTCCATCCTCCCCAGTAATTTGCCTGTGCTCCTCTGAAGATAAATCGCTGCCTGCACCAGCCTAGCAGCTTCCAGAAGCTGTGGATGAGAAGCAATCTCCCACCAAAAGCCAGAGCTCACCTGCAAAGCTTCAATCCCAAGCAGAAGGAAGCCTCCGTTCCCCCCCCTCCCCCAGATGAGCCTGAATTCACCTCCAGAAAGTCTCAATGCATCACACCAAGGGTCACACACCTGCTCATGGTTCTTCTTGAGGCAAAGCAGCTCCTCCTTCAGGGACTCCAGCTGGGCCTCCAGGTCACACTTGGCGAGGGTGAGGTTGTCCAGCACCCTGCGCAGGCCACAGATGTCAGCCTCCACCAGCTGGTGCAGCGAGCGCTCTGTCTCGTACCTGTAACAGGGAAAGTGCAGGAGTGACAGTTAGAGGGCAGGAAGGAGCACCAGGACATGACTCCCAGCTCGCAGCTGTAAGTCCACTGGCCTGCCCTTTGCCATCTAATTGTGAGTTGGCTTATCCTGTGTAGTGTGCTCAAAGCCCAGAAAGCAACAGGATGTTCCCCACTCAGCCAATACTAAGCACCCGAGATGAACCAAGGGGAGCAGCTGGTACTGAGGATACTGTGATGGACACACAGCCAGCACCTGCCTTCACACACAATGGCCCAAAAGGGAGGTGGCAAAGTAACCAGGCATTTGCAACACAGTGCAATCACTGCAGGCCCCTCTCTACAAGCCCCATACCCAAAGGGACCCTGGATTCCCTCTTAGAGTAAAAGCCACATTGCCAGCGTGAGAGGAAGGAAATGGCTTTCTTTAGCTCTAGAAGAGTGAGACTTGCACAGTGCCCTGAAGAAAGATGATAAAATACAATGCCCCTTCCAGAACCCAGGGTAGACCCTCCTCAGGTGGTGTCAACCCTTTGACTTTCACATGTTTTCATCTTAGGCTATGGAGCATGATTTCTGCTATGAATTATCAGCACTCACAAATTAATCAAGCTGCAGCACAGAAACATATCCTTATTAAGGCAACAGTTTCACAGGAAATTGCTTCAAGAAAGGAAAATTTGGTACAAAATTTAAGGCCAAGTCCCAGCTCTGCCACTCAGTACCCACATGGCTTCTGGCAAGTCACACCAGCACCCCAAGCCTTGGGGTCCCCACCTGTGGAGGAGATGCTATCCCTGCCCGCCTGCTTCACAAGTTGCGGATGATGCATTCTAGCACATGTTGTAAACTGTTAATGCTAAACCACTGGAGAGCGGATAGTTTTTCAGGATCTTGAGCTTAATGCCCTTTGTTCTCTTCTGCTATAACTACGGGGTTGGGGTCTGGGTCAATGACATCCGATGCCACATGAGACAGAAGCAGCCAACTTGGCATTGTCCCATCCCCATCCAACCCCAACTCTCACTTGGCTCCTTCCCATCCCTGTCCAACCCCAACTCACTTGGTCCTGAAGTCATCTGCAGCCAATTTGGCATTGTCTATTTGCACAACCAGCCTATTGTTCTCCGATTTGGTGCACAGAATCTGGGATAAGAAAGTAGGCTCAGTAAGTGACTTACTGATCCCAGAGACACCTATAGCCTCAGGTGAGAGGAAGTTTTATTGGCTGAAGTTGAACCTACAGCATCCGCGTGGACAACACAAACTCCCAAACATGCAAGAGATGCTTTTGTGGTGTGGGAAGGAAGATGTGCAAGAGACCTCTTGGAAAAGGATGAAGACATAGAGTCAAAGGAACCAGGAGATGGAAGACAGTAGCAAACTGAACATATAACAAAGACTTGTTTTCATTTTGCCAGATATGATGCTTAGCCCAATATAAATAAGAAGATCTGGCCAGACGCAGTGGCTCATGCCTGTAATCCCGGCACTTTGGGAGACCAAGGCAGATGGATCACCTGAGGTCAGGAGTTCAAGACCAGCCTGGCCAACATGGTGAAACACCGTCTCTACTAAAAATATAAAAGTTAGCTAGGAGTGGTGGTGCACACTTGTAATCCCAGCTACTCAGGAAGCTGAGACATGAGAATCACTTGAACCTGGGAGGCAGAGGTTGCAGTGAGCTGAGATTGCACCACTGCACTCCAGCCTGGGTGACAGAGCGAGACTTTGTCTCAAAAAAAAAAAAAAAAACTAGGCCACAGAACAGAGGACTGGCTATGAATGTTTTAGATAAAGTAGGATCTGTTCTAAAGAAGATCTTTCCTCTGGTTGTCCAACCTCCCCACAGGTCTTCTCTGAATCTAGCCAGGTTTCTGTAACCCCTATTTTGACATTCCTTGTCTTCTTGTCTCCAAAACTAAGATGTAGGCTCTTCAGAAGCTTTAAGTGAATAATCAAAGGTGACAGGTGACAATAGATGTGCATAAGAGGTTGATGCTGTTGTGTGGATAGACACTGCCTTGGCAAGGATGTTAGGAAATATTCCTTTTGCCCTGTTTACTGCAGCAGAAGTTTCAGTATACTGCAACTTTCATAAACTCAGCACGGTTTTTGCATGGTTTTCATGAAAATAGCATGATTTTTGTGACTACGATTTAGGAATTTTATGTGCTGAAGTTAAGTAAGCATGAACTCAGAATCCTAGAGTGATAAATTCTACATCTCATCCTTTACAAATTCCCATTCACCTTCACTCAAGAGATTCTCTTCCCACATTAAAAGAAAAAAAAATCCACTGCTGACCCAGGGTCAGTAATCTTTTTTTGTAAAGGATCAGATAGTAAATACTTTAGGCTTTGCAGACCCTACAGTCTCCATTACAATGACTGAACTCTGCCACTGTAGTACAAAAGCAGCTGCAGACAACATACAAATGCATGAGCATGGCCATGAACCAATAAAACTTTATTTGCAAAAGCAGGTGGTGGGCCGGATTTGGCCGACAGGCAGTAAGCAGATTCCTGACCCCTGATCTGGTGCACCGCAAACCTCACCTTCTCCTGGAGCTCCTGGATGGTGCAGAAGTAGGACTGGTAGTTTGGGCACACGCTGGACTCGTGGCACTTGCTCCTCTCATGGAGTTTGGTCTCCAGTTCTGCATTGTCCCACTCCAGCTGGCGCACCTTCTCCAGGTAGTTGGCCAGATGGTCGTTTAGGAACTGCATGGTCTCCTTCTCGTGGCCGTTCAGGGTGTTTTCGCGGTAGGCCCCACAGATTCCGATGTTGCCAGGAATGTGGCAGGTCCCTGGCAAGGGACAAGCGGTGTGGCAGGTTGGGGGCAGACAGAGGCTGAGGCGGCCCAGGGGAGTCGACCCCACACGGACTCGATTGGCATGTGCCACATTAGCCAAGAGGCACAGAGAGGCAGCGTTGGCCTCTGAAACCTGCCCGCTGAGGAGGGAACTGCAGTGGTCAGAAGTCATGGGGCTAAAAGGCAAGATCCTGCTTTGCCCACAGTTGGATCTGCTTGACACCAAAATCTTCCTTCTCCTGTAGACCTTATATAAGCCTTAGTGGGTGTTGGTGCAAGAAAACTGGCATTTTCCTCATTAATATTTATGTCAATTGTTATACAATCACTCTATTAGTCAGTGGTTTTTGTTTCCTATAAAGAGTTAATGAGCTCATGAAAGAGGCCCTAACCTCTTTCTTCCCATCACTGCAGGTTCCTGGAAAACAGAGAAAACAAGGTCTTCTTCAAGCAGCCCACTTTCTGTGGCTGTGAAATTTTTCCCCTTCTGTCAGCTTATGTCTATGAAATAATCAAGAACTAAAGGCTCCTAAAATGTCCTGCAAGTCTCTCTCACTCCCACATTCTTTTCCTACCTCTGAATGTTCCCAATGCAGCAAAACCTAAAATATTAGTCAATCAGGCACATTGAAGAAAGGGAAAAATCATGATTTGTTTGTTTTGATAGATATTTGTAGAGTGCCCAGTGCGGAACAAACGCACATCTAGGCTTTCTTGTAAGAAGGAGATTTTAGATTTTAATAAGAGAGATAACAAAGTAAATGATCTTGATATTATGAAGACAGTAAAAGGAAGTATTTTTTTAAAAAAAGAGAGCTGCAAAGATTTCGAGGTGGAAGAGAGCTCACTGAGAGACCGGAAAAAGACTTCAAGGAGTAGGGGATTTTCCAAATATGTTTTGAATGATATTTTTTATAAAGGGTTGGGGAATGAGCTTCTCTCATAGAGAACAAAATAAACACAATCAAACATTTGGAAAATGGAAAATAGTCTAGTTGTGTTTTATATGGTTTATATAAATACCATTATATGGTATTTATAATGGAGACATTATCCCCAAGCCCTGGAAAGTTGCATTGAGTCCAGGTTGTGAAAAGTCTTGAATACCAGGACCATGGTCTTGAGGCAAAGGTGAGTGAAAGGTAGGGATCTGCCCTGGAAGACGACTTTCAAGTATAAGGAAAAATAAATAGCCAGCTTCCTTTTGAAGGAAAGTAGCAGAAAAAAAGGTGGAAAGTTCCTTTATACAAATTATTAGAAAACTGAAAATGAAACCTAAGTTCAAAATTAATCTTGGTGTTTGAAAACTAACAGTTTTTAATACTCCTTGGGTTAAATAAGAAATCAAATTTAAAAATTTTTAAGTATTTTGAACTGAATTAAAATCAATACACAACCTATAAAACAGATGTTGGCAATTAAGACTTTCCCTGTGCATACGTGAAACAGATAAGCGTTTTGGGAGTGAGAAAAAAACGGCTCATAATAAAACTGATGGTTTGCAATTTTCAGAAAATAAAATTATGCTTCTGTGTACTGGAGTCTACAGGCTAATTAAGGCAGGCAGTGATTAACATTTTATGGTGTCTGTTCTCAGGGCCTCACCCACCTTCCCAGGCATCTTTCCTTTCTATTGACCCTTTCACCAGACTGAGTCCCTCATCACCCTTGTTTACAGAAGATACATACTCAAGAACTTTGATCTTTCATCTTTTGAAATATTTTTGCATTTCTTTGAAATGCATCTACCTTGATTATCCATTGCTTGGGAGACTCTAGAACAAAATTTAAATTTCCTTAATCTTCAGACACACTCAGAGCATCAGAAGCTTTATGGCCTCCCCTATTTCTAAAACAAATAAGCCAGTGGCCATTTGTTCAATACACCCTGGAAAAGGGCAGCTAGCCAGCTTCCAGTCTATGCTAACAAGGATGCTAATTTGACCGCATTCCTAAGATGAATGAATTCACCACGAGGGCCCTTGAAGCAGCAAGTGTGTTTCAGCTGGCCCTACAACATAGCATCTCCAGGACGAAAGGGACTTCAGGGTCCTCTAGTCTAGTACCCATTTGCATTAAATCCCTTTGATGACCTTCCTCCAACTAGTCATCTAGTCCGCCATTTTCCAGGAGAGCTCACACCGTCAGTTCCTGTGGCTTACAAACAGCTTCCCAGGCTTTGTGCAAGACACTGGTATCCAGAAAATTAACAGCAGCTAGCTCAGCCTTAAGGCACTCACATTATAGAGAATTTTTAGAAAGTCTTCACAAATCTACCTTCGTGTTACCTCTCCCTATAGCTTTTGTTGGGTCATTCATTCATTCATTCAACAAATAGCTATGAAGTACCTACTCTGTGCCAACCAGGGACTGAGCAGGAGGCTGGTAATACATTGGCAAGTAAGTCAGAGAGTTGGCCCTTTAGTTCGTTTACTCTCCAGTTCTCCCCCATGGTGTCCCATACAGGATAAATCTAATCATTCTGCCATATTCTCAGCTGTTTGTGGCAGATGTGAGATTTCTTACTCCTGGTTCTGCATTCAGCATGGTTCAAAGTCCCCTTGCCATCCCAGGAATGTTTCCCTGGACATGCTCCATGATGTAACAGTTACTATCACTCTTAAGTGCGGGCTGTACAGTGGGATTTCTGATTAGTTTAGATTGAAAGGCTGCCAGTAGATGGCCAGAAAACCTTCTTGCCCAGGACTTTTGTGTAAACCATGCTGGAGCCACTGGCTATTCAGCCATGACAACCAGCCAGCCACCAGTTGGTCCCATATACAGTCAATGAGACGCATGGGGACCCTTCTCTGTAACTCTATACAGATGTGGGTGATATTCTCCAAGGCATGGTTTGCCTTGTCCTGGTGACTTACTCTAAATGTCTGATATTCCTGAACTCCTGTTATACCAAAGCCCTTCTCAAGGGGATGGGGGATGCAGAGATGAAAAGGAGAAATTTCCACCCTCAAAAAGCTGAGAGCAGAAAAAGAGGTCACGTAACTCAGTGGAGGAAGAAGTGACTGGGGCTTAGAGATATAGAGGGGCCATCAAAGACACTTTGTCTGGAACTTAAGATTGGGAAGACTTGGATGGGCAGGAAAGACGGGAGACAGTTTTCCAGAAAAAGAGGATGAACAGGCCAGGCGCAGTGGCTCGCGCCTGTAATCCTAGCACTTTGGGAAGCCGAGGCAAGCGGATCACGAGATCAAGGATCGAGACCATCCTGGCCAACATGGTGAAACCCCATCTCTACTAAAAATACAAAAATTAGCTGGGTGTGGTGGCGCACACCTGTAGTCCCAGATACTCGGGAGGTTGAGGCAGGAGAATTGCTTGAACCTGGGAGGTGGAGGTTGCAGTGAGCCGAGATCGAGCCACTGTGCTCCAGCCTGGGTGACAAAAAAAAAAAAAGAATGAACACAAGAAAACACTCAGAAGCAGAAGTGGGCTCAAGAGAACTGGGTACAACTTCAGAAATGCAACAGCCAACAAAAGGCCTGTCCCAAGTACTGGACCCCCAAAGAAATGAGTTTGAATGACACAAAATGTCAACCCAAAAAGCCAAATTGCATTTCTAAAGCCTGTAAGAGTTTGTACTCCTCTATGCTAAAAATATTGTCTGCTTCTATTTTCATAACATCTCCACCAGTGGTTGTCAAACTTTAACCAGCATCAGAATCACCCAGAGGGCTTGCAAAAAATGCAGGTTTTCAGGCCCCACACCACAGTTTCTGATTCAAGCGGCCTGGGGTCAGGCCAGGGAGTCTGCATTTCTAACAAGTTCCCACATGACACTGATGCTGCTGGTCTGAGGACCACCCTTGGAAGACAGAACCACTGCTCCATAGCAATAGACAAGTTCTGTGGTGACTTCATCCTAGGTGAATGAAGCACCAGGTCACAAAACAGGATTTGATGAATTCAAGAGGAGCCAGTGTTTGGATTACTGTACTTCAAATCAGTTAGCATGCAGTTTTCTCCAAAGTAATAAGCAAGTTCTGTTTGTTTTCCTAGTTCGCTCTTCTTTGCTGAGGTTTGTTTTAGGAGGATATCTAGGATGAAGGAGAGAGGAGAGACAAAAAGGAAAATATGCACACTGTGTTGCTTATGCCTGTGGGGAAGAGGCCAGTCCACGCGAAAAACAATGTTCGTAAAGGACAGATAAAGGTCACATGAAGTAATATCTATTGACATCTATCATGTGAAGGGAACCGAGCTTGGCACTTGGTATACAATATTTTACTTAATTCTCTCTCACACATTCACAAATCTATATACACAAATTAGATAGACACCTACTATGTGCCGCCTACTGTGTTATTATTTGACCACCTACTATGTGCCACCAAGTATTATACCATATGCTTCCCATATAGTTGTGTCTTTTCATCCTTATAACCACACTACAAAGCAGTTACAAGTATCCCACTGTAGAGTAAAGAAAACAAAGCTCAGAGCAGTTAGGGATGTTGTCTGAACTCACCAAGTTGGAATGAAAAGTGTGGGCCTTGAAATGTCAGCCCAGGTCTGCCTGACCCTGAAGCCCAAGTTCTTTCTGCTCTGCCCAGTGACCCAGAAAGGGCCAGATAGTGGAGTCTGGACTGAACACAAGGCCAACACTCCTAGACGCCAGCTGTCCAACTGGATTTATTCAACAAATAGCTATGAAGTTCCTGCTCTGGGCCACACAACTTGCCTGAAGAGCTAGAAACAGAACAGAGTCCTCTGGAGGTTTTTGAGCAGATGAAAGAGAGAATCAAAGGAGAAATTTTAGAAAATTAATCCAGTGCCTGTCAACCTAAAATAATCAAAAGGCTCAGGATCTGGTTAAAAGAGTTTTTTCAAGCATGGCATGTGAGAGCCATCTTCTGGGGACACACGAACACCGAAGAATGGCAATCAGTACTCCCAGTGCAGGGGGGAAATGAAGATCACTTATATAGGCAAAAATAGAGGTGCTGAACAGAATTATGACGTTTTCCACACAAAGGCTAGTGTACAGATGTAAGATCTGATTGACTGCTATTGATTACACTCTCATGGGGTTGCTTAACATTCTATTGTAAAAAGGTAGCAGTCACAAGGGCCTCCTTCTCCAATGTCATTTACTCTAGATTTGAATACAGACAAGGGAGTCTGGTTACTATGCAACATGTCAACACACAAGTCAGGAAGCAACTGTCTTTGCAGGAGAGAAGAAAAACAGCTATATCGCATGACCCAGTTTCCAAGGCTTAATTTTTCACTTCGGCATAACAAATTTAGAAAGCCCTGACATTTCATTTTCTTTTTTGTTTGTTTATTTGTTTTGTTTTTGTTGTTGTTATTGTTTTAGACAGAGTCTCGCTCTGTCACCAGGCTGGAGTGCAGTGGCGTGATCTCAGCTCACTACAACCTCCTCCTCCCGGGTTCAAGTGATTCTCCTGCCTCCGCCTCTGGCGTAGTTGGGATTACAGTCACTTGCCACCATGCTTGGCTGATTTTGTATTTTTAGTAGAGACGAGGTTTCACCATGTTGGTCAGGCTGGTCTCAAACTCCTGACCTCAGATGATCCACCTGCCTCGGCCTCCCAAAGTGCTAGGATTACATGCGTGAACCACTGCGCCCGGCCCCATTTTCTTTTTACCACTGCCCAGTGTGCACCCTGGAGTGGGAACACTCCATCTTCATTTCGTATGCTCTCTAGCATGCAATACAGTGCCTTGTACATAATATTTACTCAATAAATAGAACACAAAAGAGTGAAGGGCTGGTGGTGTGTGCAGAACAAACCTGGCACAGAAGAGAGCAGGAGGAGGCTCTTACAAGAATCCAGGCAGGATGTGATGGAACCCAAAACCAGCCACCAGCAGTGCTGAAGTAAAGGAAGGCACAGAGGACATAGATGCTGCAGAAGGACTCTACAAGACAGGGAGAATTACTGTATATGGGGTCAAAGGAGGAAGAGAAACCGAAAGTGGCCCCAAGGTCACCCCCAAGTTCCTAGGACAATTGTGTGCTTCAAGGGAACTGAGAAGTCAAAGGAAAGAGCTGGCTAGAGTGGGAGAAGCTGCATTCAAGTTTGGAGAGGATGAGTGTGAAATATAGCTACCTGGGACTGGCCACTAGGGGGTCACAGGCAAAGGCCTGGGGCCAGGGCAGAGCAGCCTGGGTCACTGAGAAACCCTCCTCCTCAGAAGCTAAAACGTATTACACCTGGCAGGCAGGTAAAGCAGGTAAGCTTAGCCCAGGGGCTCATACTTGAATAGGAACGGTGATTCTAACTGGGAGAGTCTGTGTATCACCCCCTAGCCCCAGCGGGGAGGTGATGTTTGGAATATCTAAAACAGATGGCAGGGAAGCTATTTTAGTTAGAGGAAGTGTCATTTGAAAACAAGCATAACCTGTATTTGAAATGAGCTGTCTTTTAGTCATGATACGAGTTTGGTATTTACATTTTTGAAAGTTAAAACATTAAGTGAGAAGGCAAGATATCTTTATATTCATTAAGTGGGAAGGCGTGGTTATGAAACACTGAATTAGGTAGAAAAAAGATACATTAAAAATGGTTTAATTTAAACAGGCTGAGAACTTCATGAGCTTCAAGCTGAGCTCATGAAGATTATAAGTGGCCATGAGAACAGATAAAATTGATTTTGTTCTTGGTCAGGAAGACAAAGAGAAGATGCTGGGGGGAAGGAGGGGAGGGTGGGGCACACACCATCAGCCTTAGGTATCACATATCATCGTCTACAAAAAAACTATCCAAATAAAAAATGCTCCTGTTCAGGAAAGTCCAGAAATTCACTTCAATCTTCTTGGCTTCCCAGTGTAGACAGTGGTGGCAGCAGGAGTGGGCCCTTCCCCAGAGCTCTCTCGGTGACTGCAGTGTCCACCCCAGCAGCCTGTAGCTGTTTACCCTTTCTCCTTTCCACTTTGCTGGAATTTGTGAGAAATGGCATTTGGTGTCAAAAAATACATAAGTGCATGGGCCTCATGAGCTGCAACTGATGTTACCACGTGAAGGCTGGGAAGAAATATCACACATCAGCCCACAGGCAGTGCAGGATTGGTGAACTGAAGAGGGACGGGCTAAGCACTAGGTGGCTCAGAACCAGATGCGGCCCCCAGCCAAGGGAGCAGAAGCCTCGGGAGAAGGAAAATAAGAGACACCTGGTTGCAATTATTGTGGCCAAAGCAAAGCCTATTGTGCCACATTTAGGGCTATATCCATCCAGTCGGTGAGAGTATGTGAGGCAGAGAGGCCAGGGACAGGCACAGAATGTCCAGGCGGGAGAATCACTTGCAAGAAAAGATGTCTGGGATTTGGTACCAGAAGGAGCCCTAAGCTCTCAGGCTAGGATAACGAATGTGAGTAAAACCCCAGGGTCCAGGTGTCCTGACTGCACTGGTTACCCACCTGCCAGCCTCTAGCCTTCATTTTCTATGTACCTGAGTGGCACCTCCTGTCACACCTAGCCATGGGACCTCATAGGTAGAGCTTGTTAAGGGTGTGACCTGGCCAAGAAAGGTGGGGACAGGTCGGATCTCCACAACCCCATCACACTGAGGGTCAGGGAGTGTCATGGCCACTTCTTAAAACATGACTCTTGTGGGTTCCTCATTAGAAGAGCCCACCAAACAGTCTTGTCCTCTGACAGCCCAATGGATGCTTTTTTGGATTCAGTTAGGCTACTTGGAGTGAGAAACAGGCCTAATGACAACAGAAGATGGCTTTTATTATTGCATGTACATGAACAAGGAATATGGCCAAACTTTCCAGCCACCAACGTAGAATCTAGGGCCCCGATGCTGAGAGTGGGTTCTGCTACTATCTCTTCAGCTCCTTTTTCTCTCTGGGAGGAAGAGACTGTACCTGTTGGTTCCTAGGGAGCCCCAATAAACCAATATCCACTGAACACCTTCTAGATGCCAGGAACATTAGATGCATTACCCCTCAACCACAGTGAGAGGGAAATACAACTATCCTACTTCCACAAACAAGGAATAGGTCTCAAGAGAATGCAGTGACCTGGCCAACTTCACTCAGCAAGGTGGGTTCAAATCCCACTTCAGAGTCACCAAGGTGGGATTTGAACCCAAGTTTCCCTGACCCTAGAGAAGATCCACCTCTACCACACTATGCCACCATGAAGAAGGACCAGTTTTTCATTGCTCTTTGCACCAGGGCACATGGACAAGCTGAGACCCAAGAGTTTCATTCTTCTGGACACACTTGGTGCTTGCCGTAAACTGACTAGCATGGCGTGGGAGGCAGCAGCCTCTCTGGGCTGCTCCTCCACCTGCTTATAACTGCATCTGGCTGTGAACCACCTTGGCCAGTGCCAAAGCCACATCCGAGAGGCAGGCAGGGACTTGGAGTGCTCTGATGGCAGGGGCAGCCCTCACCGCCAGCACCTCCAAGACAGCAGCAGAATAGACAACAGAAACATCAGTGGCAGCATCTCTCTAGAGAAAACTAAAGCCTAGAGGTGCCCCAGGACCAAGACCCCAGTCTCCAGTGCCCAATCTGGGCCTCTGCATTTGGGAGAGTGGGCGAGAATTCCATGGCTCCATGAAAGGGGCCAACTGGAGTGAGAGGAAAAACTTGGCAACTTGGCTCAGGCAATTCTCAACACGACCTTCCTTTGACGAGATTAGAATGCTAAGTGATGTGATTTTGCTCTTGGACAAAATAACATGAGGCTGAAGATGCCAAAAACATGGTAGGGACATGTTAGCTCTGAGCTGTTGTGAAAGAATTCAAACTTGGCAACTGGCATCACTTCCTTCCACCAGTCTATAGGGATCCCTGGGAAAGGTGAATACACATCCAACATCAGGAAGGGACCTTCATCCAGAGGCCCCAGAGCTCCCCAGGGAGCTCCTGGAAGCAAGATGTCAGAGCCAGTGAGGACACAGGACCTGACGACCAGGATTCTCCGACATCTCACATGCAACCAACACCGGGGGGACAGCACTTGGTGCAGGAAGGTTTATTGACCATTTAATGCAGGGAACCCAGTTACATTTTTGGAGATTCTGAAACACTGGAATAGAACCAAAAGAACCAAGAAGAGACACCGGGAAAAATAATTGCTTTCATGGAAGATAATTACAACATTTTAGCAACAACAAAAAATACAGCTTAGAGGCATAGGCAGGGAGCCACTCCTTGAAAGTATCTGCTACCAGTTGGTTTAGGGAAAATGCCTCAGTGAATCTGGTCCTGAAGGAAGACTGAGCAAGGTGAGGGCACTCCTGACCCCAGTGCAACCAGCCTCAATCTCCTAACTCAGGCCTTCAGAATCATCTCCCCGTGCTGGCTCCATGGCCAGAGGGAGACCCACCGGTGACAGGGCCACAGCTTGGACAAGAAGTACAGGAGGCAGGCGTGGAACAGGGATTGCAGGGGAGTCTGCAGGGAGAGAAAGAAGAGTTACATTAAAAAGATGTCTCAGTGATTCATGGACAAGGGTAAGATCAGGGTGAAGGCCGGGCCTGCCACCAACAAGGCACGCAGACCAGAGAATCTATACCAACAGTTCTCTCATCTGTATCTTTCTACATCCAGGAATCCTTGGGGAAGACTTGGCTTAGGGACCTGGCTATCATTTAGAGAACATTTTCTCAATAATCCAGTCTGCACAGACCAGGAAAGGTTAATGAGTCACTGAGCAAGAGAGCACAGGAAGGCTTGTTTGTTAAGATGATATCTTCTGCAAGCACTTCCATTACCTCTGAGGAATTGCCTGACAGTCATGTGTGTGGCTTAGGAATTGCCCAGATCACACGTACTTGCAGTCCTCGCTCTCCAGAAGGTTCCGGTATGTGGCAATCTCGTTCTCCAACCGGGCCTTCACGTCCAGCAGCACCTGGTACTCCTGGTTCTGCCGCTCCAGGTCAGCCCGGATCTCGGACAACTGCTCTTCCAAGTTGCTAATGAGGCTCTGCATCTGGGCCAGCTCTGTGCCGTAGCGGTCCTCGGCTTCACACAGGGAGTTCTGCAGACAGTCCTTCTGTAATGGGAAATAAAGGGGTAAGAGATCCAGGTGCCCCAAAACTCAGCAGTGAAAATCATGACCAAACTCATCACACATAGGGCAAATTCCAAAATGTCATAGGACATTCTCAGAGCTCTGGAGAAATCACTGTCAACATGACCATGACTTCTCTCTCATACACACAAATCTAACTTAAGGAACTGTCATGTTGATCCCTGTATCCCCAGTGCTTGACAAAAAGCAGGCACCTCGTAAAATCTTGTGGAGTGAGTGCCTGAACTTCTGCACTGTGTTGTAAAGGAAGTGGACTTGATTTTCTGAAGAAACCATTTCCCTGGGTCACACTGAACTTGACAGCAAGACGTCTCCATCGGGTATAGAGGACCCCAGATTTTGACTTAATGTTGAAGGAACTGATTTGTGAGACTTTAAGAGATGCTACTACCAGGACATGGCACGGGGCATTTGCAGTGCAGTGAGGGTGAAGGACACGTACCAAGGTGTGCTGGGCTTGGCGCTCCACCTCCAGGGCGTTCACCGTGCATCTCAGCTCCAGGATCTCAGACTGGCAGCACTGCAGCTCCTCGGAGCAGGACATGGCCTGCAGGCTGATGCCTTCAGACTGGAGCACAGAGAAACACAGTCACCTCCCTGCCCAGATGGAGGCCAGGTACTTCCTGGCTCTGTAACCCCCGCTCACCTGGGCTTGGAACCACTGTTCCACATCCTGGCGGTTGGTCTCCACCATGGCCTCATACTGAGCCCGCATCTCCCCCAACACCCTGTTCAGGTCAATGGTGGGCTCAATGTCCAGCTCGATCCGGAACTTCTCCCCCAGCTGACTCCTCAGAATCTTTACTTCCTGCAGAAACGGGGAAGCGATAGACAGCCTGCGTGAGGAAACAGCCTTTGATGGAGCAGACAGCACCAGAACTCCATCCCTGGCAAGCAGTAGGAGGGGAGTCCCACACATAAGCAAATGGGAAAGTCTTGCCCAGAGTGCATTTGGGAGAGCCCACCTGGACACCTTCCTCATGCCCAAGGCAAGTCTGCACTTTCCACGGAGGCCCTCTGGACCCTCAGACCCACCTCAGCCCTGCATCCTTAGGCCAGCTGAGCCCAGGCAATGCTCTGAGAGCCCCGGGGCTGGGGAGCTCCCCTGTCTGCCCAGCGCCCTCCCCAGGAGTTTGAGCGCCCAGGGCCACACCTGCTCGTGGTTGCTCTTGAGGGAGAGCTGCTCCTCCTTCAGGGACTCCTGCTGGGCCTCCAGGTCGGCCTTGGCCAGGGTCGCGTCATCCAGGAGCTTCTGTGTCCCGCACTTGTCCGCCTCCACCAGCTGGCGCAGGGAGCGCTCACTCTCCAGCCTTCCGTCACAGGAGGTACAGGGTCAAAAAGAATGCCCCAAGAGCCCCTCTCGGCTGCCCTGGCTTCCTACCTCCCACACCACCTTGGATCCTCATTTGTTCACGTGGGCAGTATACACTATTCTCAATCCTGCAGCGACACAGTTTGTAGTCAGGACATTATGCCCATTGACCAGATGGAAGACTGAGGCTCAGAAACAAAACACGAGTTGTTCAGAATTCCATGCCCAGTTAATAGTAAATGCATGGACTCATCCTAAGTGTTCTGACTTCAAATGCAGCATTTATTCTGCCATAATAGGAGTCATTTGGCCAGGAAAAAGAATGGCTAAAAATAAGCCTCTGGACCTTCAGTTTGCTGCTTTTCCTCTTGGATTCATTATTTCTCGTTGTTTTCTTGCTTTTCCCCTTCATTCAAGCACAACTCTAGCTACCAAGGAGCTTCAGTGACAATTCCTCCAGCTGATGGATTTGGCCAAAAGTCAGTGAGTCTAGCAACAGCCTACACATTGACAGTTTATTTTTGTGATGACTCAATTTTACTTCTGATTGAAAAGCAAAATCCTCTTATCTTCTAGATATGGGAGAAAGTGACATAGGTTCTAACCAATCTAGACTACAGCCCTTCTTTTTCTTTCAATGCTTATATTCTCTTTCCTCCTATATAATGACCATTTCTAGCAACAGGCTAATTTAAGGTGTGGAGAGAAATATTCTTCTAGTCAAAAACTGTTTTTGAACACCTACAATATAGACTGAGTAATGGGGTAGGCCCTTGGAAATACAGCAGGAGGGAAGTCACACTGACCCTCCTCATCCTGACTTACTTGATCCTAAAGTCATCAGCAGCCAGCTTCGCGTTGTCAATTTGTACAATCAGCCTGGCATTCTCAGCCTTGCTGCACAGGATCTGAGGAAAACGGAAAGATGGTTCACACACAAAGCACCATACTCTAAGCTCCCACTCCACGTGTGGTATTTACGCTCATGTCCAAGAGGAACCAAGAACCCAAAGCTCTCTGGACCTTATGCAGATTCCTCCTGCGAAGTCTTCTGCCTTCTCAGACCCAGCATGCCCAGGGGATCCCACACCTCACCTTCTGCTGGAGCTCCTCGATTGTACGGAAGTAGGACTGGTAGTCGGGGCACACGGTGGACTCGTGGCACTTGCTCCTCTCGAGGAGTGTGGTCTCCAGCTCTGCATTCTCCTGCTCCAGCTGGCGCACCTTCTCCAAGTAGTTGGCCAGGCGGTCATTCAGGAACTGCATGGTCTCCTTCTCATGGCCATTCAGGGTGTTTTTGCCATAGGCCCCACAGATTCCGATGTTGCCGGGAATGTGACAGGTCCCTGGCAAGGGACAAGCAGTGTGACAGGTTGGGGGCAGACAGAGGCTGGGGCGGCCCAGGGGAGTCGACCCCACACGGACTCTGTTGGCGTGTGCCACGTTGGCCAAGAGGCACATGGAGGCAGCATTGGCCTCTGCCCCGGGCTGGCACCCAACATCGATAGGAGAGACAGAGACATTTCTTGCTCCAGGAGCCATGGTGCAACCCAGAGGGCATGAGGAGGTGCTGTAGAAGGAGGTCATGGTGTAGGGCTGAGGCTGCACAGGAGCTTCAGATCAGCTGGGAAGGCCAAGCCACTGAGACTGAAGCCTCCTCTCCTCCCAACCCTTTTATACCCCATCCTGGGCGGGTGTTGGCTCCAGTGCTTTGACCTCCTGCCTTGATTATCTACCTGTTGTGGTGCCATCATCCTGTTACTCAGCTGCTGAGTTTACCATGAGAAGTTCCTCAGCTCATTAAAGCAATGTTGACAAATCTGAGATGCCTCTTGGCTCTTTGATATCAGGTTAGCTGTTGGTGGGAAGTCAGAGACTCATTGTTTCTGCTCAACAAACACCAGCAGTTGATTCAGGCCCCAAATGTTCTCTCTGGACTATGGTCTCTATGGATGTGGTCACAATGAAGGCTCAAATCTTTCCGTCAGTAATTTGTGTAGCAGGAGACACAGAGAACCAATGGGACCCAGTGGATCTTTCGCCTGTGCAAGACTCAATCAGCCTTTCCTTTGAAGAGAAAATATCAGTTAATAAAACCAATGCATCTACTGATATTTGACGATTGAGAGGCGCCTTTTTTTCTTTCTTCTTTCGCATTGCATACTCCCTTGAGAAGCAATAACATCCGGAAGCAATGGCGCTAATTAAGTTTTGGTTGACTAGTCAGAATCAGCTATTCATTCATTTGTTCATTCATTCATTGGTTCAGCATGCTTCCTGAATATCCCCCATAACTCAGGCAGTGTGCTGGTTCCTGGATACGCAATGTTCCCTGTTCATCAGCAGTAAACAATGCCTCTGAAATCTCTGGGTGTTCTACACAAACTTGAATGAGAACCATAGATCAACAAGAGTTAGTGAAAGACAGGGGATCTATAGTTCTGGCCAAGGAAGTATCTAGAAAGAAACCACTAACAAAGAAAAATCTTATTTGATCCAGGAAAGGGAGATTGGGCACAGAGCTCAAGCAGTATTCAAATGAAAGGTCCAGAACTAACATTGATTGAGTACTTAGGTGTGCTAGGCATTCTACTGTGTTCTTTCCTATCTAACCCTTACCACCTATGAGGTGGTTACTCATTGCCTCAATGTACAGATGAGAAAACTAGAGAGAAGTACATTTGTACATTTTCTGATTGACAGTGAACTGGCAAAGGCTCGATTCAGTCTCATGTCTGCTAGGCCCATTCTCTTTTCACTTCATCATGGCCCCCGGTGGGAACAATGGTGTCATTGCCCCGTCAGTGCTGGGCCTAAGGAGAGGGCAAGAAGGGGCTTAGTTACTGGATGAGAAATTGTGGTGAAAAGAAAATTACTGAAGGTCTTTGTGTTCCAGCAAAGGAAAAGATTTAAATACTATGGCAGTGACAACAAGAAAATGCACTTTAAAAAGTTAAACTAGGCCGGGCGCGGTGGCTCACGCCTGTAATCCCTGTGCTTTGGGAGGCCAAGGCAGGCGGATCACCTGAGGTCAGGAGTTCGAGACCAGCATGAACAACATGGAGAAACCCAGTCTCTACTAAAAATATAAAATTAGCCGGGCATGGTGGTACATGCCTGTAATCCCAGCTACTCAGGAGGCTGAGGCAGGAGAATTGCTTGAACCCGGGAGGCGGAGGTTTCCGTGAGCCAAGATTGCGCCATTGCACTCCAGCCTGAGCAACAAGAGTGACACTTTGTCTCAAAAAAGAAAAAAAAGTTACGCTAGTTTGTAACATATGCATCATTTAAGACAGGGTGCGTCCTGAGAAATGCGTCGTTAAGAGATTTCTTCATTGTGGAAACATTATAGTGTGAACTCACACAAACCTAGATGGTAGAGCCTACTACACACCTAGACTGTATAGTACAGCCTATAGCGCCTGGCTACAAACCTGTACAGCATGTTGCTGTACTGAGTATCATAGGCAACTATTATTAACACGATAATATTTGTGTATCCAAACATAGAAAAGGTAATGCATTGCACTACGACATTATAACCACTTCCACATCACTAGAGAATAGGAATTTTCAGCATCATTATAATCTTGTGGGACCACCGCCCGTATATGTGGTCTGTCATTGACAGAAACATTCTGACTGTATATCCCAAATCCCAGAGATTTCCAGTAGAGCTGGAAAACAAGTCAACCAATGGGGGTGTGGCCAGGAGTCATCCCTCCCAAGTGGTAGAGGGAAACCAGAAGGACCATGGGACAAGCTCTAAAAGAGTATAAATAACCTCTTTAAAAAAAAAAAAAAAAAATCCCAATTAGTGGGAAAGTAAATGGCTGATACTAGTAGCAAAACCTGAAGTCTTTGAAATTGACGTACTGGAAATGAGCCATTATTAAGATTTTAAATGAAAATAATAGGATTTAGACATAAAATAGGAAGCAAAATACAGTAAACAGAAATCGTGTAGCCAAATATGCATCAAATATGCATTCCCTTCAGCTACACTTTTTTCCCCTGAAATACAAGTTTTAGAAAATCTTAGAAGAGGGGTGGGCGCTGGACTTAATGCTGGGAAGCAACAACTTTGGGGCTGAATTTACTTGAATGGATTACAAATTGCATTGTTACACAGCTAAAAAAAACTTTATGTATGAAAAATGATAATAGCCTTACACTGAGTACAAATAATACTTAAAAGCATGTGAAGATCTGTGATGTTACTTATAAAAAAAAAGTTTAGGTTTTTTTTCCGTAAGTTATTGGGGTACAGGTGATATTTTTTCCATAAGTGGTGGGGCTTTTTTCCATAAGTATTGGGGCACAGGTGGGTTACGTGAGTAAGTTCTTTGGTGGTGATTTGTGAGATTTTGGTGTACCCATCAGCCAAGCAGTATACACTGCATCCTATTTGTAGTCTTTTATCCCTCACCCGCTCCCTTCCCCCGAAGTCCCCAAAGTCCATTGTATCATTCTTATGCCTTTGCATCCTCATAGCTTAGCTCCCACATATCAGTGACAATATATGATGTTTGGTTTTCCATTCCTGAGTTACTTCACTTAGAATAATAGTCTCCAATCTCATCCAGGTCACTACAAGTGCCATTAATTCATCCTTTTTATGGCTGAGTAGTATTTCATCATATATATGTACCACAGTTTCTTTTTTTTTTTTTTTTTTTTTTTTTTTTTTTTTTTTTTTTGAGATAGAGCTTCACTCTTGTAACCCAGGCTGGAGTGCAGTGGCACCATCTCGGCTCACTGCAACCTCCACCTCCCAGGTTCAAGAGATTCTCCTGCCTCAGCTTCCCAAGTAGCTGGGATTACAGGTGCCACCACCATGCCCGGCTAATTTTTGTATTTTTAGTAAAGAAGGCATTTCGCCATGTTGGCCAGGCTGGTCTTGAACTCCTGACCTCAGGTGATCCACCCGCCTTGGCCTCCCAAAGTGCTGGGATTACAGGTGTGAGCCACTGTGCCCAGCCCACAGTTTCTTTATCCACTCACTGATGGATGGGCATTTGGGTTGGTTCTGTGATTTTGCAATTGTGAATTGTGCTGCTACAAATGTGTGTGTGCAAGTATCTTTTTAGCATAATGACTTCTTTTCCTCTGAGTAGATACCCAGTAGTGGGATTGTTGGATCAAATGATAGTTCTACTTTTAGTTCTTTAAGGAATCTCCACACTGTTTTCCATAGTGGCTGCACTAGTTTACGTTCCCACCAGCCGTGTAGAAGTGTCCCCTGATCACCACATCCACTCCAACATCTATTGTTTTTTTTTTTTTTTTTTGATTATGGCCATTCTTGCAGGAGCAAGCTCGTATCGCATTGTGATTTCGATTTGCATTTCCCTGATTATTAGTGATGCTGAGCATTTTTTTAAAGTTTATATATGTATCTTTTGAAGTATTGAAAGGAAACTAGTACTTTATATTCTTTATCATATCATGTTTTATAATTGTTGAATATGTTCCTGTTTATTTTTCTCTGTCCTCTTGTGTAGCCTTAAGAAGTGTTTCAAAAAAAAAAAATATCTGAATGTATAAAATAAGAGTAAATGCCCTACAAGTTATGATGCCACATTATACATAAAACTGTGTGCATATATTTTTAAACAGCATAAATACATCTTTGCTCTGAGAAAAAGTTGAACATGCATCCCCATGAAAACCACAAGGGAGTCAGGGGATGATGGTGTTGATGAAACCTGGGCTCTTGGAATTCTCTCAAGGAGAAATAAGGGGTCTGGAATTCTTCCCAAGAGGAAAACCCACTGTGGGTCAGCTGTGGCTCCAGCGGCCCTGAGGTCAGCTATGACTCATTCTTTACTGGGGCAATCCTTAGAGGGCCTCTCCCTGCCAGGCCATCCCTCAGAGGCCTCTGGGTGCAATCTGCATTTTCCATCTTCAAAGACCCCTTTGTTCCTATCTTCCGCCTCAACACATAGCATCACTGTAATCCAGAGAATTGAAGCATTTAAATTCTTCCCTTTGATTTGCTAAATAGGAACCCTCTCTTGACCCTATCCTCTGGCAGGATTTTATCCCATTGGCTAAAATCATGGTTCCTTCTGTCTCAGAACATATGACACTTGTTAATTCTTAAGCATCACAGCTGAAGCTTTGCATCCTTTGCGTCCTGACACACCTCTCCAAAGCTTGATATGTGTCTCTGGCTTGGGCTCTGCATGGTCCATTTTGCATAATGACATAGACACTGCCTAGTCCTTTGTACAGCAGAGGGCTCTTCTGATTTTCTTTGGTCTCAAAGGAACAGGCAATAGGTGGAAGGCATGAGGCAGGTGTCTGGGATGTACTCAGCTGTGTAGGTGGGAAGGAGCCCATCCTGGACATCGCATATGATCAGATGAGCCTCCTCTTCCTCCCTTTTTTTTTTTTTTTTTTTTTTGAGACAGAGTCTCGCCCTATTACCCAGGCTGCAGTGCAATGCAATGGCACGATCTCGGCTCACTACGACCTCCACCTCCCGGGTTCAAACGATTCTCCTGCCTCAGCCTCCTTAGTAGCTGGGATTACAGGCACCCGCCACCACACCCAGCTAATTTTTGTATTTTTAGTAGAGATGGGATTTCACCATGTTGGCCAGACTGGTCTCGAACTCCTGACCTCATGATCCACCCACCTCAGCCTCCCAAAGTGCTGGGATTACAGGCATGAGCCACCGTGCCCGGCCCTCTTGCTCCTCTTTAAAAAGAGTTTCTGGCCCCTGAAAATAAACATATATTCCAAGTTGCATGAAGGGAAGTATCAGAGATGAAGAGAGAAGACAGAGGTAGTCCTGCAGCCCTCCTTCCTTCACAGGGGCCACCTCTTCTCTCTTCAGGATTAAAAGATTTTGAGCTGTAATCTGTCTTCAGGCAGAGGGGAAACACTGGGTTCAGAACAGCATCACTTGGTGCCACGGTGCAGACGCATCTCTGAGTCTGACCGTTCTGACGCATCTCTGAGTGAGACAGAAGCAGAGGCACTGGGCGGCCCACAGGGTGTGAGTCTAATCTGCAACCACCTGCTCCAGATGCAGAGGAAAAATTCTGAAGACACCTAAGGAAACAGGAGCTGCCCACACACTGCATCCTGATGTGAATTACGCCAGGAAAACATCTGCAAACCATGAGCAGCAGTGTGTCCTGATACCACTGTGCCTGCAAGGCTCTCAGACTTGCTGGGTGAAAACAGAGTCTGAGGAAGTATACCCCAAAACATCTTTATCATTTCAAAAGTCCACCTCAGAAGGCTTTGAAAAAAAAAAGTCACCGTTTTCTTTTCTATTAAATAGGATTTTAAAATCTAGTTACTTGGGAAACTTTGGTTTGATTTTAAGTATTTTTTAAATTATTATTCTGCTTTATTCTTTTTTTGTTTTTCTTTTCTTTTTAGATGGAGTTTTGCTCTTGTTGCCCAAGCTGGAGAGCAGTGGTCTGATCTTGGCTCACTGCAACCTCCGTCTCCCGGATTCAAGAGATTCTCCTGCCTCCGCCTCCTGAATAGCTGGGATTACAGGGGTACACCACCACGCCCGGCTAATTTTTTGTATTTTTAGCAGAGATGGAGTTTCACCATGTTAGCCAGGCTGGTCTCCAACTCCTGACCTCAGGTGATCCACCCACCTCGGCCTCCCAAAGTGCTGGGATTACAGGAGTGAGCCACAGCGCCCTGTCTAGTTTGCTTTATTCTTATCCCAGGTCTTAAGGTCATCAGAGACTAAATACTGAAAAAGTTATCTTCATTTCCCCTCTCCTTTGTTCCCTGATCCTAGAGTTTCTTTATCTACATGCTAAGGCAGGACATTTCCCCTTATTTACCTCATACCAAGACCTATTACAAAATCCTTTAATGCAGCATAGTGGAGGTTTAAGACAATGAATTTTGGATCCAGCCTGCCTGGGTTCAGATTCTGGTTCTATCATTTATTAGCTGTGTGAACTTGGGCTGGTGACTTGACCTCTCTGTGCCTCAAATTCTGCTTATGCACAATGGAGTGACAATAGCACCTAGCTAATGGATTTAAGTTTTAAAAAAATCCATACCTGTAAATCACGTAAAATAGTGTCTAGCACAGAGTACATGGTAAGCACTAAATAAGTGTTGTGTTTTTTAATGGATTTTACTGTTACTGGTGTGTTTACATGCTTACACCATTCATAATTCAAAAATGCTTATTAAATTGCTTATTTTTTACTTATTTAAGTTAGCAAAGATCAGAAGTTTAGTCTTACTAAAAAGCTTTTGCACAGCAAAAGAAACAACAGAGTGAAAATACAACCTACTGAATGGGAGAAAGAATTGTAAATCATATATCTGATAAAGGGTTAGCCTCCAAAATATATAAGGAAGTCCTACAACTCAACTGTAAAAAATAATTTTTTTTAATTTAAAAATGGGCTAAGGATTTCTATAGACATTTCTCTAAAGTCGACGTACAAACGGCCATCAGGTATATGAAAAAATGCTCAAAGTCACTAGCCATAAGGGAAATGCAAATCAAAGCCATGAGACATCACTTCACACCACTCAGGATGGCTACTATCAAAAAAAAAAAAAAAGGCAACTAGTATTGGTGAGGATATAGAGGAGTTGGAACCATTGCACGCTGCTGGGAAAATGCAAAATGACGCAGCCACTATGAAAACCAGTATGGAGATTCCTCAAAGAATTAAAAATAGAATTACCATATGAGCCAACAATCTCACTTCAGGGTATTTATCCAGAAGAATTGAAATCGGGATCTCAAAGAGATGTTAACATTCCTGTGGTCATTGCAGCAGGAGTCACAATAGCCAGAATGTGGAAACTACCTAAAAGTCCGTTGACAGATAAATACAAAAAGAAATTGGTATGTGCAAACACTGGAATTCCATTCAGCCTTTAAAAAGGACGAAATTCTGCAATACGCAACGTGAATAAACCTCGAAGACGTTATGCTAAATAAAATAAGCCAGTCACAGAAAGACAAATACTGCATGATTCTGCTTATATGAGGTATCTAAAATAGATTCAACCCTGAAGACATTATGCTAAATGAAATAAGCTGATCACAGAAAGACAAATACTGCATAATTCTGCTTATACAAGGTATTTAAAATAGGCAAATTCATAGAATCAAAGAGTGGAATGGTGGTTTCCAGAGGCTGTGGGAAAAGGGGAAATGGAAAGTTACTATTCAATGAACATAAAGTTCCAGTCAAGCAAGATGTGTAAGGCCTAGAGATCTACTGTACTGCATTGTACCCAGAGTCCATAGTAATTTATTGTACACCTAAAATTTTATTAAGAGGGTAGCTCTCATGTTAGGTGTTCTTTCTATGATAAAGTAAAATAAAACAAAATAGATTAATGTCATGATTGTAGCAAAATAAAGAAAACATACACTTTCATACTCTGTTGAGGGGAAGAATAAGTTGTGCAACCTCTTTACAAAATAGTTCAGCAGTATCTGTTAAAATTACAAATGCTTTTTTTTTTTTTTTGAGATGGAATCTCACTCTATTGCCAGGCTAGGATGCAGTGGCATGATCTCGGCTCACTGCAACCTCCACCTCCCGGGTTCAAGCAATTCTCCTGCCTCAGCCTCCTGAGTAGCTAGGACTACAGGCACATGCCACCACACCCAGCTAATTTTTGTGTTTTTTGTAGAGACGGGGTTTCACCATGTTGGCCTGGATGGTCTCGATCTCCTGACCTCATGATCCACCCGCCTCGGCCTCCCAAAGTGCTGGGATAACAGGTGTGAGCCACCGTGCCCACATATACACTATCGACCAATAATTTCTGCCTATAGGAATTTATCCTATAGACATACTTACATAGACAGAAGTATAAGGATAAAAAATACAAGGGTACCCTATAGAAGTCCTTGGGGTGTTAGGCCAGGAACCATCTCTGCTGTTTTGTGCCTCCTTCAGCCTATGGATTTCCCCTCAATGTCCCCTCAGTCTATTCCTCTGTGTCTTTCAGGGGACCATTTCCTATGGGTGTTAAGCTGTGGATGATCATGGGGCAAAGGTGCAGTTAGTAGAAAGGAGAAAAGCACAATCATGGGAACTTGAAGAGTGAATGATTTAGGAATTAGGGAAAATAAATTCTGAATAAGTCATTGTAGAACTCTTTATTTGGCCCACTTCATGAATTACATGCAGTAAAATAGGGAAATACTGACAACCCTGCTTCATTTTCTTCATTAAAAATACAATAGTATTGTGGCTGGGCCTGGTGGCTCACACTTGTAATCCCAGCAGTTTGGGAGGCTGAGGCAGGCAGATCACCTGTCAGGTGTTCAAAACAAGCCTGGCCAACATGTAGCAGTAGTAGTAGTAGCAAAACCCCATCTCTACTAAAATACAAAAGTTAGCTCAGCGTGGTGGCACATGCCTGTAGTCCCAGCTACTCTGGAGGTTGAGGCAGGAGAATTGCTGGAACTCGGGAAGTGGAGGTTACAGTGAGCCGAGGTAGCGTTGCTGCACTCCAACCTAAGCAACAGAGAAATACTCCATCTCAAAAAAAAAAAAAAAAAAAAATCCAGTAGTATTGAATACTCTGATTTTGAAAGGTTCTGAAGGTCAAGTCTATCCCTGAGATTTTATATTTCTCAGCTCAAGAGATGCCTTCAAGGGGAAGCTTTCTCCAGCTTCACTGAGCATTCAATCAATTCCTCTTCTCTCTACTCACGTTGACCCTTAGTTTACCTTGATGTAACCCTCTTCATTCTGTTGTTAGTGTTCTTGAAAGTCCCTTGGAAGCAGGAATTTTGTCTTACTGCTTTTGTCTTGTTCATCTCTGTAATTCCCAGTACATCACCTGACATAACAAAGCACTCAATCAATAAAAACAGAAGTGACTAAATGAGCTCAGCTCTGGAGCAAGTCATACTCAGTATTATCCTCCACAGTATCAGGTGCATGGTGATACTCAGTAACTGTGTGCTGAGGGAATGCCTGCATGTGTACATGAATAGATACAGTATAAAGCCAAACCATAGCATGTTGCACCAATGATACAAAATCCCTGACTTCTAAACTCCGTGGTGCTAAATCAAGTCAGAGTTAAGGCAAGACTTGTTTTCATTTAAAAATTTATTTATATGAAAAGTCCTACAGAACATTCAAAGGCAGATCACATTTAACTTTGCATTTAACCCATGTCCTTTTATGAAAAGAAGAGAATTATATAAATTGGCTGTCTGGCTGCCTTAAAGCCCACAACTGCCTCATCCCACCACTCGTGCAGGCAATCTCTGGAAAGAGAAGAGCGAGCTCATTTGCTTTTACATCACTGGGAAGGGCTCTTCTCTGCTAATGACATACTCTGCCTTCAAGAGCTGGTGTTTAACCCTTCTCAGACACTGATATTGAGCCTTGAAATGTTCAACACAGACAAAGCACTTAGCAATAGTTGGGTAGCAGTGAGCTCAGGGTAGGGTAGCTGGTTCAGGAAACTGACTTTTATAACTGTCCTTCTATAAGTCTTGTGCTAAACAAACCCACGTCTGTCTCCTTTCCAAATCACACTGTGTCGGTGACCCTGAGAAACATGGGCATCCGAGGCTCACATTGCAGGATCTCCCTTTAAAAGGCAGCTCAGAGCCACTTGAAGAAACACAGATGAGATACTCAGGTGATGTGATACAGTAAGAGTTGATTTGCAGCCAGAGCTCAAATCAACTGGGTCCAAGGGTCTGCGTCTGGGTCCAAGTCCTGGCTCAAACACTTGCTGAGTGCATATCTTCTGTCAAGTTATTTAACCTCTGTGAGCTTCATCTTTTAGAAGCGGTTATGATGTCTGCCCTACAAGAGTGCTGTAGTGCGGCACTCTGTTCTCAGAGGGAGGAGACGGCCTTTAACACCAGGCAGGAGGAAACCACTGCTATATACAACTCCATTTGAAAATCATGCAGTTACTTTCAAATGTTTATTTTAACAATCAAAGAGAAAGAAAGCAAAAGCAGGCTCCAGGTGATGTAGATGCTGCTATTCGTAGCAAGGCAAGAAATCTTTATACTAGAATTGCGGTCAAATTCCTCATTAAAGTGTGAGAGGAGCAAAAAAAAAAAAATAAATCTACCAAAGTACAGTCAGGAGGCTGAGGCTGGCCTGAAGCAGGAGACTCTTCCCTAAAAAGTAGCATCTCCAAGGAGCACATCAACACAACAGGTCCCATGTTCATTTGCTTCTCTTCTCAGAAAAAGTCACCCCTGTAGAGGGAGCTTTCTAGCTCAGATCATGAAGGAGAGAAAAAAAAAGCCAGTTTCCTGAAAGATTCCTGTTCTTGCTTCATAACATAGCCTAGTCCATTAGCTTCAGACAAAATGGCTTGGTAGCATGAAAGGGTCTTCCAGAAGGACACGCCTTACCACCAGACCCACATTTAGCACTGCAAGCTGAAGCCCCCAAATGCAACCAGACAGTTCCTTCCCTAGGAAAAGGAGGCTGGCTTGAACCATGCCTTTACTCTGACATCAGCGGTCCATGTCACTTCTCCATTTCCCCGGTTGCTTTTTCTCCGATGAAGCTACAAGACGTGATGAGGAGTGAGGCTAAACTTCAAGCTATTTTTCCAACAAAAAATAGCTGGTAATCGCATTCAGAAATCAGGACCACAAATGGGCCTAACCTGCATTCCCCGCAAGTCTCCAAATTGAAGTTCTGCAGGGATCATAATGGCCCTTGGAATTACTGAGTGCCTCACAAGGCCGAGGTGTGTTCTCCCAACACTTTAACCCGGGTGAACCCAAAGGGGAAAATGGAAACAAGACCACCTATGAAAGTGGGTCCTCTCTCCTTGGATGGACTCAATAGAAAGGAGTTCTGCCTCTCAAAGCAAAGTTTTCTCATTCTTTGTCCTAATGCAAATACTCAAATACAGTTTGCTCTAGGAAGCAAGTTGTTATGTGCACCATTTTGTTTCTGATTAAATTTAGATGCTAGAGGAAATTTATTTACCTGCCCATAAGAAGAAGCCTGAGGTCACGGGTGGCCCTTAAACTTGGCCATGTGGGTCAGCCCCTGCACTCCTTAAACATTATACAATCAGTACTGGCTCCAGGTGAGGTTTCCTTGTGTGCTTTCTCCTTTTCAGGGTATTTTTATTTCTGTTATCTTAGAATCCATGACAGATCTGGGATATAAGTATGAACAATAACATTATCCCTATTTTATCTCAGGAAAAAAAATGCTGAGGCTTAGGCGTGTGAAGTGATGATTCAAAAACCCCACAAGTCAGAGATAAAGTCAGGACTAGACGTGTTCGTTCTTTCAACAGATATTTATTAAGCATCTATTATGTACCAAGCAGTGGGCTAGGCTCTGGGGATGCAGCAATGAACAACTGTTAATCTTGGGTAAGCATTTTGATTGGGAAAACAACAGATACAGAGGCAAGTTCAGCTGTTGGAGGTGCTAATGAGCAGGACAGAGTGCCAGGGTTGTGAGTCCTTTAGGCTGGTGGCCAAGCAGGAGCTCTCAGAGGAAGGAACATTTCCGCTGACCTGAACATTTATAAGGAGGGGGAAGAGCACCCCAGAGAGGGGGAAGAGCACCCCAGATAGAAGGAAGAGCAGGGACAGGTCTCCAGGCATGTCCAAGGAACAGAAACGCCAGTGTGGCTGAATCGTGGTAAGGAAGGTAGAGAGTATGAAGAGAAGAGGTGGAAGCACATCATACTTAGCAAATCTCTACCCATTGAATCAATAGGTTTCAATACTTCAGGAGAAAGTACTAGAAAAAAATGAAGTCATTGTTTAGATTTTAGACTGGGAGAATTAGGCAGGGACAGGGGTTATAGCCAGACAAGTCTGGAGAGTCAGAATTTATAGAGAAAAAAAGAGAAATTTCTTAATCTGAAAGTTCCTTTCACATAGCAAGAAGCTATGGAAGCCATATGTAAGAGGCTGTGTTGCCACAGAAAAGGCAAGCCTGGTCCTTTGTCAAGGCTAGAAACCCTGAAGTAGAGAAAACTCAGGATTTGATACAAGGAAAGTTTGCACTTAATCAGTTTCCAAGATAGGGAGGCAGGAGGATAGGAGAAGGGAACTAGAAAAGACAGGGTCAGGTACAATTCTGGTTCTATTTCCCTCTCCCTAGGGCCATAATCCAGGCTGCCAATGTCAGAAACAACCCAAGAAATGTGGGAAATCTCAGACAGTGAAGTCTGTTCTTCACTTCCTTTGTCATAAACTATAAAAATTTCAAGTTAAAGTTGGTGTTCTTGAAGTGCAAGTGCAATTTTAAATCATGCTGTGTTCCTACTCCAAAATGCTTTTCAACCTTATGCCTCTCCAATCCAGATATTCTGAGCCACCATGGGTGGCTGCAATCCAGCCACTGAGGGCATAGAGCTCACCTGGGAAAACCAAGAGCAGGAAAGGAAGGATTTCCATCAAGATTCCACTGTCCCTGGTATCTCATAGCCTTTGGACAGGCCTATACATACAGAAAGTTAGAAGCCAGATTTTCTAAAGGTATAACAAGCATCTCTCTTTGGGTATCCCTTGCCTTAGCCAGCCCCTGTGGGTCCACAGGAATTCAGAATCGGCTTCCGGTGGTGCTGGCTCCACAGGTGGGCCCACAGGTGGTGCAGAGGCCACAGCTTGGGCGAGGAGCACAGGGGGCAGTCACGCAGGAGGGAGGCGTGGAGCACGGATTGCAGGGGAGTCTGCAGAGAGACAAAGTGAGGGAAGTGAGAGGCAAGAAATGAATGGGGTCTCAGTGCCATGTGGGGGCATGAAGAAGGGGTCCCCGCTGCAAAACAACAGAACATGGACCCAGCTGGACCCTGTGACCATTAGCACCTAGTGAGCACCTCCAGGGTTAGACTAGACAAGTGGTTTCTAAAATGCCTTCCATGATTAAAGTTATCCTATAGAATAAAAATTCCTAGGAAGAATTTAAGAAAAGAAAACCAAGTCCAAAAATCTGCTGGATCTATGGACATATCTCCTGTTTGAGCAGCGACCCCGTGTCTACTCTCATCAGTCCATGGCTACCCCAAGCAGCCCTGGTGGAGACCTGGTAAATATCCTCCAAGTGGATGGTCATTCCCTTCACTCTGTCAACCACATGGAGTGTGCAGGACAGGGCAACGACTCACTGAAAAGGAGTGCACAGAGAGCCTCATTCTACATAGAGACAGCCCTTCTGCTGCCCTGAGGACCTCATCAGAATTGAGTAAATAATTTGGCCGGGAATTGCCCAGATCACACGTACTTGCAGTCCTCGCTCTCCAGAAGGTTCCGGTACGTGGCAATCTCATTCTCCAGCCGGGTCTTCACGTCCAGCAGCACCTGGTACTCCTGGTTCTGCCGCTCCAGGTCGGCCCGGATCTCAGACAGCTGCTCCTCCACGTTGCTGATGAGGCTCTGCATCTGGGCCAGCTCCGTGCCGAAGCGGTCCTCGGCTTCACACAGGGAGTTCTGCAGACAGTCCTTCTGTAGTGGGAAATAAGGGGATAAAATATACAAGGCCCCAAGGGAAACTGCTACATGCCTCAAATTTTGATGGTGATAACAGGTGGGAGAAACTTGGGTAGTGAGACCTCCAAAATAAAATGCTACTAGGCCATGGCACGGGGCATTTGCAGTGCAGTGAGGGTGAAGGACACGTACCAAGGTGTGCTGGGCTTGGCGCTCCACCTCCAGGGCATTCACCGTGCATCTCAGCTCCAGGATCTCCGACTGGCAGCACTGCAGCTCCTCGGAGCAGGACATGGCCTGCAGGCTGATGCCTTCAGACTGGAGCACAGAGAGACACAGTCACCTCCCTGCCCAGATGGAGGCCAGGTACCCCCTGGTTCTATACCCCCCCGCTCACCTGGGCTTGGAACCACTGTTCCACATCCTGGCGGTTGGTCTCCAACATGGCCTCATACTGAGCCCGCATCTCCCCTAGCACCCTGTTCAGGTCAATGGTGGGCTCAATGTCCAGCTCGATCCGGAGCTTCTCCCCCAGCTGACTCCTCAGAATCTTTACTTCCTGCAGAAGGGAGGAAGGGACAGACAGCCTGCATGAGGAAAGGGCCTTTGATGGAGCAGACAGCACCAGGACCCCGCCCCTGGCAAGCAGTAGGAGGGGAGTCCCACACACAAGCAAATGGGAAAGTCTTGCCCAGAGTGCATTTGGGAGAGCCCACCTGGACACCTTCCTCATGCCCAAGGCAAGTCTGCACTTTCCACAGAGGCCCTCTGGACCCTCAGACCCACCTCAGCCCTGCATCCTTAGGCCAGCTGAGCCCAGGCAATGCTCTGAGAGCCCCGGGGCTGGGGAGCTCCCCTGTCTGCCCAGCGCCCTCCCCAGGAGTTTGAGCGCCCAGGGCCACACCTGCTCGTGGTTGCTCTTGAGGGAGAGCTGCTCCTCCTTCAGGGACTCCTGCTGGGCCTCCAGGTCGGCCTTGGCCAGGGTCGCGTCATCCAGGAGCTTCTGTGTCCCACACTTGTCTGCCTCCACCAGCTGGCGCAGGGAGCGCTCACTCTCCAGCCTTTCATCACAGGAGGTACAGGGTCAAAAAGAATGCCCCCAAGAGCCCCTCTCGGCTGCCCTGGCTTCCTACCTCCCACACCACCTTGGATCCTCATTTATTCACTCTGTTTAGCCCTCTGTTCTCAAAGGTGAATTAGACCCAGCCCTTCTTCTCAAAGAGCTCATGGTCTAATGGAGCAATCACAACACTACATTGCACAATATACATTTTTGCCATTGTATTCTATGGCAACTGCAGTTCAGGAAGATCAACTGACTTGCCTAAGATCATGCATCTTGGGACCCAGTCCAACGCTCATGCCATTGCAGGGGCTGTCAGTTACCGAAGATAAGCAATAACCAGGTGCCTGATCGTGATCTGCGGCTCCTTATCCCTTGCTTTCAGCTGTCTTCCCCTCTCTCATTTTTGCCTAGGTACCTTATACCTGGTACCTTAGGGCTCCATAATTAAATCTGGACAAAGACTCATCTGTAAGTGACTCCTCTGACTTATATATGAAACCCAATGGCTGTCTTGCTCAGTTCATCCTTCAAATCACCTCATTTTGCTCCTGGTTAATGAACTCAGGCTGCCTTATCCTCCATTTTAGGGAAATAAATGAAGGAAGACAAACATATATGCTTGGATTAATGAGGAGTTTTCCCTTCCATCTTCCATCAGCTTTGATTGTAATGAAAATTTTACTGTAGAGAATCTAGCAAGGAAGAAATGACAATGATTCCCTCACTCAACAAGTATTTGGGCATTGGGATGGAGGGTGGGGAAGGAGTCACCCTGGCCCTCCTCCGCCTGACTTACTTGATCCTAAAGTCATCGGCAGCCAGCTTGGCATTGTCAATTTGTACAATCAGCCTGGCATTCTCGGCCTTGCTGCACAGGATCTGAGGAGAACAGGACGACAGTTCACACACAAAGCATCATGCCCTAGGCTCCCTCTCCACATGTGGTGTCTATGATCATGTCCAAGAGAAACCAAGAACACAAAGCTCTCTGAGCCTTACATGGATTCCTCCTGTCTTCCCTCTGCCATCTCAGACCCAGCACACCCAAGCAATCCCACACCTCACCTTCTGTTGGAGCTCCTCGATGGTGCGGAAGTAAGACTGGTAGTCGGGGCACACGGTGGACTCGTGGCACTTGCTCCTCTCGAGGAGTGTGGCCTCCAGCTCCGCGTTCTCCTGCTCCAGCTGGCGCACCTTCTCCAGGTAGTTGGCCAGGCGGTCATTCAGGAACTGCATGGTCTCCTTCTCATGGCCATTCAGGGTGTTTTCACCATAGGCCCCACAGATTCCAATGTTGCCAGGAATGTGGCAGGTCCCTGGCAAGGGACAAGCAGTGTGGCAGGTTGGGGGCAGACAGAGGCTGGGGCGGCCCAGGGGAGTGGACCCCACACGGACTCGGTTGGCATGTGCCACGTTGGCCAAAAGGCACATGGGGGCAATGTTGGCCTCTGCCCCGGGCTGGCACCCAACGTCGATGGGAGAGACAGAGACATTTCTTGCTCCAGGAGCCATGGTGCAACCCAGAGGGCATGAGGAGCTGCTGTAGGAAGAGGTCATGGTGTAGGGCTGAGGCTGCACAGGAGCTTCAGATCAGCTGGGAAAGCTGAACCACTGAGACTGAAGCCTCCTCTCCTCCCAGCCCTTTTATACCCCATCCTGGGCGGGTGTTGGCTCCAATGCTTTGACCTCCTGCCTTGATTATCTACCTGTTGTGGTGCCATCATCCTGTTACTCAGCTGCTGAGTTTACCATGAAAAGTTTCTCAGCTCATTAAAGGAATGTTGACGAATCTGAGATGCCTCTTGGCTCTTTGAAATCAGGTTGGCTGTTGATGGGAAGTCAGAAGCTTTTTATTATTTTTCAAAGAAGCAAAGTTATAGCCATCAGATGCTTAGACCTTGACTGGGTTTGGCCTCTTTATGGATGTGTCCACTCTGGAGACACAAACTTTCCTGTTGGTCAGTGGTGTAGCAGGAGGACTAACCCCTGTGATGACAATGGTTCTCACTTGGGTTAAGACTCAACCAGCCTTCCCTATCCAGGGAAGAAACTGAGTCTTGGAATTGGTGGATGTTATGGCCTTGGGTTATCAAGAAGTCCTACATTTCTTCTTTCTTTAGTTGGTTGCCTTTCAGACTCACTTTGAGGAGCAACAAGACTTAGATGAATCCAGTCACTCAAAACACATCCCCTGGCTACGTCCCATATGCTACGCACCTTGCTGACGCTTGATATATAGTTGGTTAAGCACAGAACAGTTCCTGCCATTGGGGAACAACTGTAACCTGGGTAGACGTGATGTTTCAAACAAGGTATCTGAGAAGCTCATGAAAATGAGGATGACTCCAAAAACCATGGCTTATCTCGACCAAGAAGGACAAGCTCAAGAAGCCAGAAATAAACAAAAAGAAATGAGCGATAATCTTACTGAACCTCACATAAGAACTTGGTCATGAAAGTCAAAGGACATTGAGTGATCAGAGCCTCTGTGAGCTCTCTTCATGCCTTGCTTCCTTTATTCTAAAGTCAGTCATGAGCCTTCACCCTATGAGCTAGGGGATTGAGCAATGATACCTTTTAATCTTTACTTCCAACCTGGGAGGTGGGTACTCTTAATTTTACAAAATAAATAAACAAGCCATTGAGGACAGTTTTCTAAGATCAACCTCACTATAAAGTATAAAGCTTATTCTCAACATCAGCTTCTTTCAACTCCAGAAACTGTTTCTTCACCTTGACCACCTCCAAATCCTCCACCCCAAGGATAACTACTGTGTCATTGCTAGAACTAAGAAGGATTCAAATTCCTAGAAACCGGGCAAGAAGTTGAAATTAAGATGTAAAACAAAAATCTGACATTGTGTATTTTTCCCTTTGTATCTCAGAAAATACAGATGTGGAGGTATTCATACAATAAAACAGAGTTTCTCCAAGGGCTAAATCAGAAGATGCCAGGGGAAAGTCCTGTCCCTAAAATGGTTATATTACACATTCCACATTCAGATAGTTCTTGGTACTAGGGATCCAAGACACATGGCTGCTGAGATCCCAAAAGTTTTCTCCCAAAATTTGTGACAGAAGATACATAGACCCCTGAGACTAAGAAAAACCTAATGTGGAACAATCCAAAGTGATTATAACTAGAAGTTTGGGAAAATGAGTTTTTGCCAGTCCCCTGAGCATTGAACAAAAGCTGAACATACACCTCTATAGGGATCAGACGTGCATATGTGAAACACAGGCTATTGGAGTTCTATCAAGAAGAAATACAGAATCTGAGAATTCAGTCCAGATTGGGTTTCTCAGGAAAGTAAGTAGTAGTGAGCGCTGACCTAAGGGTTATTCAGAGCTCACCAATCAACAACCCTTTACAGACAACATCACGGGGAGACATCACCAGGGCAGGCTGTCCCATCCTCCAGAGGCCACTGGGTGCAATCTGCATATGTTACATCTTCAAACACCCTTTTGTTACTCTCCTCCGCCTCATCACATAGCAACAAGCTTCTCTATAAATCAGAGAGCCAGGCTTTTAAAGTCATTTCCTTTGATTTGCTAAGTAGCACCCATCTTTTGGCTTTATCCTCTGTCCAGATCCATTCCATGGACTAAAAGCCACGATTTCGTCCATTCACAATACATGACTCATCACTGCTGAAGCCTTGTGTGTCCAGATGACACCCCTCTCTGCTAACTGGCTTGGGTCCTGGCTTGGGCTTCTACCCTGTACTGTTTTGCATAATGACACTGATGTTGCATGGCCCTTTGTAAAATCGCTTTGTTCCCCTGATTTGTATTTTCTCAAAGGAGGTGAAGGAGCGGGTGGGAATCCTAAGACTCTCTTCCTTCCCAACCCTTTAAAAAGAATCCCTGTGGACCCTGGTGACCGAATACGAGGCCAGGTTCAGTAACAAGAAGTGATGAATACAGAGTGTAAGAGATGGGAGCCTGCTGCCCTCCTTCATTCACCTGTGTGCACAACATTCTCTGTGTGGATTCTGACTTTAGACATGCCGATCTCTAGAGGCATGAAGTCTACTGCAAATGGAGGTGAGGAGCTGTGGTCTTGGAATGCCATTTTCACTAATTTTGATACATAGGGGCATATCTCAACCAATGGGAGAGAAAGGTATGGAGCTGTAGGCTAGCACCTGGAGATTGTGCCTAACTCAAAGTTTATCTTTTCTGTGTCATGGCTCCTACTGCTGGAAGATGCAGGGAGGCATCTAGGGAGTTGTGCCCTGTGTGGGAACGTCACCCATCACACATTGCAGTGAATGCAAAGATTTATGACAAGTACTATATGTAGAGCTAGTGCTGCCACATCTCCAGGGTGTTAGAAAATGGTGTCCCAAACAATCCTAGATCAAGAAACCATGAAGACTCTTGAGAGAAGAGGCTGAGCATATAAATGTATTATTCTAGGTATCCAACTCCTGAGGCTTTGATGAATGGAAAAGGTACACTTCTGTTCAAATTAAATATGATTTTTATCTATAGATGAATGTATGCTTATTTGTGATTAAGAAATACAAACTAAAGAGATAGTGTTTTCTTATCAGGTTTTGCTAAGTTGGATAATAGCACACAGTGTTGGCATGAGTGTGGGAAACAAGTCCTATCCTCTCCTGTGGATGACAGTCACGAGCTTCCACCTCTGCACATAGGCACAGAAACCGGGGCCCGTGCGTTGGGACCTGTGAGCCTCACACCTGCCTCTGATGGCATCATTTGCTGCTCCAGGCTTCACTGCAATCGACCCACTTGGAGAGTAGCTCAGGAGGCTCACCCTGCCCTGGCAAGCAATAGTGAGGGAAGAGACTCCAGAAGATGAATTAGAAAGAGTTGGAAAATCTTTGAGAAGCAAGACTCTAAGAAGGGAAGAAAATATAGAATTCTGTTTCAACCAGAATAAAAACAGATCTTTGGCACAGGTCAAAGATCCTCATGGTGGAAAATATTGAAAACACTGCTTTCTGTTGCTCATTACAAACCCATGATTATGAAACATGCTGAGTCTGAAACAGCTCAGTGGCTGTTCTCTGTCACAGATAGATTGAGCTGTGTGGGCTCACTCATGCTGTCTGCAAAGCCTTCTCTGGCTTCCCAGGTAGGCCGCTCTCCCTCTGCTGACACACTCTTCTCACCCTGGGAAACTGTGGCTGTATCAGAGGTGGTAGCTCCCCACCATGGACTTGGGATCTCCAGGACATCAGGGAGTTTGTCTCATTGCTTTTTCCTCTTTCATCTCCATATCCCCAGACTCTGGCACAGAGCCCGGCTACAGAGTAGGTTCTGGATCCATGTGTGTTTAATTATGTAAGCAGGTAATGAGAAACATAGTAGGACCAAGCAAAGATATTTGTATGCTGAAACAATGAAGTAAAATCATAGATTCTTAAGCAATGTGGATAAATACACAACCAGAGATAAGCCGGCAAATTAGCTCTCTGGGGGGAAAACCCCTCCAGTTTGTAGTGTAGGCCAATTTCTGTGGTGTAAATACTCCCACAATAGCCAACTTCAAGCAAACAATATGATGTCACTGAATGTGGAGTTGGAAAGAGATGTGAAAAATTGGCTCTTGTGAGTTAGTAAGAGTTAGCTCCAGCGTACCACTTAATCCCACTTTCTAAAACCAAAATCATGACAGTACATTTCTTACATAGTAATTTTTTTTATAAATCCTACAGAGAAACCAAAGGTAGATCACATTTGATGACACAGGCAAGAGACCTGCCCCTAGAAAAGAGGAAGGCGGTATGGCCATGATGCCACCCACAACTGCTTCATCTTCTCACCAGTCACTGAGATGCTGTGGTTCCCCCCAGAGCCCCACGGTCCCAGCTGCGAACTCAGGCAGCCTCTGGAAAGGGCAGAACCAGCTAGTTTGATTGCACATCACTGGGAACAACCCTTCTCTGCTGATGCAGGATGCTTCTCTCAAGTCACCTTCAACCCTTTCTCAGATAGTGACACTGACGAAGGAAAGGTACAAGCCCAAGTGAGGCACTTAGCAAGCATTAGGCAGGGATAAGCCAGCACAGAGGAGATGACGTTTAATAAAGAAAACTGTATAGATTTATGTTGGTTTTTATGTTGTGTTGAGAAAAATTTCTCTCTGGACATTTTCCTAAGCTGGTCATGTCAGCCTGTAGGGCAGTGGTTCTCAGAGTTTGGTTTCTTAGCCAGTAGCATCAGCATCTCCCAGGAACTTGTTAGAAATCCACATTCTCAGATGCCCACTCCAGACCTACTGAATGCAGATACACTGGGTGCAGGGGAGGGGGCAGCAATCTGTGTTTTTCCTTGTTTGTTTGTGTGTGTGTGTTGTTTTTGTTTTTTTGAAACAGGGTCTCACTCTGTCACCCGGGCTGGAGTGCAGTGGCACAATCTCAGCTCACTGTAGCCTCGACCTCCCAGGCTTAAGCAATCTTCCCACCTCAGCCTCCCCAGTAGAGGGGATTACAGGCACATGCCACCACACCCAGCTAATTTTTGTATTTTTTGTAAAGACAGGGTTTTGCCATGTTACCCAGGCTGGTCGTGAATGCCTGAGCTCAACTGGTCTGCCCGCTTCAACTTCCCAAAGTGCTGGAATTACAGGTGTGAGCCACCATGCCCGGCCATAATCTGTGTTTTAACAAGCCATCCAGGTGATTCTAAGGAATGCTCAAACTTGATAACCATCGCTCTAAGAGAAGGGAATAGTCCCAAACACAGTGGTTAGAAACGTCTGGGACAAACATGCTTCGCCTCACCTCACATCCCTTTGGAAACCAGTTGAGAACAACTTCTAACTTTGACTATACACCAGAATCCCCCGGGGGGCTGTCTAATCCTTACAAGGAGCACACCCTGATCCTCTCTCAGGGTGCACTGTCTATTCTGTTATTTACAAAAAAAACAAACAAACAAACAAACAAAACAAAAAAGGCCAGGCTTGGTGGCTCATGCCCATAATCCCAGCATTTTGAGAGGCCAAGGCGGGTGGATCACCTGAGGTCAGCAGTTCGAGACCAGCCTGGCCAACATGGCAAAGCCCTATCTCTACTAAAAATACAAAAAAATTAGCCAAGCATGGTGGTGCATGCCTATAATACCAGTTACTCAGGAGGCTAAGACAGAAGAATGGCTTAAACTGAGGAGGTGGAGGTTGCAGTGACCCAAGACAGAACCACTGCACTCAAGCCTGGGCGACAGAGCCAGACTCTGTCTCAAAAAAAAAAAAAAAAAATCCCCTGGGGAGTTTTTAGAACTTCTGATGCCCAAGCCACACCCAGACCGATGGCCACAGAATCCCTGGAGGTGGAGCCCAACATCACTATTTTGTAAAGCTCTCCAGATGGTTCCAAAGAGCAGCCATGGTTGAGAAGCAATGACTTAGAAGAACAAGAAAAGAAAGGATAGGAAAGGTGATAGAGTCAAAAGCAGCACTTTGGGGTCAGACAGAGTGCAGATTCTGGCTTTACTATGTTCTTTGAAGCCATGGAGCTTTTATTTTTCCTTGTTGGAAATAAGGATTATAAAACCCACCCTGGCAATTATTTGGGAGAATTCACATTCCAGAAAGCAGTCATCAGTTACTAATAAAACTACTTTTAATAAAGCTGTACAAGGTTGCAAGAACTTATCTGCAATTTTGAAATCCAAAAAATTCTGAACACCAAGTTTTCTCATGACTCATTGGTCTTTGTATAGTGTTTATCTCTCTCATGCTCATCAAAACCCACTAAAATGACTTCAGAGACCATTCATAAGTCATAGCCATAGTTTTAAATACATTACACAAGTCAAAAGATACGAAGTAGCAGATATGTAGGCTGAACACGTTTAAAGATCTAATGTACAAGAGGACTCTAGTTAATAAGAGTATTATATTCAGGATTTTTGCTAAATGAGTACATTATAGCTGCTCTTGCCATGGGAGTGGGTGGGGGCAGGAAATGGGTAACTATGTGAGATGATGAATATGTTGTTTCACTATAATAACCATTTTGCTATATATATGTATCCCATAACATCATGCTGTATAGTTTATTTTTTATTTTTATCTTTACTTTTTTTAGAGAGAGAGAGAGTCTCACTCTAGACTCCAAGCTGGAGTGCAGTGGCACAATCTCAGCTCACTGCAAACTCTACCTCCCGAGTTCAAGTGATTCTTCTGCCTCAGCCTCCCGAGTAACTGGGATTACAGCCATGCACTACCACGCCCAGCTAATTTTTGTATTTTTAGTAGAGACGGGGTTTCACCATGTTGATTAGGCTGGTCTTGAACTCCTGACCTCAGATGATCCACCCGCCTCAGCCTTCCAAAGTGCTGGGATTACAGGTGTGAGCTACCACACCCAGCCTCATGCTGTCTACTCTAAATATACACAATAAAATTTATTTTTTTTAAAGCATCACACGGGATAGTCACTGTAACCCACTGAAATAACCTGAAAACAGTAGTCACACTCTCAATAAGCAACTTCATTTAATTCATTTCCCAGGAACCAGAAGATGCAGCTTCCTAAGCATTAAAGAAAGGAAGTGGCCCCACTGAGCAAATTCCTTGAAAATGAAAACACAAGTCGAAGTTGTGAGAAGCTGCAGAGTCACAAGGTACCCGCCTCTTCTCAAAGGTAAGCCATTCACAAGGTGGGCCTCAGCCGCAGGTGTGTCTCTTTCCCTTGCCTCCATCTCATCTGCAATGAGAGGAGGGTTCCAACCCACCCTGTGCGCAGAATCTGCTGCTGCCCTGGCAGCCTCTGGTGGGTATGTAGGGTGAGCTCAAGAAAGTGTTGCTATGTGGGGTTTGGGGTGCAGGTCATGTGAGCACTCTTGCACGTGACCTCCAGGTGTCGTACATGGATTACATGGCCTCTTGCAGCAGATGCACATGGAGACAGTTCATCCACAGACCCAGCTTTAGTTTATGTCCCTCCCCCCTTACTAACTCTGACTGGGGGCAAACTAATTATTCTCCGAGCCCCATATCCTTGTCTGCAATAACAGCGTCAGCAATGCCAACCTCACATAGTAAGAACAGTTGTGAAACATACATCAGTCCCTCATCGTTCTACCTGGAGACACTGCAACACTGATACTCGTAAATGAAGACACTACTTGACATCACACATACTTGCAGCCTTTGTTCCCCAGAAGGTTCCAGTACATGGTGATCTCACCCTCCAGTTGGGCCCTGATATCCAGCTGCTCCTGGTACTCCTGGCTCTGCCACTCTAGGTCAGCCTAACTCTTGGACAGCTGCTCTTCTACACTGCTGATGAGGCTCTGCAGCTGGGCCAGCTCCATGCCATAGTGGTCCTCAGCTTCACACAGGGAGTGCTACAGACAGTCCTTCTGTAATACCAAGGAAAGGGAGAAGCAAGCTAAAATTCGTGGATCTCTGCCCTCAGCCTCTTAAGATTGTGACAACCCAAGACTGTGCCAGGTCCAGGAGCAATCTAACTCCCTTTGGCTGTCTTTAGCCAGAAGAACCAATGCTGTGTTACTTGTCTTCACAGTAGACCTTTAAGATCAGAGCCCCCTCACCTGAGTTAATGTTGATTCACTCACCATCAACATCTGCAAGAAAGTGCCTCCAAAGGAGATGAAACCAAGTTTAAGCTGACTCCCTGGTTGGTATCTAAGTGAGGCCTGTACTGACCCCAAGGAACTGCTCGTGGGCAGTGGGAACCAAGCTGGGGCTCCCATACATGCAGAGGGACTCACCAGCGTGTGCTGAGCCTGAAGCTCCACCTCCAGGGTGTTCACCGAGCATCTCAGCTCCAGGATCTCCAAATGACAGCACTGCAGCTCCTAGAGCAGGACATGACCTGCAGGCTGATGCCTTCAGACTGGAGCACAGAGAGACACAATTACCTCCCTGCACAGGTGGATGCCGAGTCCTCCCTACTCTGCAGCCTCCCTTCATCTGGGCTTGGAACCACTGCTCCACATCCTGGCAGCTGGTCTCCACCACGGCCTCATACTGGCCCCACATCTCCTCTGACTGCTCAGGTCCACAGTGGGCTCAGTCCCCAACTCAATCCGGAGCTTGTCCTCTGCACTCCTCAGAGTGCAGGCTTCCTATGTACACAAGAAGAGCAGACTCTGCATTCATTCAGCCCTCCACCAAATGTCTTGCCCACCTGAAGCACAGCGTGGTGACTGCTCAGGCACAGCACCCCAGGGGAGCAGCAGAGCCACCCCAGCAGCCCCCTTGTCAGCATCTCTCTCCATGTCTGAAATGATCTAATAATTATCTCTATTTTTACTTTATCACAAAGAGTGACACCCATGCAGAGTTGCCTCTGTTTCAATCATTATCTGGGGAAAAAAAAAACTTTTTTGAGATATGGCAGCACAAAAGAAAGAAAAGAGCATCGGCCTGGCACAGTGGCTGACCCCTGTAATCCCAGAACTTTGGAAGGCCGAGGCAGGTGGATCACCTGAGGTCAGGAGTTCAAGACCAGCGTGGCCAACATAAGTGAAACCCTGTCTCTACTAAAAATACAAAAAAATTAGCTGGGCGTGGTGGCAGGTGCCTGTAATCCCAGCTAGTTCAGAAGGCTGAGGCAAGAGAATTGCCCAGGAGGCGGAGGTTGCAGTGAGCCGAGATGGCGCCATTGCACTGCAGCCTGGGTGACAAAAGCGAAACTCTGTCAAAAAAGAGAGAGAGAGAGAGAGAAAAGGAAGGGAAGGGAGAGAGAAAGAGAGAGAGAGAAATAAAGAAAGAAGAAGAGAAAGAAAGAAAGAAAGAAAGAAAGAAAGAAAGAAAGAAAGAAAGAAAGAGAAAGAAAGAAAGAAAGAAAGAAAGAAAGAAAGAAAGAAAGAAAGAAAGAAAGAAAGAAAGAAAAGAAAAAAGGAAAGAAAAGCACATCAAAGAAACATGAATTCTAATCCTGGCTCTACCAATTGACAGTGTGACTTGGGGCAGTCACTTCCTTTCTCTGAACTTCCACGTCCTCATCTGTAAAATGGCCCCTTTGTGAGTCCAAAAGCCCCTGACATCTAATCCCTCTCTGAGTCCTTGAATCTATCATTTGAATCATTTCCCACAGATAGGAAGAGACAGGGCTCTAGAATATTTTCTCCACATCTTTTCTATATCTATTGCTGTTTCTTCTCTCTGAGCCTCAGTTTCCTCACCCCTAAAATGAGAGAGTTGGACTGCAGATCCCTGTATGGTCTTTGCCAGCTCTGCTTTTACAAGATTTTGGGACCATGGGTCTTTAATCCAGGGCAGGGGAAAGGTCAGCCAAAGGGGAGAAGACTCTGCCTGGAGGGGAACAGCGCCCAAGTGCAAACCCAAGGAATGGATCTGTCGCTCTTCCTGGTCAACTCCCTGAAATTGGCCTCAGCCATTTCTTAGTTGCTTCTACCTGCTCACGGTTATTTTTTGAACACAGAAACTCCTCCCTTAGGGACTCTTACTGCACCTCCAGCTCTCCCTGGCGCAGACCCACATCACCCAGGAGCCTGTGCAGGCTGTTTATGTTGGTCTCCACTCATTGGCTGGGCCCAGGCAACTCTGACACTTGTCTAAACAGTGGCAGATAAGCATCCAAGCCAGTGGCCTGTCTCTCAGCATGCCTCTCCATTTGTTCTTCTCAGGCCAGAGGCACTTGTACATCTGCTTTGATTGGGGGGATGTTTCTATACTAAATAAAATATGAAAATACTTATTGATCTTTCACTATCCACCAGATACTTTAGTGCACAATGAAAGACAGCAATTTGACAGAGCAGGAGCATCGCCATCTTGGACAAACACCACCATTTTAAGTTTCCCTTGATCAAAAAAAAAATAGCCTAAATACAGCCCCAAAATATCAGTCTAATAGCTAATGTCAGCATAAACAGAAATATTCCAACCCTAAGATAACCCCCCTCCAACCAGAAACATGCCAACCCCAAGATAGCTTCCCCTCTAACCAAAGACATTCCAACCCCACGATAAATTTTCCCTCACATAGAAATATTCCAAACCTACGATAAGCTCCTAGCTTCCTAAACCCTTAAATATCCTTAGTCTGTAAGAGAGAACACTCCTAACTGAAATCAGCCAGAAGCCCCTCTCAGGTTTATTCTCCAAAATAAACCTGTCTTTGACTGTTGAGCCACTTTTCATGTTTCTTTCTTCTTTCTTTAACTCTTACACAATTAATACTACATGCTTAGGTAGAATGTGGTTTGGGTCTCAATGCCATCCTATGCCAGGTGTACCTTTGAGCAAGTTTCTTTCTCTGAGCCTCAACATCCTCATCTGTAAAATGAGGGTAACAATTCTTAGCTCACGAGGTTGTTGTGAAGATGGAATAAACTACATTCAGCACTTTGGTGTAGTCTTAAACATTGTGAACACTCACGAATGCCACTGTGACTGTTGAGACCCAACCCTGCCCTTCAGGAGCTGACTTAATTCTTGATTAGGGCTCGATCTTAATCAAACACATCTTAAATTACCCCTAAAACTCTTTGGGACTGAATCTTCTTATTAATACTTCTTAGGTCAGTGGAAACATTTCCTTGGAGGGATTCTTTTCAAAGGCTGCCCCTCCTTTGCTTCCTCCACAGAGACCTGTACCTGACATGAAAGAGATGGACAGAGTACCAGGGAGCAGCAATTCCCAGCTCCTGTCAGACTCTCTCTATCCTAAAGTTGTCACAGCTATTTTCATATTGTGCACCTGGACAGCCAACCAAGAATTCCCTACCCTCCTGGGTAAGATCTGAGAATAGAAACACCATGCTTCACAAGGATGCTCTCCATGGAATTCTCCCCAGGCCCTAAAACGAATGAAAAAAAATGTGATCTGAGCCACATGGGGACGTTTCCATCTTTCCTTATGGTGGATTTTTAAGCATGAAGTATCCAAGGGTTTGCTCCCATCTGTAACGAAACTGGCTGAGCTCTGGGATACAGATGGGGTTTCACTTCTCACTCTACTGTGGGCTCCATTGGTCAGGTCTGGGCAGCAGTGAGGGGGTTGAAGGGATAGCCCCTTGGACTGAAACCCAGCTCTGCACAGCCAAGACATGCTTCTGGTTCACTCACTCTCCCTTTTTCTCCTCATCCACTTCCTCAAAGGCACCGACACAGTGGTTAAGTGGACCTGTGTCATGCAGCTTGGCAGTTTACCAGCTCTGAGACTTTAGGCATAGCTTCTAACCCCCTTGAAGCTTAAAATCTTCCCATCTGTAAAATGGAAAACGTGATTCTATCTGCTTCATCAAATCCTTGTAAGGATTAAATGCAACCAAGCATATATGTTTAGCAAAGCTTCTGACATCTAGTGAGCTCTTAATAAAGGTGCTCTATTCTTTTTAGATAAAATAGAAATAATAATATCCACCTTAGAGGATTGTTGAAATTGTTCAAAGAAAAAAGGTATGTGAAAATTCCCAGTTCAGGTTTCACATTCAGTAGAATCAAGGATGATTTCAGAAATATTATAACCACTGTTGGCAGCAATCTAAAAGGAGATGTGGAAACGGCCACAGAGACAGACTGCTACACCCCAGCTGAATATCAGCACTTAATGGAAAATACTAAATAAATGTGATTAATTTTTTAAAAATGAAGTTAGGTTGTTCATCCTTTCCACCATCTTGTACAGAACAGGAACTCCAAAACAAATAGAAAGATGAGAATGCCACAAGAGATGTTCAGATATGCGGCTGTGGGTTATTCCATGGAAGGCAAAACCCATCCCAGGGGGATTAGCTTCTAGAGAGGATTCCAGGAGGTGGGGAATGTCACCTGGGTTTTGAAGCCCAGCTAGAATTTGGCCATGCAAAGATGAGAAAGAAAGCACTACACATGTGAACAAACATTTTGTGAGTGACAACGCAGTTTGGCAGAAGCATAGGGCAAGTGACAAAGCAGTTTGATAGAAGCACAGGATGTTTGCAGAAGATTAGAAAGAGGTAAGCTACAAAAAAAAGTGAGGCTGAGAACATGGCAGCCTTGAATGCCAGGCTAAAGAGCTGAGGCTTCATTTTGTAGGCAGCGTCTGCTCCCCAGCACCCAGCAATGCAATCACTCATTGCTGGTGCTCAATAACTAGTGAGTGAATGGTGGCATGTCCTTAAATAAGGCAGGATCTGGATTGTGAAGAAATAAATCCATATCCCACTCACAGTCCTCTCATTGCAGTCATCAGCAATGATGCTTGTTGAATGGAACTGGTTGTAGAACCAAGTGGTTGGGCCCTTGACATCACAGTTTATTTCTGGCACCTTCAATCCATCTTTATGAACATTCATGGACTGTCATCCCCCCAGGCAACCCCTCCAATTCTCCCATCACCAATCCTCAGCCCTCTCTTTCCATGCCACTGACGCCAGAGCTCAAGGTCTCATCTTACTTTTTGATGGAGCTCCTTAATGGTCTCAAAGTGTGAGCAGTAATTGGAGCATATGTCAGGGCACTGCCGTTTGCTCCACTCCTGGCTCTCAGCACCACCCCTGCTTCTCATTCTCCTGCTCCAACTGCTGCAACTTCTGCAAGCAGTTGGCCAGGCACTCACTTAAGAACTGCATGATCCCCTTCCCACTGCTGCTGAGGATGTCTTCACTGAACCAGCCACAGGTGCCCATGCTGGCAGGGATGTTCCTGGTCCCTGGCGGAGGACAGGCAGAGTGACTGCTGGCAGGGCCAGGCTGGACTGACTGTGAGCCACAGGTTCTAAGGAGATGGCTACTAGGTTGGTGACTCTCTTACAGGTGGGCCCCAGTCTTAATACTGGGATCTACAGACATTGGGTACAGAGTTTCTAGAGTGGCTGCTGGCCACAGCCTGTCTGGAGCAAGAAGGCTTCAAATGGCTCTTGCCAAAGCTTGAGGAGCAGGGATTTCTGCTTTAACTAGAAGCCATGGTCCTAGAAAGTTGAGTTGCAGATTGGTGACAAGGGCCAGGGGCTCAGGTGTGAGTGTTTCCTCGCCCAGAGCTTTTATTCACCTGCCATAGGAGCAGATGTGATACACAAGCTTTCCCCCAATGAATCTTCATTTGTTCTGCCATCAGAACAACCCATCAGCAGTTATTCAGTCCTCAGAAGTAGCTCCCCACTTTGTGAAAGAAAGGGCTGACTTTGGACTTCTTGTTACTGCCTTCTGTTGTGAAAAGAAATGTTAAATGTTTTCTCTTTAGAGATGCCCCATTGAAAAGTTAGACTTTGTTCCTTGAGTGACTATCTGGCCTCTCTCTAGGAATGGCATTGGCTCTAAGATGAATCGTCCTCTCCACTGACCTTCAATACCCAAAAAAGTAAAATTCTCTGATAAGAGCCTCAGGAATCCCTCAAGAGCAATAGAGCAAAGACTGCTAAGTTATTAGAACCAAAGAAAACTTCCAAGTACTAATTCAACCTTTCATGCTTCAGAGACTAGAGAAGGACCGTGAGCTCCCCAGGGATGCCAAGCAAGTCAGATACAGAGCCAGGACTGGTCCCAGGGCCCCTAGCACATTCTCTTTCCTCTGCACCAAGATGGACAAGCTTTTTCTGTTAAAAAGACAGATGCTAAATATTTTAGGCTTTGCACTGCAACGACTTAGCTCTGCCATTGTAGCACAAAGCAGACATAGACAACAGGGAAATGAATGGGTGTGGCTATGCTCCAATAAAACTTGATTTACCAAAACAAGTAGCAGCGGGGTTTGACCTGTGAGCTGTAGTTGCCATCCCTGTTTCACACAGCACAGTGAATGGGGCTTAAAAATTGGATCCCTTAAGCATGTGGGAGACCTTCAGTCTGCTCTGGAGCCAGAGGGCTGGGCAGAGGGAGGGCACCTGGGAACGGATGGTGAACTCCAGGACTGGACACCGAGCCTCAGACACCAGGGCCTTCACTCTACCAGGGCATTTACACCAAGACTGGAAGTTCATCCAATGCTCTTAGAGCAAAGCAAAGCTACCCATATGTTGTTGTTGCTGCTGCTGCTGCTGCTGTTGTTGTTTCTGAAACTTGGGCTTCAGAATGGCTCCAAAATATGACTCAGCTGCCATTGTAATTGGGGAAAGTCAGAAGAGAAGAGAAATTTGTTGCCAAAGCATGTTTTCTTTACTCAACATTCATCAGGCACCTACAATATGCCAGGCATCATGACAGGCATTTTTATATGTACTATATCCCAACAACTCTGTGAAAAAGGTAGAATTACTCCCATTTCTAAAGGGGAGAAGACTGAGATGCTTAGAGATTAAGAGTTCTGCCAAAATCACACAGCACATTAGCAGCAGAACTGGGGGTCTAGCCCAGTTTTTCCGAAGCCAAAGGCACTGATCTTCTCCATTAATCCAAGATGCTCATTGGTGACTTTGTTTACATATTATGATTAAGGGACACTGCTATTTAAATATAAATTTGTCTTGATCAGTTGGGCAAAAAGATAGACATCAAATGATCTTAGGAACTTTCTGTTTAGCCGAATTGATATCATTGCATTCAAGTGTTACATTTTATGAAATACAGGCTGGGTACAGTGGCTCACACCTGTAATCCCAGCAGTTTGGAAGGCCAAGGTGGGTGAATCACCTGAGGTCAAGAGTTCAAGACCAGCCTGGCCAACATGGTGAAACCCCATTTCTACTAAAAATACAAAAATTAGCCGGGCGTGGTGACATGTGCCTGTGGTCCTAGCTACTCAGGAGGCTGAGGCACAAGAATCACTTGAACCCAGGAGGCAGAGGTTGCAGTGAGCTAAGATCATGCCACTGCACTCCAGCCTGGGCTACAGGGCGAGACTCTCTCTCCAAAAGAAAAAAAAATTATGAAATACAAAAAGAATATTGTTTTATTATTAATGATTTTCCTGGTTATACCCTGGAAGAGGCATATTCTTTTTTTGATCACTCTCTAAAAGGTTTCCTAATATAGTGGTGAAGAAAGATTCAGTCAGTGCAATTCAGAGTCCACACACAGCCCCAACTCCCAGATGCCAAACCCAACTCCTGGATCTTTCGGGAAGCTGTCGCCCTCTGGCCAGTCTTCCTTGAATGGCAGTTCTGCCCATGGGCCCTCACTCTCACCCCCAGAAGAGGGTGCTTTGCACTAGGGCAGTGAGCAGCAGGGGTGAGGCCCAAACTCTTGAATAGCCTTGGGGAAAGTGGTGTCCTTAAAAAGCACACCCTTTTCTTTTCCAATCCCGCTCAGAGAGGATCCCTGATACCTGTGAGGGTTTCTCCAAAACATCAAATATGACAGAGGTTTTATGACTTGACCAGGGTCCTGCCTACATTTCCCTATAAACTCTTCCCCTATAAAGAGTTAATTAGATGCAAATGCTTTGATATGAGGAGAGAGTTCCTCTGAGAATCTCCATGAGTGGTACACTGAGTCCAGTTCCCAGGAGATCCCGGTGCTGGTGGGGGATAAATATCTCCCAAAGTCTATGCCCACGGCTTCTTCATCCATCAAATAAGAGACAGGCTAGGCAGGAGGGTAGCTCGTGACACCTCTGGCTTGAAGTACCATCCAGACACAGAAGATGATGGGCCTCACTTCTAGCAGAGGAGGGTACTCCTGGCCCTGGGCTGTGGGGCTTAGTTTCATATAAAAAGCTTTAACAGTCATCTTGGGAGTCAGACAGGTCTTGGCAAGTGGGAGAGACACACAGGTGTGGGAATGGGGACCGAGTTGGACTGAAACAATATGCACTGGGGAAACGGAGACTCTGGAAGTCCCCAGGGGGTCCAGGGTCCAGGACTTCTGGCCCACAACTCCTGTGCAATCATTCCTGCTGAGGCTCTGGGCTGCAGCTCAAGGTCTTTGCTCTTACTGAGCCCAGTGCTCAAAGAAGGAGGAGATGCTGAGTCTGGTAGTTGCTAGCGATGCTTTTTAAGAGAACTGTATTCCCAGGAAGAAGTTTCAGCTTCTCAGAGAAAATGTCTCCCTTCTTTGGGAAATGAAAGAAAAGGAAAGGGGAAATATGTATTAGCCTGAAATAATAATAAACCTAGGGTGCTTGGAGAAAGCATAAAGTGCTTGGAGAGACCTAAGAGTCTTGGCGTCAAAACCCTTGGCTTCAATTCCCACCTATTGGTTGTGTCTGTGAGCACATCTATCCACCTCCCTGGGTCTGAGATGACTCTTCTGTAAAACTGGGAAAGCTGAGCCAGATCATCTGGAAGGCTCCTTCTAGTTCTGACAGTCTAAGACAGCTCTGTCCAGTAGAACTTTCTGCAGTGTTGGAAATAGTCCATGTCTGTGTTGTCTTATTTACTACCACTTAGCCACGTGTGACGAGTGCAACTCAGTGCAATTCAGTATATGAAACATTCATATACTGAATGTTTCAGTACATGCAGCCACATGTCGTTATGAACTACCATATTGGACAGAACAGGTCTAGGATTATAGAACCAAAGGTTTGGTCTGTTCTGCGTGTTGTTTGTCAAGCTGAGCACATTCCAGAAAAGTTTTGCACCGGGGTTGAAATTAAAGATTGCTGGTTTGCACGCAGTTATGAGAAAATTCAATTAGCCAGAACCCCTCTCTTTTGGCATTTCAGCTCCTTGAAATTTTACCCACCCATCAACCAGGAACCACAGCTTGCTGAGCAGTATGTTCATGTCCCTGCTGTCAGGCTAATGACCTTGTCTGCCAGGGATGCCTGCAGGATCATGTCTGGAGAGCAGCCTGCAGGCAGCTTCAGGATCCAATCCATTTTTCATCATTTCTTGGCAAGGCCAGAGGGAGGATACTTAATAGAAACATCATCTCAGCTCATTAGGGAAGAACTGTGTGTTTGGAGGGTGAAGTTCAGAAAGATGTTCAAGATTCCTGTCCCCAGCTCTCTCCTCTTTACCTGCCATGGCCAATCCATTGCCAAGTCAGGTCCATCACAGTGTCTCTTAGATTGATTCCTTATTTTTCCATGATCCCTGACATTGTCTTACCTGAGACCCTGTTAGCTTCTTCCACAGCCTATCCCCTCCTCTTAGCTATCCTGTCTGTGTTACTTGGTGAGACTTTCTAAGATGCCACTCAAGTCATGTCATCTTTGGGCTCAAATCCTGCAGCAGCCCTCCCACTGCCTTCAGGATAGAGTCCAGAATCCAGGCTCTTTGTGGGGTACCCAAGGCCCCCCTACTCTCTGATGCCTTTCTACCATTTGAGCTTCATCCCCATCAGCCTCTCACAGGAACTCACTGCTCCAGCCAGCAAGACCCCTTGAGGCCTTCCAAGCATGACCCCCTGCTCTCCTGAAGATCCCCACACACTTACTTGCCTATCTGGTGCCCTGTAGACCTTCTATTCAACCTCCAAGACCTATTTCAAATGCCACCAGCTACAAGAAGCCTTTCAGATCCTCTCAGCTTAAGACTCTCTCCCAATCTTGACTAGTGTTTACTCTTTCTGGGTAGGAATTTGGCAGTTAGAATGGTTAAAATAACACTGCTGTGAAGCTAGACTTGGGTTTAAGTCTTTGTCCTTGCATGTAACCTTCAACAACTAACTTGACCACTCTATGCCTCCATTTCCATGTCTAAAATGGATACTATGTGTACCTTACAAGGTGGTCATGAAAACTGCATAAGTTAATTTATGTAATATGCTCCACACAGTACTCGGTGCATTATAAGTGCTCAAGAATTAGTAACCATTGCCATTATTACTATTATTACTGTTACTATTATATGGCCCTTATGAAGAAAGGAGTGGCATCTTATGCACATGGGTCTTAGCTCCTCCTGTAATTACAAGTGTTTGAATGGTGGTGATCACTTGCATTTTTAATACCCCCTGCACCCAGCTGTAGTTTGCAAATAGTGAGGACTGTGAATGTGAATAGGTTGAGCATCTCTAGAGCCCAAAGGCCTCGATTTCAGTCCTGGGTCTGCCACTAACAAGCTGTGTGACTTTGGGCAAGTTTCTTAACTTCTCTGGGCCTCAGTTTCCTCATTTACAAAATGGATGAAATAATGGCATATTTTTCACGGATTGTTGCAAGGATTAAATGAGGCATTACTAACAATGTGTCTGGGAACTCTTCCTTGGATTAGCCAGCCTCTAATGCAGAACCTGCACCCAGTATCTGCTCAGTGAAGATATTTTGAAAGAATGAATGATCCCATTGTACCAACTGTAATGAGATTTAGGGGTGGGTTTATTATGATATGATTCTCAATTACAGTAATTTGGCCTAGGTTTCTGGCATAATTATCTCCCTCCTCTCTTTATTCTTTTATTACTTGGCTCTAGAGTAATTGATTAGTTTTAACTGGTTTATGGCATGCGGGCCCTTTTAGTGAACACCTCTCAAGCCTCTATGGAAGCAGAAGGAGCATAAAAATAAATACAGAATTTGCCCACGTTCCTCTTAAGCCCAATTGAGTAGGATTGGCCTGTGGATGCAGCAGCGTAAGTGACAAACAGAGACAGACATGTTTGCAAGGCCACTGAGTACAGCTCTATTTGCCAGTTAACTAAGAACACACGCTCTTTGAGGCAGCACAGACAACCAGAAACATCACCAAAGAGAACAGTTCACCCATGGAAAAAAGAGGCAGTTTTGAAGTGATGACGGCTTAAGCATCCCCTGGAGTATCAGAGCTTGTTGCAGGTGATCCACGGTCCTGCTCAGGGTCTTCCTTGCTGACCGGGGCTGGCCCTGCTCTTTTGGTGGCCACTGAATACCAGGCTGCCCAGCCCCAGGCCCTCCAGGATCCACTGGCACAAAGGGACTTCAGTAGTGGCCCTGGGGGCAGGGTGAGCAAGGCACGCCAACAGTGCGTGGCACACAGACGGTGCGGGGCACACATGGGGAGGGCACACAGGTGGTGCAGGAAGGAGTGGAGCATGGGTTACAGGGCAGCCTGCAGGAGAAAGTCAAAGAGGAACAGGATTAGTAGAGAAGGCCCACTCGGCCACAGGTCCTGCCAATTCTCCCCTCGGATGCCTCTCAACCCCATCTTCCGTGCTTTCTCTGCCCAGCCTCCCTGGTCCCAACCTCCGCCATCTTTGCCTGAGTCACCTCATAGCCTCCTAACTGATCTCCCCAACCCCACTTGGGCCCCTCCTAACCACTGTCCACTTAGTAGCCAGAGCAATCTTCTACAGTCACAAATCCAATTATGTCCCTCCCCTCCCTAAAACCTTCAGTGGCTTCCATTTGAGCTCAGGATGAAAAGCAGCTTCCTCTGGAAGCCATCATTCTCAGCAAACTAACACAGGAACAGAAAACCAAACACTGCATGTTCTCACTCATAAGTGAGAGTTGAACAATGAGAACACATGGACACAGGGAGGGGAACATCACATACTGGGGCCTGTCGAGAGGTGAGGGGAGCAGGAAGGGAGAAAATTAAAACAAATATCTAATGCATGCAGGGCTTAAAACCTAGATGACGGGTTGATAGGCAACAAACCACCACCATGGCGCATGTACACCTGTGTAACAAACCTGCACGTTCTGCACATGTATCCCAGAAGTTAAAGTAAAATAAAATAAAGAAAAGCAGCTTCCTTAATAGGACCTGCATGATCCTGCTCCCACCTCTTGCCCCAGCCTCACCTGATAGCTCCATTGCTCTGGGAGCTGCAGGTACTCTAACCTTCTTCCAGCTCCTGCAGGGACTGTACTGCTCAGGCCACAGGGCTTGTGCCCTGTGCCGTACATCTCTGGAACCCTCTTCCCTCTCCACTCACCTACATTTCTTCTCTTGTTTAAGAGCTCAACTCAACTGTCACGTCCTCCTTGAAGGAGGACCTTGAAGGAGGTCTCTCTGAGACAAAGCCCCCATGGTACATGTATCTCCTTTCACCGTGAGTAGTAATCATTCCATTATGGTCTGTCTCCCCGGCCAAGCAGTGAGGACAGCAGCCACAGACCCATGCCCACCCTGCATACCTCACATAGAATAGGCACCTAATAAGAATATTTGGATCAGACAAAACAATAAATGAATGAAGAATTAATACATGGTGAAAGGAAAAAGGATGATCTCAGAGACTGACAGGCATGCACTCAAAACCAGGAACAACACACTGGATGCTGGATGGAAACCCAGTAGCTCAGAGAACCAATGGGAGGCCTGAGGATCATGTGCAACCTGAAATGTGTTCCATTTGCCTGGCACTATATATTTTCTTTAATTTGTTGAAAATACTTAAGAATCAGGAGAATTTAACATTTTTTAAAACCCAGATTCTCAGCTTCCCTGGAACTATTGGAAGATCAGCAATACTGGACCTGCTTCTCACACAGTAGAAGTGGCCCTGAGGGCATGCCATTGCCTGGATTGGACAAGGCAAGAGCTTTCTGCTTTTCTACCATCTCCGTATGACCCACGTCATTCATGCATGTTAATGGCCTGGTCCTTGCAAATGTTTGACAGAACACTTGCCCTGAAGTTATAGATTCTGAATGATGGAGAAGCAAGGCCAAATGCGGAATAAGAAACAGCTACAACAGTCGTCAGCCCACCGGGTGTCCATGGCCCAGAGGTACCCTGCATTCAGACAGCCACCAAGTCCTGCTGATTCTACCTGCACAGTGTCTAGAGCTGATGCCTCTGCTGCCCTAACTCAGGCCCTCCCCATTGCTTACCTAGGCTGTGGCCAGGGCCTCCTGGACAGTTTCCCTGCCTGGTTCCCTTCCCTCTACTCAGTTCTTCCTGCTGCTATCAGGGCCATCTTCCTGAAGAACAGCTTTGAGCTTGAGAGACATTTACTGAGCATCTACTATGTGCCACGTACAGGGAATAAAAATGTATTATAATGTCTCTGCATTCTAGATGTTTACCATCTAGTGGAGAAGACACACAGTAAATTCTCTCATTTCCTCCTCAAAACAATTTCCACTCACCTATAAATTAAAGCCCTCCCTTCCCAGTATGACCCGTGTTGTTCTCCATAAATGGGCCCCGGCTGATCTTTCCTGTCCTGCTCCCCACCAGGGCTCAATTACACAAGGCTACCTATTGTCCTGCTGACATGCCAAAATCTCCGTTCTGAGAGGAATGGAGCTATGAGGTGAGGCTGGGGTAAGAGGTGGGAGCAGGATTGTGTAGGTACTATTAATAAAGCTGCTTTTCATCCTAAGCTCCGGACAGGCCATGACCTCCAGTCACCTGTCTGCCTATCTCCCTAAACATATGGAAATGACAGGAGGGCAAATGCCCTGTCTTCCTCTATCTTGGTGTCCTCCATAGCACCTGCCCCATGGTGGGCACTTAAAAGGAGCTTGCCAGCTTGGAATGAGATAGAATGGTCTCTGAGGGGCTTGGTTCAGGATGGCAGCATGAACACCACTGCCTGACTTCCTTCAGAGCATACCAGCTTCTTAATGGCTCCATAGTCAGGACAGGGTTCTAAGCTGATGGTCCCTCAAGGGTAGATCCAGTTGCTTCCTATAACCTCCCAGAATCCCTGCCCACATCTCTCTAAGCCTCAGCTGGGCCTGCGTACTTGCAGTCCTCGCTCTCCAGCAGGCTCCGGTACGTGTTGATCTCGCCCTCCAGCCGGGCCCGGACGTCCAGCAGCACCTGGTACTCCTGGTTCTGCCGCTCCAGGTCAGCCCGGATCTCAGCCAGCTGGGCCTCAACGTTGGTGATCATGCACTGCATCTGGGCCAGCTGGGAGCTGTAGCGGGCCTCACTCTCCGTCAGCGTGTTTTCCAGGGAGTCCCTCTAAGGCAAAGGAAGACATAACCATGAGGAAGGGAGCTGTTTACCATGGCCTGCTTCAGAAAGAACCAAGAAGAGCCAAATCTCCCTTTGATGCTGGAAATGAGCCCTCCCTACATCAGTCACTTTGGAAACAGAAGCCCAGAAAGGTCAAATGACTTGTTCAAGGGTAAACAGCTGGTACATTATGGAACCACAGTTTCTATTTGTAAATCTGATCCTAAATCCCTCCTTTGTTCTGCAACTTTTGTCTGGCTTCAGGATTGAGAACCTATTCGTAAATCTGATCCTAAATCCCTCCTTTCTTCTGCAACCTTTGTCTGCCTTCAGGATTGGATCTGAGATTTCCCAAGTACCTCCCTGCCGGCATCATTTAGAACAGGGGTTTTCAAACCTGGCTGCACATTAGCTCCACATGGGAGCCCTCAAAAAATACCCATGGCTGGCCGGGCACAGTGGCTCATGCCTGTAATCCCAGCACTCTGGGAGGCCAAGGCAGGTGGATCACCTGAGGTCAGGAGTTCGAGACCAGCCTGGCCAGCATGGTGAAACCCCCTCTCTACTAAAAATACAAACATTAGCAGGGCATAGTGGTGCACGCCTGTAATCCCAGCTACTTGGGAGGCTGAGGCAGGAAAATCACTTGAACCCAGCGAGGGCAGAGGTTGCAGGGAGCTGAGATCATGCCACTGCTCTCCAGCCTGGGCAACAGAGTGAGACTCCATCTCAAAAAAAAAAAAATAGCTGTGATCAGGTCCCACCTCCAGAGACTCTGGTTCAGTTGGTCCAGAGAAGAACCTGGGCATCAGGATGGGTGATATTGAGATCCATAGGTTTGGAAGGGCAGGCTAAGCACAGAACAAGCCTTCTTGTGGAGTTGAGTTTGACAGTGTCCATCTAACCCATGTCTGATTTGAAACATCCCTTTTTTTATCTCTGAGCTGGATCTCGGGAGAAACCTCCCTCTGGGAAAAGTCAACAGGATGAGCATCCATGGTGGCTGAAATCTGAGCCTCCTCTTCCTCTTTCCTGGGGACCTCCACCTATGCTCAGTACCGCCTAGGATCCAGAGGGAGGGGTGCCCACCCAGCAGCTCTCACCAGGCTGTGCTGGGCCTGCAGCTCGATCTCCAGCGTGTTGACCGTGCGTCTCAGGTCAATGATGTCTGACTGGTAGTTCTGAAGCTGCTCAGAGCTTGTGGCCACCTGTTGGTTAAGCTCCTCCATCTGCAGTTGGGGGAAGGAGAAGGCTAGAGTCCCTTCCTAGGGATATGGAGGAGGCCATCCCCACCGTGAGAGGCCCACCTGCATATTGAACCATTCCTCCACGTCCCTGCGGTTGGCCTCCACCATGGCCTCGTACTGACACCGCATCTCCTCCAGCACCCTGGTCAGGTCCACCGGGGGTGCAGCGTCCACCTCGATGTTAAGGCGGTCCCCAAGCTGGCATCGAAGGGAACCGACTTCCTGAAAAGGCACAAGACCTCCAGAAAAGTGTGACAATCATAGGATCCTGGCTCACCTCCCCAGGGAGACATGAAAAGATGCAACAAAAGTTGCTAAAGATTGAAACATTAGATGGCCCCTAAGGACTGCAGTCCACTCAGCAGCATCCCAGTGCTCTTCAAACTCCAGCTGAATACCCCTGCAATGGGAACCTCACTGCAACACAACACTTCCTATCACTTTGGCAGAAGCCAAGAGCAGCACCCTGGTTTGTTTGATTCATTTGGGCTAAAATGGGAAACCAGTACCCCTAGTATTCCCAGTTTCCCTCCCCGCCTGTGTTCATCCTGGGAGGAGGGTAGCAGGAGCCTGGCTTGACTAGTTAAAGGCCCGAGTTAGGGCAGCTGCCTCCCAGGCTTGGCTGCCAAAGAGGGAAAGTTGTCACTGAGTCTGCCAGGATGTGTGATAACTTCTCATTAGTGGCTTCTTGGTGCCGTTCCCAGTTCTCTGATTTGAGCAAGATGAGTCAGGAGCCCGAGGGTGCTCGGTGAGTACGTGGTGACTGATTGTTACTTTACACTTAAGCGTGAGGAAACCCAGCCAAGATTCAGAGGCACTTGTTCATTCAAATCCCAAGTCAAGAGGTTGAGAGTCAACCAGGGAGGGGGTAAAAACACCATGGCTCAGGTGGGCTTGGCAGCACACAGGTGCCCAAAGCAGAGGGCTTCCCCTCCAAGAAACTTCAGGAGATAAGGAAAAATCAGAAAGTAAAGGGCTTCAGCTTGAGCATTTTATATGCAAACAGAAGGGAGGACAAAATAAGGATGGGGGCAAAAAGAGGAGACCACTGCAGCTGTACTCCCTCTCAGAAGAGATGGGACTGCTTCTGAGAGTTGAGCCAGGCAGAGATGGACAGGCCATTCAATGTGAGATCTGGAACATAACTCACCCCGGCACCACTGCACCACTCTACCTCTGCTGTGTGGCTCTCGAGAGAAAACAAATGCAGTTGCCACTAGTGAGTGCTTGGCAGTCACACTAGCCCAGGAAATGCAGAAAGGAAGGCGGCTACACTTCTGAGCGTTGACCAAGTGGCAGGTGTTTCATACCCATGCCTTGGGGATTTCCATGATCCATATCCTGTCCATTAAATCCTCACAATAACCCTGCATGATCATGTTGTCCCCGTTTTACAGATGAGGAGGCTCAGGAAGATTCCATAAATTGGGCAAAGTCACTGAAACAACGTGTGGCAGGCTTGGGAATTTCAACCCACGCCTATCCAACCCCATACCCCATGTTCCTCCCCCTCTGCTTCCCGGGGCCACTTCAGCGGGACTTCCAGCCTCACCTCCTCATGGTTCTTTTTGAGGCACATCAGCTCCTCCTTCAGGGACTCAACCTGGGCCTCCAGGTCAGCCTTGCACAGAGTGAGATCATCCAGGATCCTGCGCAGGCCATTGATGTCGGCCTCCACCAGCTGCCGCATGGCCAGCTCTGCCTCGTACCTGCACAAGGACAGGGTCAGCAACCAAGGGTGAAACAGAATGCAGAACTCAGGGAAGGCCTTAAACTGCCGGCACTTTCCAACCCTCCGTGAAACTAATGGAAAGTTGCCCCAGAGCCTATGAGGACAGGTCCTCCCCAGCTCCAGCCCCCCGACTGAACTCACTTGGCCCTGAAGTCATCGGCAGCCAGTTTGGCATTATCAATGTTCACAACCATCCTGGCATTCTCTGCCTTGGTACACAGAATCTGTAGGCCAAGGCACATGGAGAGGGTTAGTTCAGGATGAGACGAAGCAAGAAGAACCCAAATGAAGAGAAGACAGCAGCAAAGGTAGGATCCAGCAGCCCTGCAGCCATCCCTGCAGAGGGTCCTCTTCCCTGGAACTCTGGGAGATATTTAGCGAATTGCTAGTCCTTGGAGAACTTGAGATGTATTTTTTAAGAACCTGAAGCTTCGTAAATTCAAATTCCCCATTTTGGATGTGCCAAGCAATGTGGAAGGAAAGAATCTCATGTCTGAAGTCACTCATGTGACAGTTAGAAGGGTCTTTGACCTTTACTGAAAACTTACCGTGGACCAGGGGCTGTTCCAAGCACTTGACCTGCATCATCTCATCAAATCCTTTTGACAACCCCATTAGATAACGACCATTATTATCCCTGTTTTACAGATGAGAAAACTGAGGCCTGGGGAAGGGATGGGACCCCCAAAGTCATGCAATGAGGCAATGATAGAACTGAGACTAGATCCCAGATCTCTCCACATGAAAGCCTCAGGCTGAGTGCTCAAATTATAAAATAACCCTATGCCCTAGGGAAGTCTCTTTGTCCTGAACATAGCTTAATAAGCTAACGAGATTCCAATCTGGAATGCCAGCTAGTCCAGTTCCCTTCCCAGAGAGCCTATTCACCTCACCGCTGCCCTCACCTTCTGCTGGAGCTCCTCAATGGTCCTGAAATGAGACTGGTAGTCAGGAGTCATGGTGAGCACCTGGGAGTGAGAGGCCTCTTGGATCCTGCTCTCCAGCTCCACATTCTCCTGCTCCAGCTGCCGCACCCTCGTCAGGTAGCTGGCCAGGCGGTCGTTAAGGAACTGCATGGTTTCCTTCTCATTGCCATTGAAGGCCCCTTCGCTGTACCAGCTGCCGGGGCCCATGGAGCCGGAGATGCCACTGGCTGCCCGGCAGGAACTGGATAGATAGGTTTTGGAGAGGCAACTGGCTGGCCGGAAGGTGGTGGGCATGCAGACCGAAGGCAGGCATGCCATGGGCTGGCAGACATAGCCCAGGCACAGCTCAGGCCGGCAGTTCACGCCGCTGGAACAGACCGAGGCAGGCCGGGGGCAGCTCTTGAGAGAGGCTTGCAAGTTGTTGGTGACACAGCAGGAGGATGTCATGTTGGAGAGGCCCTTTCTCCTCAGCCACAGCTGCCTGGATGTCTACAGACCCCATGCCGCCTGGGCCATTTTATGCCTTTGCAGTGAGGGGGCTCTTGATAGAAATTCATCATTGGGTGGTGTTGATGTTTACACCCAGCCCCAGAGGAAGCTGCTAATTAATTTGTAATTTGGTTTCCAATAAAAGAGGCCAAACTTATCATTTGGCTAAAGCAGGAGTCTGGGTTCCTGTCATTGATCACCATGAGAGAGCTTCAGGACACATCTTCAAAGAGTCAGCCGCATGCCTGGGCCCTCATTACTAGGGCAGGCCCTCCAGGAAACTGCCACAACCCAGCCTGTGCCTCCACTGGCTTTGCCCACTGCACCCCCGCCTGCTCTAGCCCTGAGAAGCCTGCAGGTCTGTGCAGCAGTGGCTGCCTCTTTTAATGAAAGCATTCCCCATGGGAAGAGGCCTGGCTATTTAACAAGGAAATGTGTGGGTGGTAGAAACTGCTCCAATGCTGGCAGCGGCATAAATCCAGCAGAAAGGAACAGGAACCTCAGAGGCTTCCTAACAGACATCATCTTCCTGCCAAGGGGAAGAAAATAATATCAGTGGGGAGAGAATGAACTCAAGACATAGGCAGCATCACTTCTCAGCCTTTTGGCTAAGATCAAGTGTGGTATCTGTTCTTATCGTCTTAATATCTGATACGTCCTTCATCTGAGGACAACATATTAAATGGATTTTGGGAGCAGGGAGATGGAATAAGAGCTTGCTCTGTTCACTCTACATGTTGACCTGGTATTGCAGTACCTCCAGGAATGCTGCACCCCTTCAAAAGGCAAAAAAAAAAAAAAAGACCCAAACAGAAGCCTAAGAATCAGGTACATCTTTCCAGTTGGTCTCTTCCTCTTGGAAAAGTCCATATCATGAACATCTCCAGGTGGCAGCTGCTCTTTCTTGACCCCCTCTGGACCATCCATTCAATTATCACTGCACCATATACACAATTGTCAAGTGCTCAATAATTGTTTGTTGAACAGACTGAGAATAGTTGGAACAGGTTCTGCTTTTACTTTCTGTTGTGGCAGATGGGGAAGGCTCACTTCAGGATCTCAGACTATGGAAGCGGTGTGAATCCACTCCCTTGGGAAAGGACGTTCTATAGCCCTGGAATGAGCTAAGCCAGGAGACAGGGAGCATATGTGCCCAACTATAGAAGCCCTGGGCATTCACTTAAGAAGGCAACGTGCTAGAGCAGTGGTTTTCAGTCCTGGCTGCAAAAGCTGTGAGCTTCACATTTAGCATGTGCGTGCTATATAGCCACTTTTTTATTCAGTAATCTTCTTGATATAATTTTGGGGTATAAGTACTTGCCTTATGTTTCACATATTCCCAGAAATGTCAGTACAAGAACAGGAAAGGGAAAATGCCACCCAGCTCATTCATTGCATAAGAAAAGGAGAGCATAGATATGCTGCCTCTGACTTGCCATGTGGCCTTGGGAAAGTAATTTTGTCTCTCCAGACCTCAGTTTCCTCATGCCAATTGAGAGGGTCAGATCGAATACTCTCACAATTTGATTCTCTGCAACAACTACAAATTCCAGCACCTTGTCTGGATTACCTATTTAGAGAAGATTATAGCATCAGATGGAAGGAGGTGTGATGGCAATACCAACTACAGAGGATGAAACTCATCAGGTCACCCTTCAGAATCATAGCCAGCACTAGTGGAATGTATACAAATAGCAGGCATGGTGCTGAGTGCTTGGCATTAATTTGCCCATTTAATCCTCTCACCCAAAAACTATAATTATTATAATAAGGTGTTATCAGTCACTCTCAGCATCAACCTGACTCAGGAACATGTTAGAAATGTGAGTTTTCACCCTAGAAGAAAGTCTAGGCAATACCATTCAGGACATAGGCATGGGCAAAGACTTCATGACTAAAACACCAAAAGCAATTGCAACAAAAGCCAAAGTTGACAAATGGGATCTAATTCAACTAAAGAGCTTCTGCACAGCAAAAGAAACTGTTATCAGAGTCAGCAGGCAACCTACAGAATTGGAGAAAATTTTTGCAATCTACCCATCTGACAAAGGTCTAATATCCAGAATCTACAAGGAGCTTAAACAAATTTACAAGAAAATAACAAACAACCCCATCAAAAAGTGGGCAAAGGATATGAACAGGCACTTCTCAAAAGAAGACATTTATGTGGCCAAGAAATATATGAAAAAAAGCTCATCATCACTGGTCATTAGAGAAATGCAAATCAAAACCACAATGAGATACCATCTAATGCCAGTTAGAATGGTGATCATTAACAAGTCTGGTAACAACAGATGCTGGCAAGGCTGTGGAGAAATGGGAAAGCTTTTACACTGTTGGTGGGAGTGTAAATTAGTTCAACCATTGTGGAAGACAGCATGGTGATTCCTCAATGATCTAAAACCAGAAATACCATTTGACCCAGCAATCCCATTACTGGGTATATACCCAAAGGATTATAAATCTTTCTACTATAAAGACACATGCACAAGTATGTTTACTGCAGCACTATTTACAGTAGCAAAGACTTGGAACCAACCCAAATGCCCATCAATGACAGACTGGATAAAGAAAATGTGGCACATATATACCATGAAATACTATGCAGCCATAAAAAAGAATGAGTTCGTGTCCTTTGCAGGGACATGGATGAAGCTGGAAACCATCATTCTTAGCAAACCAACACAGGAACAGAAAACCAAACACCACATGTTCTCACTCATAAGTGGGAGTTGAACAGTGAGAACACATGGACACAGGGAGGGGAACATCACACACCAGGGCCTGTCGGGGGATGGGGGGCAAGGGGAGAGAGAGCATTAGAACAAATACCTAATGCGTGCGGGGCTTAAAACCTAGATGATGGGTTGATAGGTGCAGCAAACCACCATGGCACATGTATACCTATGCAACAAACCTGCACATTCTGCAAATGCATCCCAGAACTTAAAGTAAAACTTAAAAAAAAAAAGAGTGTGATGTTCCCCTTCCTGTGTCCATGTGTTCTCATTTGTTGTGGGGTGGGGGGAGGGGGGAGGGATAGCATTGGGAGATACACCTAATGCTAGATGACGAGTTAGTGGGTGCGGCGCACCAGCATGGCACATGTATACATATGTAACTAACCTGCACATTGTGCACATGTACCCTAAAACTTAAAGTATAATAATAAGAAAGAAAGAAAGAAAGAAAGAAGGCATAGATGTTGCAGTTTTTAAATATTTGCTATTTAATGTTGTTTTATTTAAACAATGTAGATACACTGCTTTGATAAAAATAAAAATAAAATGTAAAAAAAAAAGAAATGCAGTTTTTCAGGCTCATCCCAGACTGGCTGAATCAGAAACTCTGAGGCTGGGGCTGGGATGCAGCAGCCTGTGCTTAGCATGTCCTTCAGGTGGTTTGGAGACCCACTGAGATAGAGGAAGATACAGGCATACCTCAGAGATAGTGCAGGTTCAGTTCTAGACCACCACAATAAAGCAAATGTAACCATAAAGTGAGTCACGCAAACTTTTTGGTTTTTCTGTGTATGTAAACATTATATTTACACTATACTATAGTCTATTAAGTGTACCATAGCATTATGGCCTAAAATCAATGTATATAACTTAATTTTAAAAATGCTTTATTGCTAAAAATGCTAAGGATCATCTGAGCCTTCAGCAAGTTGTAATCTTTTTGCTGATGGAAGGTCTTGCCTCAATGTTGATGGCTGAGGACTGATCAGGGTGATGATTGCTGAAAGTCAGGGTGGCTGTGGCAATTTCTGAAAATGAGACATCAGTGAAGTTTGCTGCATCAGTTGACTCTTCCTTTCATGAAAGATTTCCCTGTAGCATGTGATGCTGTTTGATAGCATTTTAACAGTAGAAATTCTTTCAAAACTAGGGTCAGTCCTCTCAAACCCTGCCACTGCCTTATTAACTAAATTGACATAGTATTCCAAATCCTTTGTTGCCATTTCAGTGATGTTCACAGCATCTTCACCAGGAGTAGTTTCCATCTCAAGAAACCACTTTCTTTGTTCATGAATAAGAAGCAGTTCCTCATCCGTTCATTTTGCCATAACATGGCAACAATTCAGTCACATCTTCAGGCTCCAATTCTAATTTTAATTCTCTTGCTGTTTCCAACACATCTATAGTTACTTCCTCTGCTGAAGTCTTAAGCCCCTCAACATCATACATGGGAGTTGGAATCAACTTCTTCCAAACTCCTGTTAATGTCGATATTTTGACCTCCTCTCTTGAATCACAAATATTGACATATAGAATAGTGAATCCTCTTCAGAAGGTTTTCAATTTACTTTGCCCAGATTCATCAGAGGAATCACTCTGTATGGCAGCTATAGCCTTATGAAATATATTTCTTAGGTAATAAGACTTGAAAGTCAAAATTAGTTTTTGATCCATGGGCTGTGGAATGGATGTTGTGTTGGCAAACACAAAAACATTAATCTCCTTGGACAGCTCCATCAGGGCTCTTGGGTGATCAGATGCATTGTCAATGAGCAGAAATATTTTGAAAGAAACCTTTTATTCTAAGCAGTAGGTCTCAACAGTGGGCTTAAAATATTCAGTAAACCATGTTATAAACAGATGCACTGTCGTCCAGGCTTTGTCGTTCCATTTGTAGTGCACAGGCAGAAAAGATTTAGCATCATTCTTAAGTGCCCTGGGATATTCAGAATGGTAAATGAGCATTGACTTCCCACTTGAAGTCATCAGCTGCATTAGCTCCTAGCAAGAGAGTCAGCCCATCCTTTGAAGGTTTTGAAGGCAGACTCCTCCTGTCTAGCTATGAAAGATGCCGCCTCCCTAAACTTCATCATTTCTAGCTTTTTATTTAAAGGGAGAGACCTGCAACTTTTCCTTTCACTTGAACTCTTAGAAGCCACGGTAGGGTTATTAATTGGCCTAATTTCAATATTGCTGTGTCTCAGAAAATAGGTAGACCCAAAATAGGGAGAGAGATGGGGGAATGGCCAGTTGGTGGAGCCATCAGAACACACACAACGTTTATCAGTTAAGTTCCCCATCTTATCTGGGCATGGTTTGGGGCATCCCAGAACAATTACAACAGTAATATCAAAGATTACTGATCACAGATCACCATAACACATACAATAATGAAAAAGTTTGGCCAGCCACAGTGGCTCACACCTGTAATCCCAGCACTTTGGGAGGCTGAGGTGGGCAGATCACTTGAGGTCAAGAGTTCAAGACCAGCCTGGCCAACATGACGAAATCCCATCTCTACTAAAATTACAAAAATTAGCCAGGCGTGATGTGCCTGTAATCCCAGCTACTTGGGAGTCTGAGGCATGAGAATCGCTTGAACCCGGGAGGCAGAGGTTGCAGTGAGCTGAGATCACACCACTGCACTCCAGCCTGGGCAGACAGCGAGATTCTGTCTCAAAAAAAAAAGAAAAAGAAAAAATTTGTATTGTGAGAATTACCAAAATGTGACACAGAGACACATAAGCACATGCTGTTGGAAAAATTAGCACCAACAGACTTGCTCTAGGCAGGATTGGCACAAAACTTTAATCTGTAAAAAAAAAAAAAAAAGAAAAAAGAAAAAAAACGATATCTAGGAAGTACAATAAATTGAAACTCAATAAATCAAAGTGTGCCTGCATATATTTTAACAGCTGTCACCAGAATTCATCTTGCAGGAAAAAAAATGTCTTTACTTGGGAAACTACATTAAGAAGATCTTGGGTTAAAAGGTGGGACCCTAATGCCTTGATTTGGCTGGTAAGACATCAGAGGGTGAAAGGAGAGAAGGATTTGAAGTTCACAGGACAATCCTGGAAGGAAGGAATGAGGAGGAGAGAGACAGGAACCAGGAGCAGGGGCTCCAGGATGATGCTGAGAGGCTGTCGCTGTCAGGTGCAGTCCCAAATGCCAGCATGAGCAGAGTCTTCCATTGTGAAGGAAAGACCAGGTTTCATATAAAAGCAGATTGAGGCCTGGTGCGGTGGCTCACACCTATAATCCCAGCACTTTGGGATGCCCAGGCGGGCGGATCACGAGGTCAGGAGATCAAGACCATCCTGGCTAACACGGTGAAACCCCGTCTCTACTAAAAATGCAAAAAAATTAGCTGGGCGTGGTGGCGAGCACCTGTAGTCCCAGCTACTTGGGAGGCTGAGGCAGGAGAATGGCGTGAACCCGGGAGGAAGAGCTTGCAGTGAGCCGAGATTGCGCCACTGCACTCTAGCCTGGGCCACAGAGCAAGACTCCGTCTCAAAAAAAAAAAAAAGAGCGGATTGATAGAGGTAGTAGCAGCAGCATCCAAAGTCACAGAAGACCACAGTTCCAGGCAATATGCCAGATCTGGGGTATGTCGTGAAGATGGAGAAGTAGGGTCTGGGAAAGGTAACCACAGAGAAAGTGGGGCACTGTCAGTTCTCAGGCCCAGGTCTGGCTGATTCAAAGACTTTCCACTGTACCCCAGCCTCTCTGGGGCCAGAGCAAACTATCAGGAAAATAAGTTTAGGAAGAGAAGAGAAAGGGATGCAAAGAATCCAGGAGGAATGGCCTGTTTCAACAAAAGCAGATAGGATGTGTGTCACAGCCTGGGCCAGCACTGTCTCCCTCCATTCATTCCCCCGCAGAAAACCAGAGGCTCCTTCTTTGGAAAAAAAAAAAAACTCCAGAGAAAAGACTTACAGAAACTGAACTGAAGTGGTTGTACCATGCAAAAAGCCGGTTTGCCAACCTGCCCATCCACGTAGCACCTTCTATCAGCTTTTTAGTGTCTCGTCATAAAATATAAACAAAAGGATGACCAGATACTTGAAGGAAGCTTCCAATATTAAAGACAAAGTAAAACAAGCAAACAAACAAAACAGTAAAAATGGAAATTGAAGAAAACAGAAATAATGCAGAATCCAAAACTGTATATATATATATTTTTTAAATAACCTCAGAGTGGGAGAGATGTATATACATATAGCAGTTATAGCCATGAAACAAGAACTAAATGTTATAAAACAGGAGCAAACAGAGAAAAAAATGACTTTTTGGAGAAAAAAATATAACAAATTTAAAATGTAGTTCAAAAATTTGAAGTCGAAAGAGAGAGAAATGGCAGAACTGAGAAAGTCAAAAGCATAATAGGGACCAGACCTGGGGGTGCTAGGGTCTATGTCACAGTTGCCCTGAGCCCCCTGCACTCCCAGCTGTGTTGCCAAAAGTTCCTCTACCTGACAAATGACCTCTCAACCCTGGCTGCATGTTCAAATCACCCAGAGAGCTTTCAAAATTCCCAGTACTGAGTCATATCCCAGACCAACTAAAGCAGAATTTTGGGGGGTCAGAGCAGTCATCGGTATTTTTTAAAGCCCTCCAGGTCATTCCAATGTACAGGCAAGGTTGAGAACTTGTAGTTGAATGGAAACAGCGTTATAATTAAAAAGCACAAGCAAATGAAGTAAATAATAATTAGAAGTAGGATTACAGATGATTTAGTTAGCTACATCTTGGAGGAAGCTAGGATGGGTTTGGAAAGGATTTGTGCCACAGAGAATGCCATAAAGAAGGGTGTAACCTATACACAGCAGAGTTAACCGAGCCCAAGTGCTCCAGACAGCATCCACATGCTGCTGGCCATGAGGCTCCCCGCTGACTTTGCTCAGAGTTGGAATTAGACAATGAAGCATGTAACTGCATATACACTTTAGCTGGCCTGGTTTACTGGGAAGGAAATGTCAGAAGTGAAACTCTGGCCAGGGAAATGTGGATGCCCAGCCTCATAGCAATCCAGTCGTCCAGCTGGAAGGGAGAGTTGGTGGTGATGAGCCATCTTCAAATGCCCTGCATATGCTGGGCAAAGCATTCTCGGCCTCACTTCACAGCGTAAGTGTCATGTTCTCTATTTAACTGAAGCTCAGAAATGGACAATGACCTGCTAAACCTCCCACATGTAGTTAGTGGTGGATGGGGATTTGAACCCAGGTCCATCTGACTCCACATTCGGAGCCCACGTTTATTGCACTAATGTCAAGGTCCACTTCAGCCAGTCTACTGACACCACTGAGATAGAAAAGAAAAAAAGTGGCAAGTGAGCATCCTTCCAGTCCCATCCCAAGGCCCCCCTCCTACACAGACCAGTCCTCCCCTGGCAGCTAGCACACCCCCTGGCACAGGGGCATGTTTGTAAGGGTTTGTTGAATGAAGTGAATGATCCTGAGGCGACCACCCCTTTCCGGTGCCTAAGCCTCACCAAAATTAGCCAAGGGGTTCCAAAAAGACCAACACGGAGGTGATGCCAGATGCCAGGAGCAAGGTGGGGCTGGGAGCAACCAAAGGCCCAGGCCCTCTTTGCAGGGGGCTAGAAAGGAGAGGATTCTGTGTTCAAATCAGAGTGAACTATAGCAGATGTCCTTAAGGGACAAGGGTCTCTGGCTTGCCTTAGTCAGTATCTTCCAGCCACCTGCTCTCCCCTTGGACAGGGCTACAGCTCTCTTAACATCACTGAAGCTCCTTAGCAGGTGCTCTCAGCATCTTATGAGGAGCACATGCCAACTGGGAACGCACATCCTCGTTTTTTGCTCAGAAACTTTGGTCTTGGCCCTTCTCCCTTTCCCACTGGGATTAAGGGAACTTGCTATTTGCCTTGCCTGTTTGGGGAGGACATTCTGGACACAGATGAGAGCCTTTGGGTCAAGCTGCTGGGAGCTCTCACACCCATCTGAGGAGGGCTCGTTGTACACCTCACCAGATGCCAAGAGCACAGGAGCACATGCACAAGCCTCCTAAGGACAAGAGCCTTAGCATTCGGGATAGAAGCCCTGAAGGCGAGCGCACTCTCCGTCTCCTGCTTATGACGGGCTGTGGGTTGTTAAGGGGGTTGCTGAACTTGGAGGGCTGCATGAAAGGGCTGCAATGGGAGAGGGCTTATGTAAATGCACCCCTAAAAGTACCCTGGGAGGGAGACACCCTATCGCCGGTCTTACAAGGACCACAGATAAGAGGCTGATAAAGTGGCCTAAAACCCTCCCTGTTATGCTGATCTCAGTTTCCATCTCAGTTTAGTCCCTCCCACTCTGGGATCCCCAGGTGACCACGTATACTAAGAGGGATTCCACAGCAGCCTGAAAACACCTGGCACCAAACTGGAATCTTGGAGAAAGGTCTTCATCAGGGAAGCCAAGCAAAAGCTCTCACTGTAGGCTTCTACCCACCCCAAACAGGGGCATAGTGACCCTGTCATCCAAAGGGTCATACTTGGTCACACATCTCCCATTCGGCTGCCCAACAGTCACCCCCTGGACACAGCAGAGACACAAGCCAACAACACCAGAATGGTGCAAGTTAGGCATCAGGGGCCTGAGCAAATGCACTTTATTGTTCTGCCAACAAAAGCCCTCTACTGCATTTCAGAATCCACCGGAACAGCACCCAGAAGGAAAACCTGACCCAGGAGGCAGCCTGAGAACAGAGACCCTGGCACCCATTGAAATGATGAGGAGTTGAGACCTTTGGGGGCAGCCGGCCTTTGTGACAGGCTCTGAGAAACTTTAGGGCATGTATTTGCAGAAAGCCTTTTCAGCCAGACCCTGGGCCTGGGCTCTGCGCGAAGAGAGGGGATTGGGCTACAAGGGTTAAGTTTGGGTAGAGGCCAAGTTCAAGCCCTAGAGACAATAGCCATGGCCATCTGGGTCACCCGCTCTCAGAACCGGCCTCCTGGGCAGGGCACACAAATGGGGCGGGGGCTGCAGTTTGTGCGGGCTGCACTAGGACCACAGGAGGCCGCAGGAAGACAGGGAAGGCATGACTTGGAGGGTGAGTAGTCAGGTGCACATGGGTTACATGGGAGCCTAGAAAAAAGAAAACAAATTACTATGATTTTCCAGTTGCTGTTTGCAGTAACTCAAAGTAGATCCTAGACTATGCAAACTGGGAAGCACCTTAAAAACCACCTTGATCCTGCCCCCTTGTTTTACCAAAAGGGAAACAGGCCCTGAGAGGAAAGGGGGCTTGCTGGAGTCACGTGATGAGTTTTCAGGAAGACCAGAACTAAGAGAACAGGACTCCAGACTCCGAATGCCAGGCTCTTTCTAGGCACCATGCTGTCTTCCCAGAACTTGGTAGTTTGCAGTGAGAAGACAAGAGCACATGCAGTGATACTCACTTGCTGTCCTCACTCTCCAGCAGGCCCCGGTACGTGTTGATCTCACACTCCAGCCGGGCCCGGACGTCCAGCAGCACCTGGTACTCCTGGTTCTGCCGCTCCAGGTCAGCCCGGATCTCGGCCAGCTGGGCCTCCATGTTGGTGATCATGCACTGCATCTGGGCCAGCTGGGAGCTGTAGCGGGCCTCCGTCTCTGCCAGGGTGGATTCCAAAGCATCTCTCTGTGAGGGCAAGAGTTGTGTAGGGAGGAAAAAGGCTAGAGGTCAGAGAAGGAGCAAGGAAGGTTCATCTGGGTCTCAGTGAGGCCTCAGAATCCAAGAACAGAAGCTCGGAGAATCAGAGTTTGAGCTAGGATGAACCACAATCAGACATCTCACTTGAGATGAGCTAATTAGCCCCTGTGGCTTCTTTGATCTAGAAAGTATCTCCCTGTTAGTGTCATCTCTGAGTAACTGATAGTTACTCAGAAGATGTATCTGCTTGCACAAATATAGGACCTACTGCCTGGACATGTCAGTTGCTACAGGTCTCTTGTCCTTTACCACTGGGGGATTTGTGACTGGGGCTGGTCCCTCATTCCCTCTTTTCTGCATAGAGAGCCCCTGGTGCTCAAGAACATGGACCCCTGGAGTCCGCCTGTGTGGTCAAAGCATGGAAGCTGGGGAGCTTGTGTGCTCCTCGGCTTGGTCCAGAGGCAGCTCCACCCTGCCTTGGGGCTCACCATGCTGTGCTGGGCCTGCAGCTCAATCTCCAGGGCGTTGACCGTGCGTCTCAGCTCAATGATCTCTGCCTGGCAGGACTGCAACTGCTCTGAGCTGGACACCACCTGCTGGTTCAGCTCCTCACTCTGAAACATACACACACACAACCTGGTCAGCCACACCAGGGACTTGGCTTCAGAGAGCTACAGAGGCCAGTCAGAATCATGAGCCAAGAAAGACCTTCCCGATTCCCCAGTCCCACTCGTTTATTTTATACTGGAGGGCATTGTTGCTCAGAGGACAGCACCCTGCCCAAGTGGGTCTGTTTTGACCTTGTCAGCAAGGTCAATTGAAGTGGGTCTGTTTTGACCTTGTCAGCAAGGTCAAAACAGAGATGGGACTCAAAGTTAGATTTCTTGATTCAGAGCCCCAGGGTCACTTCCATGTGAGCCACCACATACCCCTGTTGCACTGACTGTTTCCAAGTACCTACCTGGGTGTCAAACCAGTCTTCAGCATCCCGGCGGTTATTCTCCACCAGGGTTTCATACTGACACCTCATCTCCTCCAGAACTCGGTTCAGGTCAACAGGTGGGGCAGCGTCCACCTCAACATTGAGGCGGTCACCAAGTTGGCAGCGCAGTGAGTTCACTTCCTATAGCACAGACCAGGATGAGTACTAATTCCCAGAGGGCTGCCTCCAAGGTTCACCTCCTCCTCATGTTCACCTCCTCCCCATGCTCACCTCCTCCTCATGCTCACCTCCTCCCCATGCTCACCCCCTCCGCATGCTCACCTGCTCTCTATGCTCACCTGCTCCCCATGCTCACCTCCTCTTCCCTATGCACACCTGCTTCCTCATGTTCACCTCCCCCTATGCTCACCTCATCCCCATGCTCACCTCCTCCCCATGTTCACCTCCTCCCCATGTTCACCTCCTCCCCCATGCTCACCTGCTCTGCCATGTTCACCTCTTCCCCCATGCTCACCTCCTCCCCATTTTCACCTCCTCCCCCATGCTCACCTGCTCTGCCATGTTCACCTCTTCCCCCATGCTCACCTCCTCATGATTCTTCTTCAGGCAGAGCAGCTCCTCCTTCAGGGACTCCACCTGGGCCTCCAGGTCAGACTTGCACAGGGTCAGGTCATCCAGGATCCTACGCAGGCCGTTGATGTCTGACTCCACCAGCTGCCGCAGGGACACCTCCATCTCATACCTGCAGGCATAGAACAGGGCACCTGAGTCTGCATTTCCTTTTTGCATCTAAGTCAGGCCTGCCCTCAGACTGTCCAGGTGCTGTGAGTCCTGCTTTTATGCCCCAATGACAGAGTACAGCCAAATCCCTGAGCTCAGGCATCACCTGTGTCCAGTTCTAGCAGCCCCCAACCACATGACAAGCAGGACAACTCACTTGGTCCTGAAGTCATCTGCAGCCAATTTGGCATTGTCAATCTCCACCACCAGCCTGGCATTCTCAGCCTTGCTGCATAGAGTCTGGAGATATAAAGAAGTTATTTCATTGCAAGAAAGAACATTCCACTTCTTGGAGCTCCCTAAAGCTGACAAGAGCTGACTCTGGAAGGAGGAAGTCACCCATCCTAGACCTCTGCTACTCCATGTGCATTGGAGGGTTATGGGCAGGCTCTAGGGATCAACTATGGAAAGTCCAGGGTTTCTTCCAGTGCAGTGTATCTGTGACCTGTTACTCAGGTTCGATAGCTGCATGAAAATGCAACAGGAAAGGCCTGGTGTGATGAAATGAGGCTTCTTCCAATCTCACTGTCTCCCAGGCCTACTGGGGGCCCAGGGCAGTTCATTGCCAACAACATATGCCAGGATTCTCTGGTCATAAATGGTCCCTCACAGGAGCCAGCTATAACTTTGGGCCAGGCAAGAAGCGGATATGGGCCCTTGGCAAGAAAGAAACTTCTCTGACAGGCATTTTCTTCCCTGAGTTACTTATGGGAAGCCTGAACTGCACTGCACTAAATACATCAAACCCAATCCCCTGACTTTAAATAAAAGAGGAAATGAAAACTCAGAAGACTCAGAGGGGTGGGCAATAGCACCAAATGTCATAGAGTTCATTCATAGACCTGATGTTCAAGCTCTGGCTCCAGTAACTGCCATCTGGGTCACTTACCCAGCCTGAACCTCAGTGTTCTCATCTGTATAATGGGCTAATGATACCTCCCTCATAAGGTTATTGGGAGGAGCAAATAAGGCCACAGAGATGAACATGCTTGGTGACTTCCAACATGCCCTATGGGAAAAGAACTACCAAAGAATGCTGGTGACACAAAGTTCCTGGGAATCCAAAGTCACTCTGAACCTCTTACCTTCTTCTGGAGCTCCTCGATGGTCCGGAAGTAGGACTGGTAGTCAGGGCACATGTAGGGGACCTGCTGCTCACACCACTCACGGATGCGGCTCTCCAGGCTGGCGTTCTCCTGCTCCAGCTGACGCACCTTCTCCAGGTAGCTGGCCAGGCGGTCGTTCAGGGATTGCATGGTCTCCTTCTCATTGCCAGTGAGGATGCCCTCCCCAAACCAGCCCCCACCCACACTGTAGCTGGTAGCGAAGCCTCCAGCAGGGAGGCAGAGAGTAGGGAGGCAGCTGGTGGCCCTGTAGCTGCTTCTGCCCAGACCCACTGAGCAGGCAGAGAAACTTCTGGCCACACGGGAGAGACTCGGGAGCTTGCAAGAGCTGCTGGAGTACATTGCGGACACGCGAGTGGAGCCCCCACTGGCCCCTCCTGGGCTCTTGAGAGACCCAGAAGAGAAGCCGGCCTTGAGGCATTTGGAAGCCATGGCCCCTGCAACTCAGATGCAATTGATAGGTCTCTGAGACCAGACACCCCAAAGCAGAGAAGCAGCTCCTTACCCCAGATTTATATCTCTGCCCCAGTGGGCGTTGGTTGGCCTTTACAAAGTGTTTTCTCCTCATTAAAGTTAACACCACTTTCTATTAAAACCCCTCATTAACCTGTTATTTAGTTTCCTGTGAAAATTTACCAGTCTTATAAAATAAGAGCCCCACTGCTATGTCAAGACTCACCTCCACCACCCCACATCACTGGGAAGACCAAGTCCCTGTCAGTTCTTCAAAGGGACCTGTCATTTGAGCCCAGACCTCAGCCTCCGCATTAAGCAAGCGTGGGAGTTCAGCCACTGTCTTGACTTTCTCCAACTTTGACTTCTTTTATTGGCCCGAGGGAGTAGAGGAGGTCTCTGGGGTGCTCCCAGAAGATGGAAGGGTAAACTTGGTTGTTGCAGGAAGGCAGGGGTCTTGCAGCCAGGGAGACACAGAAGGCTCTTGAATTGGCCCAGAAAATATGGCTAGGGTGACCAATTTTCTTGGTTTCCCCAGGAATTTTCTGGCTTTAGTTCCGAAAGTTCCATATGCCAGGGAACCCTCATTCCTGGGCAAAATGGGGCAGCTTATCACTCTAGATACTGCAGAGCCCTGATGGACACTTCCCTACTCTTTCCCTTGCCAGGAAGTCTGTGCAGGTTGTAGAGCCTAAGTTCTAGCCACAATGCCTAGAGGTCAGTTAATTGGACACCTGCCCATGATGACATCTAGGAGGGTGTGTCTTCCCCAGCCCTGGTTGAGAAATGGAGAAGCCCTTCCTTCTGGCTGCCTGAATTGGAGCTCTTTTCACACAGCCCTATCAATAACCCAGCTGATGGTAGCAACCATCATTCACCGAGCATTTAGTACCCACCAGCCCCCACTCTGATCTGTCTCTATGCATTCTCTTATTCAGTCCTCACACAAACTCATGAGATTGGCATCACCAATAGCCCATTAAATAGAAGAGGCTTGGACTGTTTCAGGAGCCTGTTCCAGATCACAGCTGAAAAAGCATCTGTACAACTGTTCAAGGCATGCTATCTTCTTTAAGGCCTCACACACACCCTCCAACACAGTCGTGGATAGAAAGGTGCTGACTCCTACAGAAGGAGACAATGGTCAGAGTAGAAAATGGCTTACCCAAGGTCCACACAGGCTTCCCAGGGAGGCTAAAGCCCAGGCCTTGCAGCTCCAAACCACAGGCCCACCCCACTGCCTCTAAGGGCCCAGTCCTGGCCAGGCCTTCCCCTGGAGCCTGGCCCCTGCTCCAGCCCTGCTGTGCCCTCCCAGCTCTGAATGCCCAAGGCAGTGACTGTTGGTGGATTTCTTGGCCTCCCATTAACTGACGTCTTCTGATTGTCTTGTGTTTCAGCCCTATTTTCCCAGGGAGACTGTAAGCATGGGGGCAAGGATTGACCTTGTACTTTTTTTTTAAATCTCTGTAGTGTTAAGCACAGTGCAGGGCTTCTAGATGTCTATGAATTAATTAATTAATTAAGTGATTTTTCCCATGGTGAATTGTGTTAAGAAAGGAAAGAAAGAATGGAAGGAAACAAAAGAGAGTAGGGAGCGGGGAAAGGAAAACACAGTCAATCTTAACTATTCCTACTTCTTTTTTTTTTTTTTTTTCTGAGATGGAGTCTCACTCTGTTGCCCAGGCTGGAGTGCAGTGGTGCGATCTCAGCTCACTGCAAGCCCCACCTCCAGCGTTCACGCCATTCTCCTGCCTCAGCCTCCTGAGTAGCTGGGACTATAGGTGCCCGCCACCACACCTGGCTAATTTTTCTTTTTCTTTTTTTTTTTTGTATTTTTAGTAGAGACGGGGTTTCACCATGTTAGCCAGGATGGTCTCGATCTCCTGACCTCGTGATCTGCCTGCCTCAGCCTCCCAAAGTGCTGGGATTACAGGCATGAGCCACCACGCCCAGCCTACTATTCCTACTTTTGTAAATGAGGAAACTGAGACTCAGAGATGGAAGGGGATCCAGCATCTCTGTGTAGGTGAGCAGCACCTGTCCAGACTAACCAGCCCCTTTGGCCAAGAACAAAGTGTTTTCTGGGCCAAAAGCCATTCTGCCCAAGGGAGATGGATCTCATAAGCCAATTTAGTGCTAAAGTTGTGACTAAAAAATTCTCGATAAGATTTTTAGATAACTTTATAAAACATATATGTAATATTTTTCACACTGTTTTAAGGTATTTTGTAAATGGGTCTGATCTATTTCTGTTCCTTTTTAGCATGCTTTTCTTAAATGAAATGATTATCTAGAACCCCTTATCAGCAAGAACTAACATTGTTTAGCACATTCCTAGTAACTTTCCTTACAGGATCCTTGCACTCTGCTCAGATGCGGTCCAGGCTGTCCCCAGATCATGCCACGGATACACTAAATACGGCCCTAAAATGCCCTTTGCCCTCCTTCCTCCTTTTTCTGCCCATCAAATCCAAATCTGCCCCAAAGCCTTTCCTGGTCACCCCAGCCCTCAGTGATTTCTCCTCTTCCCCAAAACTTGAAACCCTGCCCACACCCGCTCCTGCTATCCCAGTGCAGTTGCTGGGAGCGAGGGGGCGAGGTGTCTCCACAGCTGGACGTGAGCTCCTCGGGAATTGTGCCTGTTATCCACTCTTTGTTCCAGCCGCTTCCGCCACCCCTGCTCCTTCCTAGATAGGCCTGAGCCTTAAGATTGGATTAGCTGTGTATGCCATGTTCTGTCGTTATCTCTTTGTTGATTAATTGATGTGTGTATGTGAATGAGAAAGGCAGTCAGATAGCATATCTGGAAAGTACAAAAAAGATCAGAAAAACCAGACCGCCTTGAAATAGAACATCATATTCACTCTGCGGAAATTTTATTGAATGTTTTCTATATCTCTCTCCATATCAATGAAATAGGAGCCCAAAGACCTAAGAAGGCTCCTAAGTCAGCGCCTGCTGTGTGACTTTAGACCAGTTGCCACCTACCCCCACAACACTGTTGAATTCTGGTTTGCTTGTCGGTCAGTGATTTCAATTGCAACTCAGTTAAGGGTGTGTGTGAGTTTGAGATAGGAGGTGTTTCCTAACTGATACATATGCTCTGGACAATGTAATTAAAAGCGAGGCAAGTATGCATAAATAAAGAGCTCACAGCCACACAGGGCTGATTGCGTGCATCAGATGAGGCTATGAGTGTGCCCTGTAAACTGGAGAGTGATCATAAAAAGGGAAAGCACTGTACAACACAAGGTGCTGATGATGTGATTACTTGTCAGGTCATGTCCTGTGTGGTTCATCCACAGTGACAAGGCAGCTCAGCTGTTTCCCGGAGACTCGGTCCATTCCTGGACCCCTGCCTGTTTCCACACAGAGGTGCAATGCTCTCTGTGCACGCCTGGTCACCCACTGGCCTCAGGCCAGGGTCAGGGGTGCAGACCTCAGGCCCTAGAGCATGAGTGGAGCAGTGAGAGGGAAGGGGCAGGGCAGGTGAGAGAACCATGCCAACTGCCCCCCCTGCCCAAAGCTAGGTGCATCCTCTGAGGCTGAGGCCTTTGGGTTCACTCTCCAGCTCCAAGGACACTGCTGGCAGCACAGCCCTCACCATAGCATCCTGCCAGATACAAAGCAAAGCACTTGGCCCATGCAGTGGGGGTTCCTGTTCAACACTCTGAAGCCAGGGACTCTGCATTTGTAGTAAGAGCAACACTGATAGCTACCACTTTTTGGAAGCTACACACACACTGTCTCATCAGAGCCTCCTGGCAGCCCCATTTCACAGATGAACCTGCTGAGACCAGAGAGGTCTCATGACATAACCGGGCATATAGCACAGAGTGGCAGAGTCGGGCTCAGTGCAGGATGCTCTGATGCTACCTATGCACATCTTCTCCTGTTGTCTGATAAGTTTGCTGCACCTCTGGCTTGCTCAGCAAGTGATTGAAGAGTCCCGTTTAGCAGCAAGTAGCTGATGACATGAGGCAGAGCCAGGTCATGGATGTCTTGGCCATGACCCAGAGGAGACCCCAGAGGAGAGTGAGCGCAAGAGAGGGGGAGGAGGGAAGAGAGACAGAGAGAGACAGAGACAGAGAGCGAGACAGAGGGAGAGAGAGAGAGAAATTGTACTGAGAAGAGCTCCAGAGTCAGGGTCAGAATAGCCAGGTGATGGCCAGGTCTCTGCCACTCACTGCTCTGTGGCCTGGAACAAGTCACTGCCCTCTCTGGGCCTGTTTTCTCAAGTGAAGACTGGAGCAGGGGCAAAGGAACCAACCGTGAGGCCCTCAGACCTCTCCCAGGCCATGCTTCTCTGATCAGAGGGGTGTCCAGGGCTGGCAGAGTTAGGCCCCACCTGCAGACCTGCCTGACTCAGCCAGTGGAATCCAGGGCTCTGAACTCTGCTCCACAGTGAAGCCTGGCTGTCCTCTCCCCAAACTCCATGTCTGAGCCCCCACCCCCACCCCACTGTCCCTGGCACCCTTCGTTTGGCCCTATGTGCCTTGTTGGGACATGGATTCACCTGCCCTCCACCTTCACCTCCCTGCTCTCCCTGACTGCCGTCCCTGGCATGGCTGGCTCAGGATGGCTGCCTAGCGTTTGGCCCTCTCTGCTTGTTCCTGGGACCCTCTCTCCTTAACCATCCCCAGTATCAGGCAGCAGGGTGACAGCAGCTGGGCAAGAGAGGAGAAGTTGAAAAAAAAAGAGAGATAGCCACCGAATCCAGGTCGGGCTATGGACGAGGACTGGCTCTGGAGACTTTGCCTCTTCTGGGGCCACCCTAAGGTGTCTACTCACAGGCAGGGCCAAGCTGAGAGCTATGGCCAGCACCCATCCAGACTGGGTCAGTGTCTGTTCTCATTGGCCAGCCCCTGAGGCATCTTCGTTATTAAATACTTCAAATCACCCTGTCACCGCCTCCCACTCAGAGCCCGAGAAGATAGACCTAAATGGAAACCCCACAACTATACTGCAGCCCCTGATCAGACACCCCCATGAACCACACGAGCACATGAGCATCAACAGAGTCAGCCAGGATTGAGTTTGCTATGCCAGGAGAACACACTTTATTGGGTAAATTTCCAGGAAACCTGGTTTTGCATGGCGTAAAAGCACAGTTAAGTCCGGAAACACAATACGGGGAGTGTTTTGGTAGAAAAACCTGCTAAGCGTAGGGGGACCCCTCTAGAGAAGGGCAGGGTCGTTAAGCCTCCAGGAGCCACAGGGGTGTCCTCCCTCCTGTGGTCGGGGCCCTGCCCTGGTGGACAAAGTGGGCTGTCACAGCGGGCGGGACTGCATGTGCTCCCTGGAGGAGATGACTTTCCCATCTCTGATCTCCTCGGTGATGGTGCGGATCTGAGTGCCAACCTGGGGAGCCGGGGTGCAGGGCACAGCGGGGACACAGGGCACCGGGGGGACAGAAGGAATTCTAATAACAGGCTTGCATGCCGTGGCACAAGGTGGGGGAGGAAGCCTGAGGAAACAAAATCATGCAGGGTGCATTTGGCATCGGAGCACTGGGCTGAGATTAGTGTTAAACAGATCTAGAGGATCAAGCGAGACCGGTGGCCCCGGACCATCTCAGTGCCTCTGAATTCCCCAAGGGTGAGAGGACTGAGCTACAGGAATGAAGAGCAGAAATTGCCAATCAGAAAAGATGGCGGAAAACACGCGGCGTGTGTTGGGTCGGATTCTCCCGCTGTGCATTACCAAAGCCTGGGACCAGATGGGGAATCTCAAGGGGCTTTGGTTTAGTTCCCTTCATCTGGGCGACAACCACTTCTGGGCTTGATGCCCTCCACATGGCACTGAGGGTTCAGTCAAGCCCTACCCTAGCCCAAGGGCCACTCACTTGCAGTCCTCTCCCTCCAGCAGGCGGCGGTAGGTAGCGATCTCGCCCTCCAGCCGGGCCTTGACGTCCAGTAACACCTGGTACTCCTGGTTCTGCCGCTCCAGGTCGCAGCGGATCTCAGAGAGCTGGGCCTCCACGTTGCTGATCAGGCACTGCATCTGGGCCAGCTGGGAGCTGTAGCGGGCCTCGGTTTCGGCCAGGGTGGATTCCAAGGAATTCCGCTGCAATGGGAAAGAGGAAGAGCTGCCTACTGGGGAGGAATCCCCTGACCCCAGAAACCCACAGCCCTGGGCATCTGCCTACGGCCTGTGATCACACCCCATGAGAGCCTGCACGCTGAGGCTGGTGCGTCGGGGACCTGCCGCAGGCCGTGGCCAGCGATGCAGGCAGGGGCCACTCACCATGCTGTGCTGAGTCTGCAGCTCAATCTCTAGGGCGTTGACCGTACGTCTCAGCTCGATGATCTCCGTCTGGCAGCACTGCAGCTGCTCCGAGCTGGACACCACCTGCTGGTTCAGCTCCTCGGTCTGAAACACATGCCAGGGCCCAGAGCATGGTCAAACCAAGCTACTTCCAAGGGTAACCCCAGCCCAGGAGCCTGTGGTCCCAGGGCACCCCAGCCCCACCTGGGTGTTGAACCAGGCCTCCACATCTCTGCGGTTATTCTCCACCAGGGCCTCGTACTGGCATCTCATATCCTCCAGGATCTTGTTGAGATCCACTGGGGGAGCAGCGTCCACCTCCACATTCAGTCGGTCCCCAAGTTGGCAACGGAGCACACTGACTTCCTGCAGAGAGGAGGCAAGACGGCATGAGGTTGTGAAAAAGATGCTGGATTGCAGGTTTCAATGACCTAAATTCAAACCCTCTTCCCTCAGTCACCAGCTGCATAGCATTAGACAGGATACTTAAATATCTCTGAGCCTTGGTCTCCTTCTCCGTATATACCTACCTCCTTCTATGGGATATTTGTGAGATGATACAAACCCTAGGCAAATTAAATTGCTGTTATCAGGCACTAGAGCCCAAATAGACATGTAGCGTTATGGGCAAAAGTGTAGACCCTCTATGACCTTAGGCAAGCAACTTAATCTCTTTGTGCCTAAGTTTTCTCATCTGTAAAATGGAGCTTGTAACAGTTTATAATTCTTGGGATTATTGTAAGGATGAAATGAAACGAGAATGAAATGCAAGGCCTTTGTATAGTTCCTGCTGCACAGAAAACTGAAAGCCCAGCAGTGGCTTCCTAAGCTGGATGGGAAACACTGGGAAGTCACATGGCACCAGCCTCACCTCCTCATGATTCTTCTTGAGGCACATCAGCTCCTCCTTCAGGGACTCCACCTGAGCCTCCAGGTCAGCCTTGCACAGGGTCAGCTCATCCAGGATCCTACGCAGGCCGTTGATGTCGGCCTCCACTAGCTGCCGCAGAGACAGCTCTGTCTCATACCTGCACACACAGAACCCTGCCAAGTCTGCAGCAAAGGAAACCACACACCAGCAGGGACCCCTGCCCTACTGTCCAGCTGCAGTGGCTGACAGGATCAGGAGCATGACACTCCTTTCCCCTGAGGTCCAGGGCTCATGCCACATTTTCCCATCCAGCCTTATTCCCACATCACCAGCTCCCAAAGGCAGGGGACAGAGGCAAGGGAGTGGCATGGCAAACCTTCCCTGATCAGGCCCACTCACTTGGTCCGGAAGTCGTCAGCGGCCAGCTTGGCATTATCAATCTGCAGGACCAGCCTGGCATTCTCAGACTTAGTCAGCAGGATCTGGGGAACAAGAGGCTTCCCATAAGCTACAGGAGGCCCAGCAGTGTGGGGGCAGGTAGGGGGATAGCTCAGCTCACAGAGGCCATGCCACTATGTACCACCAGCCCCTTCAGCATTTCCAGCCCTGAGCCACACCTCAGGTGTGGGGGGAGCATCCACCCCACAGGGGCATCCCAAGGATGTCAGTGACCATCAGTCCTGGTGCCTGTAGCCTTCAGAGTGGCACAGCAAGATACACCAGGGTGAGGCAGACCTGAGTTCAGGTTCTGCATCTAACACTCAGCCTGTGTGCTCTTGAGCAAGTTGCTGAACCCCTCAAAATTCATCTTCCACATCTGTCAGATGGGTCCAGTAATACCAATCTCTCCAAGATGAAGAATAAATAAGCCAGGGAATAGGAAAGTGTCAGGCACAGTGCTGTATCCAGTAGGGGCTTGGTACATGTTCCTTCCCTTCCTACAGCAAGGGGAGGGGGGTGAGGAACGGCTGGCAACAAGGTACAAGCAAGAGACCAGCAGAGAAGCCTGGGTCCCCCAGGAAACCAAAGCCCTAGAGAGAAAAGTTTGCCCTACCAGGAGAATTCCCTAAAAGCTACCGTCCCATCTGGAAAGGCCCTGGAATGAGACAGACGCCTCCTAAGAGTTGGGCTGCTCAGCTGGAAAGGGGCCAGGTCTCCCTCACCTTCTGCTGGAAATCTTCGATGGTCTTGAAGTAGGACTGGTAGTCTGGGCAGATGTGTGGGATCTGAGACTCGTACCACTCCCGGATGCAGCTCTCCAGCTCCGCGTTCTCCCGCTCCAGCTGACGCACCTTCTCCAGGTAGTTGGCCAGGCGGTCGTTCAGGAACTGCATAGTCTCCTTCTCGCTGCCGTTGAAGGAGCCCTCGCAGAACCAGCCCCCGCTCCCCACAAAGCCAGAGGTGTGGCACCCAGAAGACAGGTAGGAGCCAGGCAAGCAGCTCCCAAGGCCAGAGAGGCCCGACCTAGCAGAAGAGATGTACCCTGCAGCACCGGCGAGACTGGGGACCCTGCAGGAGCCCACAGAGTGGATGGAGGACACCCGAGAGATGCCGCCTGCTGTGCCACAGAGGCCCTTGATAGACCCAATGGAGAAGGTCGGGGTGCAGGTCTGGGTGGCCATGGTGCTAGCAGAGGAAGGTTGCAGCTTAGCAAGGAGCTCAGGTTCTGGACTCTCAAGGCCTCTATGGAGCATTTATGTACACTCACCATTGGGTGTTGGCATGGTACACATCTCTTGCTCTTGGGAAAGCCTGTTCCTACCCCAGATAGCTAATATTAGAATGTGATTTTTGCTACCCATCCGGAACCCCATGCCTTGTAAAAAAAAAAAAAAAAATCAAATCGTTGAATTTGGTTTGCTAAGTCAGGACTCTCCACTGTTGTCATTTCCTAGCAGAATATGAGTTTTATTGCCTCTTCAAAGAGTCTCTGCACCAGATCCCATAAATCGGGAGTGGCTGCACGAATGACATTTGGTTCCTGCTTTCTCCACCTCCCTTCCCCTGGGGAGCCCCATCTGTCCCTTGTCACCTCCATCCACTGCTGCCACGCCTCATAGCTGCTCACCCCTGCCTGGGCTACTGGGATGGTAAAAGGGAGCAAAGGAACTAGAATTCAGGGAGCACCTGTGATGTACCAGGCTCATTGTTATTTCATTTACACCTCGTAACAATCCTAGGAGATGGCTGATTTTATCTTCATTTTTACCAGTGTGGAAACTGGGGCTTCGAATGGTTTAATAGCTTGCTCAGGGTGAACAGGAAGTGACTGGCAGAGCTTGGGTCTGAAACTAGGGCTCTCAGACACCAAATCCTACTTCCTTGCCCCACTGCTTTCCCACACAACTGGAGTCAAGTCTGGGTACCCAGAATTTAGGGACAGGAGACCTAGTTCAAATCCTGGCTCTGCTACTAATTTGCCCTGTGATACTGAGCACATCATTTCCTCCCTGGGAACCTCAGTGTTTTCACTGGAACAGTAGAGATCGTCCTTCTGTCCCGCCTGCTTCACACAGATATAAGGAGGATCGAACAAGAAGTGAAAGTGTTTTGCAAGCCACTGGGTCCTGCAGAAGTGTTGGTTGGTTAGGTTAGGTTAGGTTAGGTTAGGTTAGGTTAGGTTAGGTTAGGTTAGGTTGACAGTCTTTGATGATGGTTTATGGCTGTGACCAGCAAAGGTTCGTGAGTGTGAGCACTCACATGGCACTGCTGAGAATGCTCTGTCTGCCCACTGGGCACAGCAGGGTGGCAGTGGGAGAAGGAGATGCCCCATATCCAGTCCCTCAGTCAATGAACACATCGTCACAGACTCCTGCTATTATGGAATCTGCAGGCTTGGATCACTGGGCAGAGCTGGAGGGCAGTTTCCTTTGTGGCCGTCAGCTTTTTGAACCTCATGGGTCGAATCAGGACCCTAGAACAACCTGCTCTGACCCTCCTGGTCCCTTAACAGGTCACAGAAATGGCCAATGGCAGACTCTTTGGACAGAGGAGGAATACAAAGAAAAAAGCTAAATACTGCCAGATAGTTAAGCAAGCCGAGAGAGAAGAACCTGAGCATTGGGGACCAAAGATAAACCTGGGTCTTCCGCCTTGAAACATGGACTTTCCCAAGGCTTGGGAAACCTGCTCACTCTGCCCCCACACATGCTTGGTTTGCAAAGCTGGCGTTTATGGAAGCATTTATGTGCTTCTAAGGTTGTAATTTGCCAACCTCTTAAAATGTTTTATAAGCTTCTCTCTGAAATTATCCAGGGAGGATTGGCTGTGGTGAACATGCCTCTCCCAGCAAGGTGGACACCTTGACAAGATGTCCAGGAGCAGCTGGCAGTGGACCCCGTGCAGCCCCTCTGGGAGCAAGAGCACAGCATCAGCCCTCCAGAGCACCAGCTGCCCCAGCAATGGCTTCCTCACAGCCACCCAATCTCCCCAGTTCTCCTGGCAGGGCCTAGGATTGGATTGTCATGGGGTTTCCCAACCTCAGCCCTTCGTGCCAGGTCATTCTTTGTTGTTTGGGGCTCTCCTGTGCTTTGTAAAATGTTTGGCAGTATCCCTGGACTCTACCACCAGATGCCAGTAGCCACCCCCTGCCCCAGTGTTGACAACCAAAACTGTCTACAGACATTGCCAAATGTTCCCCGGGTTAGGAGTCAGGGGGCAAAACCACCCCCAGTTGAGAACCACTGGACTATCAGGACCAAGACTGGGGCTCCGACCCAACCTCCCCTAAGCACCCCCCACTTTATTTTCTGGGACAACTAGCGTGGAGTCTGGCTGTCTCTGTTGGGCCCACTCAGGCAAGTCCTCAATACACCCATGCCTCGGTTTCCCTTTTTCATGACACAGCGTGCTTGTCCTGCAAAATGGGCCATAGGGCAGCCCTCACCAAGCCCTTTGCAGAGCTCTTCTCTGTTCGGGATCTCTGGCTGGTAGGCATCTGAAGTTAATATTCTCATTTTCTTTTTTATTTTAACCCCTGTACTGTATGATCCATATCTGAAGCTGATTCTAGGTTTCTCTCAGGAGAACTGAATAAGCAAGGAGTCTGCTAATCCGAATATCTAGATGTCCCCATCATTCTCACCTGAGCATCAGGAGGGCCACTGTGGACCAGAGAGGTGCCTCTAGGGTTGTGGGGAGAGGAATGTACCTTCCCTGGAGCAGGTGACCAGCTCGTCAAAGGTAAAAGTCTTTCAGCTGCCCTCAGTGTCCTGCCTTTTTCCTTATTGTTGACTGCACAGCCAACCCCCCAACCCAAGGGAAGGGCCCTGAGCCAGGACTCAGCAAGAACTAAGTTCAAGCTGCTCCATCCCTCTGAGCCTCAGCTTTCACAATAGGTCTGTGGAGGTCATAACACCACAATCACGGGATTGTGAGAACTACATCCAAAGGGGCTGGATAAACAGGAAGTCATTTCACAGATTTAAGAGACTGAAACTGCTCTTAGTACCCATATAGTCAGAACCCCAGTCCAATGCTGTTTCCAGGGCACAAAACCACTTGCCCTGGTTTAATGGAATACTAATTCAGAGGCCTAACCCAGCTGTCTAAGAAAAGACAGCTACTCGAAGAGGCATGGTCTAGGATTGTGTCCAGAGCTGCAGCAGTCCCCTCAGCTAGAAGTCTCCATCTGGCCTCTGACCCTTACTCTAGAAGCTTCCAAAAGCCCTCACACCACCTGCAGGCTGCAGTGCTGACAGGATGCCCTACCCACCATGATCCCAGCTTGGGGGCAGGAGGAAGAAGGGGAATGCTGCCATAGGAACAGAAAGCATCCTGGCCTTTCCCCATGCCCATCTTGGAAGGCCGCCAAGTTCAACATCAACTCCTGAGTTTCTGGCCCCTTCTTTGGCAGAAAGAAGTCTGCACACTCAAATGAACTTCCATCTGAAAACCAAGGTTCTCCATGGGCAAAGGCCTGAAATATCAAGCCCAAGTCTCCTTCTGCCCAGCTCTGAACAGTCCCTTCCATGCACAAGGCATTGCTGTCACAGTGTGCCCAAGGAGGGATTGAGTTCTTCAAGCAGGGTATCTCTTTTTATGCTTCTCTGGGCTTTGGTCAGAACATGCTGGTCACCACTACCCAAAGGCCCCAAAGATAGTGAAGCAAACAAACCAGACAGCAGCCTCTGGGATGGCCAGGCCAACCAGAAATGGGCACAGACAAGAATAAGATCTCTGCAGAAGGCCAATGGTTGTCTCTGTTAGAGCAGCCTGCTGGTTTCAGCTCCATCTTTCTGGTTTTCTCCTACTGCCTCTTCCACCCTTGAGGTCCATACACCCAGATCCTAGAGAATTTCCCACCAGAAGAGGCACCTAAGAAATGTTCATTCCATGTTTTAACCTCTTCAGATCCACCCAGCACCCAACGGTCACCCAGGACCCTGGGAGACCCACAACTCATGAGAATCAGTCGTCCTCCACACGACTGAATTTTCCTTGGAACAAAGAATGTGTTCAAGCGACAAAGCACCTGGGAGCCCTGGCCCCTCCCCTGAAAAGCAGGGTTCTATATATTCTGTGTCAAATAACCCCATCAACAGCTCATGCCAAATCCACTGTCAGCTTACGTTAGATTCTAGTGCAGACATGCAACAACAGGTACACAAAGTTGAAGAAAGCCTCACAGAAAGGGGAAACCCTACAATTAAGCCCCTTCTAGCCACCAGTGTAATTTTTCCAAAAACTCCAGGAAAAGTCTCATTTATTCAGTTTTTTTTGTTTTTGTTTTTGTTTTTGTTTTTTGAGACAGAGTCTTGCTCTGTCACCCAGGCTGGAGTGCAGTGGCAAGATCTCGGCTCACTGCAAGCTCCGCCTTCCGGGTTCACACCATTCTCCTGCCTCAGCCTCCCGAGTAGCTGGGACTACAGGTGCCCACCACTACGCCTGTCTAATTTTTTGTATTAGAGAGGGGTTTCACCTTGTTGGCCAGGCTGGTCTCAAACTCCTGAGCTTGTGATCCACCCGCCTCAGCCTCCAAAAGTGCTGGGATTACAGGCGTGAGCCACTGTGCCTGGCTGTTTATTCAGTTTTGATGGTGGAAAACTCAGGGCCATTCACAGACCTGATAAAGAAAGGGTTGCCAGATTTAGCAAATTTTTTAAATGTGGCATTAGGAGCATACTTATAGGGTGTGTGTGTGTGTGTGTGTGTGTGTGTTGTTGTTGTTGTTGTTGTTGCTGTTGTTGTTGTTGTTTACCTGTAATTCTGATCTGAGTGTCCTGTGTCTGAAACCCTCAGTAAGGAAACATCGCTGGTTGAGAGCCTTGGCCAAACAAATGCAGCTCTTTCTTCCCTCCTTCCCTGGTGGCCTGTCACCATGGCTGGCTGTTCTCAGGGTCAGACATAGAGGGCTTCCCTTGGAGAATCGTGCCTTCCTGTCCTCTCACACCCTGCTGTCAGTGGCTGTCATTCTTGCCCTCCCAAGTCCAAACAGTACTTGGAGATGCAGAAGCTGAATTATCCTGCCTCCCATCCTGGCCACCTCAGTGACATTCCATCCTGATGGCAGCTGCCTTCAACAGGGTGACTCAGACCTTCCTGGACAAGATTTAGCAAGTCTCTCTCTGCTCCATTTCCCACCCCCCAGCTTGTGCCCCAAATGTCCACCTGCCCCCTGCTATCACCCGGCCTCACCAGGCTCAAGACAATCTGAACATGCACTCAGTGGTGAAGGAGGTCCCCCCCCACTGCCTGGCTGCCCCTCCACAGTGTTGGTCCTGGTCCTGAGCAGTGACTCCTCTTGAGACTCTAGGGCCCTACAAGGAGCATAGGTCCAGCTTCCCAACCTGCTGTTCCTGGCCTGTTCCTGAGCCCCCATCAGGCCTTGACCTTCATCGGGCCTTCAAAGTCCCACTTGACCAGGCCCGGAGTTACTCTAGAAATCTCATCTCCCCCAAAATATAAAAGTATTTTCTCTCCCCCTGGGGTGTGGTTTTTGCTCTTGCCCAGGACTTCAAGGTTCTGCTCCAAGCTGCTTTTGCCGTGGCAGATGCCCAGAGAGCCACCCTAACCCCAGCCTTAAGCCATACCTCTCTGGTCCTCTTGTGGCCAAGCTCAGCCTTCCACATCTCAGGGCCCACCACCTTCTCCCCTGGGGCCAGCGCTCCCTGCACAGCTGCACTGGCTGCCAGCTGCCATCTGGAAGAGTCCACAGTCTCCTGCTCAGACTCACTGAGTCCCTAACTCCCCCACCCCACTTTTATGGTTGGAGCATTTCAGAGCGTCCTTTCTCTCCTTGGTGTGCTTGAAGAAGCTGTGATTGTGGGAGATGCACAGCCAGGCCCACTGGGAGAAAAGAGCTGGTACCTCAGTGTCTAGCGTCCCCTTGATTCAAGTATCACTTAGCTGAACCATAAAGCGAATTTTCCAAACACCCTGTTTGATTGGACTTGTAGTCTGCATTTACAGGGGCCGGCATGCAATTGATTTGACTCTCTTCCTACGAACAACAGAGTGTCTGCAAACCAGACTGCGGGCTCTGGGCTGTAATTAATCATGCCTGACACTGGATTTTACTTTCAAACTGGTCTGAGATCCTTGGATGAAAGAAGCCACAGTCGTTATGACTGTTCATACAAAGGGATACCAGCTCTTGGCCAAGTCCCCCAAATACCCACCCCCAACAGGTGCCTGTACAAGTCTCAGCAGCACCCGCCACCTGCTTATTTTCTTTCAAACTCTGCAGGAGGATGGAGGGTGTGAAGTGTGCCCAGCTCTTTCGAAGCCCCCAGAGGAGCTGCTCAAAGGGACACAACCCACATATTCTGCTCCGCTCCAGCCACCAACAGTCCCAGGGACACCATCCAAAAGAGGGCAGGTCCCTAGGCCGCCCCTCAGATGCCCTGACCCAGGCAGGGAGGAAGGAAGGGCCCCCACAGCTGGATAAGAAAAGCTGGAAGTGGCCAGGCGCAGTGGCTCACATCTGTAATCCCAGCACTCTGAGAGGCCGAGGCAGGTGGATCACCTGAAGTCAGGAGTTAGAGACCAGCCTGGCCAACATGGTGAAACCCTGTCTCTACTAAAAATACAAAAATTAGCTGAGTGTGGTGGTGCATGTCTGTAATTCCAGCTACTTGGGAGGCTGAGGCAGAAGAATTGCTTGAACCCAGGAGGCAGAGGTTGCAGTGAGCAGACATCATGCCCCTGCACTCCAGCCTGGGTGACAGAGCAAGACTCTTTCTCAAAAAGAAAAAGAAAAAAAAGCTGGAAGAGTCAATCACACCCGTCGCCCTGCACCTCCTGCTGTGACTTTGCTTCCTAATCTTCCCCAGAGCCTCCCTTGGCTGGGACAGTGAGAGTCCCCTGCCAGGAAGGCCCAGACACCCCATCTCATACTCAGGATCTTCTATGGATCCTCAAAGCTATCACCCAACACAGAGGGGGAGCAGGCGCCAAGGGGGTCTCAGGCCTGGAATGTGCCTGCAGCCACACCCTGCCTGTCAAGGGTCTTCTGTGGATCCTCAAAACTATCACCCAACACAGAAGGGGAACAGGCGCCAAGGGGGTCTCAGGCCTGGAATGTGCCTGCAGCCACACCCTGCTTGTCAAGGGTCTTCTGAGGATCCTAAAAGCTATCACCCAACACAGAGGGGGAACAGGCACCAAGGGGGTCTCAGGCCTGGAATGTGCCTGCAGCCACACCCTGCTTGTCAAGGGTCTTCTGTGGATCCTCAAAACTATCACCCAACACAGAAGGGGAACAGGCGCCAAGGGGGTCTCAGGCCTGGAATGTGCCTGCAGCCACACCCTGCTTGTCAAGGGTCTTCTGAGGATCCTAAAAGCTATCACCCAACACAGAGGGGGAACAGGCACCAAGGGGGTCTCAGGCCTGGAATGTGCCTGCAGCCACACCCTGCTTGTCAAGGGCCCAGCTGGGGACCGGACGGGGCACTATGTTGAGACCAGGCCCGGCCAGGACTGGGTCTAGGACCCAGCCACTCCACCCTGTATCCCAGCAGGTGGCCATCGAGGCACTGATCTGCTTTCTGGGGTGAGCCTGCCCCCTGCAGGGCCCGGGCAGGACAGCCATCGCATTGAGGAGGGCAGCAGCCTGGCTCATTCCCCAGGGTGGAGCCGGGAAGAGAGGGAGGTGCCTATTGCTCGGGGTGAGGAGGAGGTGGCTGAAGCGCCAGGAGTCACAGAACAGCGCCACGTCTCTCCACCTGTGTGCGCCACCCGCTGCCCTCCTCCCTCCAGAACCCGACCTGGCTCTGAGGTGCCAAGACACCCCAGGAACATCGCAGGCTTGATTCCTTCATCCCCTAGGCTTTGGGGTCTGGGAGAGAGCCTCACTTCTCCCCCAGATTCCTGGAGCCGAATGCTTGACCCTTGGCAAAGGACCAGCCCCAGTCTTGGAAAGCACATTGGAACCACAGGTCCCAGCTCTCTCGCTGGGCAGGTCTTTGACCCCGTCCAGACCTGTCTTTCCATGTGTAAAATGCGCACAGCTGTGCCAATTCATGGGATTGCTGTAAAGATGAAATGAAAGAAAGGATGAGAGTAAAGGATGCGCTACTGTGCCCCCCTTTCCGTTGTCTCTTTCATTCCGGCATCTCTTGTGCTGGCATGGCCTCATTCACAATCATTGGCATGGAGATTAGCCAGGTGCCAATGGAAAGGGGCTGTTTCCTCATAGCCACAGCACAGGGAATCAGCGGTGTGAGACTGGCATGGGCGTGGCACCTAGGTCAACCCTGGGAAGGGGAGCATTGACCCAGCAGGCCTGATAAATCTGCCCTCGCTTGAATGGCCGCCCCACACCTGATAAAGAGTTGAGTCCCAGAGAGAATGAGGCGGATTCCCCACCCACTGCCTCTCCTACCCTTCTGACCAGAGAGCCGGGATGACCATCTGCTACTCCCAACTCAAGAAGGCTCCTGGGGTAGCTTTGGCAGAAACACCTGCTCTCGGCCTGCCCTCTGAGCTTCCCCGGGATTCCTGATGGGGCCACACAGGTCCTCAGATGGGGCCCAGCTTCTCAGTGTCCTTGCTGGGGTCTGGGTGAAAGGCTCCCAGGCCAGAGTCCCCACTGGGCCTAGAGTGCAGCTCATTTCACTGCTCCTGTGGGCGACTACCCTCACCCCCCACCAAGTTTTGCAAAACTAGCTCAGAGAATGAGGGGGCTGCCCCTAAATAGCCATGCCCGGGGTCTCAGGAAGAGGAGCTGCTCTGGGCCCCATAAGCCCTGGGATCTGGACCCCAGGGTGCCTTGGAGCAGCCAGGGTAGCTCAGCGTTGAGACCCCAGGCCCCTCTCTCAGTCTAGGGTAGGGGCTCCTGTGCTCTCTGTACAATACTTACTTACCACTTTCATTTCCCATAGCTTGTAACTATTTATTCCCTCATTTCTCCATTCAACATATTTATTGAGCCCTTATAACATTCTAGGTATGAGGATGAGACTGACGATGAAACCAGCCCTACCCAGAAGGAACGCATAGCTTAGAAAAGAGAATGAGAAAGATCGTGACCAGAGGTATCTTGTTTACTGAGCACTTACTATGCACCAGTGACTGTTCTGAGCACTTGACTTTAATTAACCTATGAGGAAGGAAGACTTAGCAGATGAGGAAGTCAGGCCAGGAATGTTAAGTAACTTGCCCAGGATTACAAATGCAGATCAGGTCCCTGTGGCTCTGGGCTCCACAAACATTGCACTCCAGTCATTGCTGACAGCACAGGGTCTTGCTGGGATCGGTGGGGAAGACCAGAGAAGACCCAGAGCAAACGATGAAACCTGAGCAGAGTTGTGAAGACTGTGACTGTTCATTGGTGTGGGTGTCTCCTCCTACCTTCCTGTTAACCCATGGACTCCTTGAAGACAGAGCCTTCTTTTCATCTGCCTCTCTTTCTCCAGGACCCCACACAGTGCTTGGTATACAGTGGTCACTCAATAGATAGCTGCTGACCAAATAGGTTACCAAAAACGTTAAAAGGTGCCGGGAGCAAGGGCATGTCCTGTTTCTCTTTAATGCCTTAGCTCCTCTGGTGCTGTTCCAGGCACGTGAACTTGAGCCGAGCCCCACCTTGTTCTGTAGGAACAAGTGGGTGGCGGGGTCTGGGGTGGGATTTGGAATGGTGGAGGGTGGACACCTTTCTGCTAGCTTAGCAAGCTGGGCCAGGCATGTCTGAGCAACCACTGTGTGAGTAAGACAACTGCGTGCAGCCCATACTCAGGCTTGAGGTGGGGGAAGAGAAGGAAGACAAGGAAGGGGGAGACCACACAGGGGAGCAGCAGAGGGGAGGGGAGGGAATATGAGGACGGTGCCAGACGAAGGGGGCAGATGGCCAGGGTGCCGGAACTCCATCTACCCTCTGCCTTAAGCCCCTTAACGAAAATCAAATGGCACTGGAGGGGCATTTCCCCAGTTTGTTCATTCACTTCTGCCTTTCATCAGCACTGACAGAGCCCACCTGCACTGTATTGGATGAGAGACCCCCCCCAACCCCCCGCTTTGAGGAAGGCACAGCCCTGCCTTTCTCACTGTCACTTCAGTGACACTTCAGTGACACTGTCAGTTCTAGGACAGGTGGGCACACACATGTGAACACCCAAGTGTGCCCCACCCCAGCCAGGTGCTGCAGAGGAGGGGGCATCCATCTCAGTCTGAATTTTGAATAAAAAACTGGTAGTCTCCAATAAAATGGTGACAGGAGTGTGGAGAGAGAGGAGAGAAGAAGGTTGGGTCAGACAGAGGTCTGTCACCGAACAAAATCCCCAGGTGCCCAGCCACCTGCCTGCTTCCTCAAGGGCAGTTTGGGATGGCAGGAATTTGGGGTGAATGAGGGAGGCTAGTGTAGGAGCCAGAGCTGGGGAGAGGCCAGAAGAAGCTGCACCACCAGGACCTGGAGGCGGGCGAGGTGTCTAGGCTTTCCTCAGTGACCAGCGGGGAGCGATTGGGGTGTCTCTAAGCTGAGAAGAAGACTCAGTTTCCAGTAATCACCCCTGCTGGAGTGTGGAGCATGGAGGCAGGGACGCCAGTGAGGAGGCTGTGGCCACGTGCCCATAGTTAGGACCAGGAAGGACATTATGGCTAATGCAGTGTCCACAGGAAGCATTGTGAAGGGGGTGAGGGACAGAGGAGGCCAGGATGACTCCTGGGCTCCTGGCTCAGCTTTCCAGGTTCTCCGGGATAAAGGGCAAGGAAGGAGCAGATCTGGGAGGATGATGGGAGCTCTTTTGCATGGGTGGATTGAAGGAGGTGATGTCTGGCTCACCGTTGGCAATGGGAGTCTGAGGCTGGGAGGGGCCTCAGTGGAGATTCGAGTTTGGGCGTTATCAGAACATACAGGCAACTGTAACCATGGTTATGTCCTGGATGACCCACAGGGACAGTGAAGAGGAAAAAGAGAAGAACACCCACACCAGAATCCAGGAGGTGAGTCAACGTGTAAGGAGTGAGCAGAGCAAGAAGAGGCTGCGAATCAGAGCAGGGGCAGCCAAAGCGGCAGGGAGAGAGCGGGGAGCACAGAGAGAAGGGGCCAGGTTAGTGCAGCGGCCAGCCAGGGAGCTGGTCCCAGGAGTGGTTGGGAGTGGCAAGACCTAGGGGTGGGCTGGGGAGGACATTAGGAGTGGATGCCTCAGGCCAACAGGGAGCCATTTGCCTGAGAAGAAACCTCTCTGCAGGAAGCAGGGAGGTAGCAGGTGGGGGCTGGGCCTCCTTCTCCCCAGATCACCCCTTCACTGGCCCCTTGCAGCCTGCCCCAGAGGCATCTGTACTTTTTGCCCATGTTTCACCCTCCCTTGACTCTACTATCAGCTGCCATTCTCACTGAACAGCCTAATCTGCAAGGCTGTTGAACTGGCTCACGTGCCCCTGCGCTGCCTCTGGTGTGTTCCGTCTGTCCATGTCTGCTGGACACCATCGTCTGTGAGCTGCCTGTGTCCTCTGTGTTTGCCGTTGTTGTGCCTGTGTGCTCAGATGGCCCATGGGCCTATGTCTGTCCTTCCTAGATAGGAAGCTCCCCAGGCTTGTCCTTGTCTGGATTAGCTACTCCGCCCAGCTGTGTCCCCCTCACCCCCTAAACCAGGGCCCTAGCAGGGGCCACCTAAGAAACCAGGCCGGAATCAAAAATATGTTTGCAGAAAGGCAGGAAACTTTATTGAATAATCTTTTCTTTGGGGTAGAGAAGTTGAGAAACCAAAGAGTGTCCAGGTCAGAGAGGAGAGAGATCCGACAGGAAGAGAAGAGCACAGAGGGCCCATCATCAGGAGAGAGTCAGGACGGGGGGTCCTGAGAGCAGAGGGACTGAGCCTTGGGTCCAGCAGCCCCTCCTCTCTCCTGCAGGGAACTGCCGGCTGTCTCCTCTTCTGGGTGCTGAAGACAGAGGGAGGGGACGCCAGGCAGATTTAAGGCCTACGGACATCAGAAGTGCGGCGACCAGAGGCATTAGAGGTGGTGGTAACAGAGGCACTAGAAGTCGTGGTAACAGAGGTGCTACGGGGGCTGACGCTTCCTGGGAAACAAGAGACAAGACATGCTCAGGCTGGAGAAGACCCACCTCAGGACAGGGCAGGGCCCCCCTGGAGGGCTCACAAACTCCTCATTAGTCAGGTGGTGCGTGGATGGAGACTCTATTGTCCCCAAAGATGGCTCTTCCCAAGACAGCCAAATAGCTCTGTGGGGCAGAGCCATCAGTTTCAAAAGGAAAATCAATGAGCGAATGACCACTTCCACCCCAGCTCTCCCCCTCCCTACACTGGAGAGCCCAGCACTGGCTCCCTCCCTCCCCGCCAGCTCCCACCCCCATTGGGGCAGTGAATGGGAGCCTAACTCTGCCTCCCCCTACACCATGGGGCTGTTCACTTACCTGCTGAGGAAGGGAAACCAATCATCCTGGGAGAGAGGACAGAGGTGGCCATGAGCAGAGGGTAACTGAGGGCAGGTGCTTACCTGTTCCTCTGGGGAAGTGCCTCGGCTTATCATTTCAAGCCCCTGGGCTGGACTCTAGTGCCTCCTAGCTGTGCCCCCAGCTCAAGGGACAGCAGCATCAGGTGCCCACTGGGACTGTCTGTCTTTCCTGTCTGTCTGTCTGAGAGGTCTCAAGGGGAGATATTATTAGCCACAAGATTCAGGGTGTTTGTCCTCCCTCTGGATCGCCCAAACCCGCAACCCTCCACCTGAGCCCTGGGCCCACAGGGGTGGCTTGATTTCTGCAAAGGGTCTAAAGGCAGTTAAAGCACCATAGTAATAGCTTTGTTCAGCTGAGTTGTATCCAAGCTCATGTTTTTCCAATATCAGATGTTCCCTCCACGGTCTCTGTTCCCTCCAGTCTAACTTGGAGGCCCAAATTAGAAAGTTTAAAGGTGTTAACCCTGCAGCCTACCAAGGAAATGTCCCCGTAAAGTCAGACAGTGAGGGGTCTCCTCTCTGACATGAGGGGGTGGATCTCTAAGGCCCTGCCCGCTCTGACACCCACGGGTCCTGCAGTCACTATCCTAAGAAAGAGGCTGGAGAGGACCTACTTGGCGTCCTGGCCCTCGAGCAGGCTGCGGTAGGTGGCGATCTCCTGCTCCAGACGCGTCTTGATGTCCAGCAGCATCTTGTACTCTTGGTTCTGGCACTCCATCTCACTGCGGAGCTCGCTCAGCTGGGCCTCGATGCTGCTGATGAGTCCCTGGATCTGCTGCAGCTGCAGGGCATAGCGGCACTCCGTCTCTGCCACCGTGTTCTCCAGGCCGGCTTTCTGGTGGAGTGACAGACAAGAAGTTACAGGGGGAGCCAGGCCAGAGGGAAACCTAGAGGTGGTCGCCACCAGGCAGGAGGCTGCAGGCATACCATGCTCAGCTGGGACTGCAGCTCAATCTCCAGGCCCTGGAGCGTGCGCCTGAGCTCCGTGATCTCTGTCTTGCTGGTCTGAATCATGGCAGTGTTGGTAGACACCTCCTTGTTCAGCTCTGCACTCTGAAATGCAAGCAGGAAGAAGGTGGTGGGGAAGCTCAGCTCAAGCAGCCTGACCAAGAGGCTGTGTCCGCCCAGCTCCCCTGGCTATATGGGGTGGGCTATGTGGGGTGGGAGGGCCGGGTACCTTGGCGTGGAACCATTCCTCAGCATCCCGGCGGTTCCTCTCTGCCATGGCCTCGTACTGCTCCCTCATCTCTGCCAGCACGCGGGTCAGGTCAATGCCTGGGGTGGCATCCATCTCCACGTTGACCTGGCCGACCACCTGGTTGCTGAATTCCTTCATCTCCTGTGGGAATGGGAAAGGAAGATGTGTGAGGCTACTCATCCTCCCTCTCCTTGGCTCTGAGTGCTGGCAGAGTGTTCTGGAAAGTGTTTCCAGGTCCCACAGTGGAGGACTGTGTCCAGTTGCAGGGGAGGGCTCCTCCTTCTCACTGGAGGTTGTTGAGCCCAGGGCAGCCTGCAATCCCCGCTCACCTCTTCATGGTTCTTCTTCATGTAGGCCAGCTCTTCATTCAGGCTCTCGATCTGCATCTCCAGGTCAGTCTTAGACAGAGTGAGCTCATCCAGCACCCGGCGCAGGCCGTTGATGTCGGCCTCCACGCTCTGGCGCAGGGCCAGCTCATTCTCATACCTAAAATAGTAAAAAAATGAAATGTTTTTTGAAAAAGCAAGACATAAATGATATGAGACATTCTCCCTACCCCTGCACGAGACTCCAATACTTCCAGACCTTCACTCCTGGGATGCTCCAATGTCATTGGTCAGATGAGCTTTTGTCTAAACTAAGAGACTCCTGGGAAAGGAGAGGGAGGGGAAAAAAAAAAACTCACTTGAGCCTGAAGTCGTCCGCAGCCAGCCTGGCATTGTCAATCTCCAGGATGACCCGGTTGTTTTCAATGGTGGCAGTCAGGATCTACAAAATGCAGAAGAAGGTAACCTCTAGGGCATGGGTGTCCAGTCTGTTGGCTTCCCTGGGCCACATTGGAAGAAGAATTGTCTTGGGCAACACATCAAATACGCTAACACTAACGCTAGCTGATGGGCTAAAAAGAAATTGGCAAAAATAAAAAATAAAAAAAACTCATAATGTTTTAAGAAAGCTTACAAATTTGTGTTAGGCCTCAATCAAAGCTGTCCTGGGCCACATGCAGCCCACCGGCCACAGGTTAGACAAGCTTGCTCTGGGGGGTCCACGTGCTTGAGGAGGTAGCCTGGGAAAACATGGGCAGGACCTGGTTCCCGTGGGGCTCTACCTCTAAACTGTCCTGTGAGCTGGGACAAGGCATTTCCCTCTGGGCCTCCATTGCTCTTCTGCAAAGTGAGGAGTGGGGCTGCATCCCCTCCAATCATTTCTATCACTTTAATATTCCATGTCTGAGCACCCTGGGGGAGATGCAGGGAGTGCATTTCTGAGGAACGACCTGCTGAGAACATCTTTGGTTCGTCATGTCTTGGCAGCCTCAGACTAGCACCCTCCCTAGGCCACTGTCTTGAGATCCATCCCCTGAAAGTCAGGAGGGACTCGGCTTGGTGCCACATATCTCACAATCACTTTGCTAGAGCTGACTTCCCAGCTGAGTGGAGGGGAAGTCCAACAAATATTCCCATCCCTTTGAATTTCTTGTCTAAACGTTTATATTCCAAAGCAGTGAAAGCCTGCTCCACATGGCTGAGACTCAGCCCAGGCTGGTAGATTTCTGCTCCAACAGGCTGGTATCACAGCACAACAGACAGGGCTCGACAAAGGGCACCCATGTTCAGCACTGCCTAAGCTTCTGCCTCTCTCTCCCCCAACTTGGCCATCGCCAGTTGAGAATACCAGTTTGAATGGGTCCCCTACAAAGTAAACAATTATTCCCAGGGCAATGAATGAACACGTCTCTCTTTCTCTGTTGATTTCATGCATTCTTAGTGGCTTTTAAACCTGTCATGTTTCCAGATAACTCAGTAGGTTAGGATTATAGAGATCGAGTCATGAATAACATAACTGCCTGGAAAGCAGTAAAAAAACTGACATGAGTAATAACAATCATAAAAATGAATAATGAGAGAAAATGCATTTGGGGAGTTGTGGCATGAGAAAGCCCATCAGAGGTAGAGACTCTTGGTAGTCAAACAGTAGGCTTTTCCCCTGCAAGAAGTTTGTGAATTCCGTCCACACCTAGTCCCCCACAACACTGTGTTTCTTGGCCTTGGAGGCTCTGCCCTTCATGGAGGACCCCTCCTCAGCTTCCAAGGGCTCACCTTGTCCCGGAGCTCTTCAATGGTCTTATAGTAGGGGCTGTAGTCCCGCTCAGGGCTAGCTGGGCTCTGCTTCAGGTGCCAGTCACGGATCTTCACCTCCAGGTCGGCGTTGGCCTCCTCCAGGGCGCGCACCTTCTCCAGGTAGGAAGCCAGGCGGTCGTTGAGGTTCTGCATGGTGATCTTCTCATTGCCAGTGAGGAGGCCGCCATCACAAGCACCAAAGTCAACAAAGCCACCAGCAAAACCCCCACCAAAGCCACCTCCAAGGCCACCTCCATAGCCACCTCCAAGGCCACCTCCATAGCCACCTCCAAAGCCACTACCAGCCCCTCCACCAAAACCACAGCTCACGCCGCCTCCATAGCCCCCAGCTGACCCCCCGGACACAAACCGAGTTGAACAGGTAGAGACACCACGGCCTCCTCCCAGCTGGCAAGAGCCACCCCCGAAACCACCTCCATAGCTGGCGGAGGAGCTCTGCAGGCGGAGGCTCATGGTGAGAGCAGGATTGAGAGCAGGTGCAGACAGAAGCTTGCTTGGTCTGGGCCGAGGACTGTGGCTCTTCCCCAGAGTGGACACCTTTTATACACCTCCATAGGGGCTGGTTATCTTCTCTCCTCCCTTCCCCACCCTCTGACTTGGTGCCAACTACACTTCTGTTTCCCACAAGCTTAGTTATCTCTGATCTCTCCAGGGTGGGTTGTGCCTTTTGGGGGTGGCTTTTTTTTTAATCCTTAACAAAAAGAATGATTCAGAGGGGACAGCATTCTGCCTGAGACTGCCCTTTTGACAAGTGAATTCTGTTTCACCTCCACTTAAGGAGTTCACTGTGCAGGCTCTGAGCCCCACCCAGTATTAGAACGGGACCTGAGATGCGGAGGCCTGCCAGGAGCTTCTGCGAGGAAAGTGGTGGGTGCAGAGTGGCTCTGTGCTTTGCAAGGTCACCGTAGCCCTCGACCTTCCTTTTTTCTATACCTAAAACTTCTGACTGGGATGTCCTGGATCCTTCTTAGCACTTTATCTACTCCAGGGGCCCCAGCAACTCTGATGACAAACTTTGCTTGGTCCGATAGAATCACCTGCCTTGAAAGTATTTAGACTGAGAAAGAAATAGCTCCGAGGCCATCAGAAAAAGTCACAGTGACAGAGACCTTAAGGGATCTTAGGGACCATCAGACACAGCTGTGGAAACTCAGGCATGGAAAGAGGAAGTGGCCCTGTCCATTATCATAGCGAATATTCTCAGAGCCCTCACCATAGGCAGGAACTGGGTGAAGTTACTTTACACTCATCATCTCATTTAACCTTCACAGCAGCCACAGGAGGAGGGTCCTACTATTGCCCCCATTTACACATGAGGAAAATGAACCTTAAGGGCAGAATCAGGACTGAAATCCAAGTCTGGTTCTGTCTGACGCTAAGATGCATTTTTTTAGGTACATTTTTCATACAGTAAAATGTATAGATCACGTGTCCAGCTTGATGTCATGCATGGGTATGCACGACCTGTGTAAACACCACCCAGGACATTCCCAGCATTCCATAAAGGTCCTTGTACCTTTTCCCAGTCAATTACCTGACTCCACACCCCTGATGTAACCACTCTTCCAACTTCTGTCCCCATAGACAAGTTCAGAGGTCCTCAGCTAGAGGCTGCTTTGCTCCCCAGGGGACGTTTGACAATGTCTAGGAACATTTTGGTTGTCACAACTTGGGGGCACTACTGATAGCTAAACACCAGGGATGCTGCTAAACATCCTATAAGGTGCAGGACTGTCCCCACAGCAAAGAATTATCAGACCCAAAACATCAATAGTGTTGAGGTTGAGATGCCTGGGTCAGTCTGGCCCTCAGGTTGAATCACTCCATTACGCTGACTGCTTTAGGGCACAAACACATCCAGGAAGACGGCCCTGTAATAACGTGAGCAGGGTCCTTTCTAGTACGCCAGTCATATGAGGTCTGTCCCAGCCAAGAGGCCACATAAGAGGATGTGACACAGGACCCAGGGCCAGGATCTCAGCTTAGGATCCTGAGATGTGGCTGAGAAACTCAGGGACTATGTAAGAACCCTGCCAGAGGGAGCTTCCCCATTCAGGCTGGGAGAAAAGGACCTCAGATGGCATCTGTGAGGCCAGGATAGAAGGTCCTCCTTTCCAGGGCTGACAATGGAGGACCCTGAATGCAGACTCCCAGGCCCCACTCACCAAGGGGCCAGGGTTGCTGTGGATGGCATCTCGGGAGCAGCTTTCTGGCCCACAGCAGCCACAAAGGTCTGGATGATACCAGGCCAGGGGCTGGGTGGGGTGGCACAGGCATGAGGTTCTCCTGAAACCCCCTTCACTGATTCAGCAAGATCAGAAGGGAGAAATCTGAGTCAGGGCTTTCTGGGCCTTTGTTTTCTGGGGTAGAGAAGCGGGCCTGTGCTTCCCGCAGGGGTATCAGCAGGGACAGAGCCAGGGCACGTTGCCAGTGTTCTAACAGCCTGGCGAGGCCAGGGATTCAGGCTAACCCCTGACCCTGCCCGGCCCTCCTGCCCAAGCTGATGGCTCAGCTCTATCTCTCTCTCCCTGAAAAGGGGTGATTCAGCCCAAAGCAGGAGCTCTTGCTCTCTCGGTAGAGGATCAAAACTGACAAGAAGGTGATTAATGGAACCTGCCAGGCCTGGGGTAACAATGCCCCAAACCTCCCAGAGCTGACAAGCAGGTTCAGGCCAACGCCTCTTAGAGTAACAATGCCGCAGATCCTCCAAAGCCCCAGTAACACAAACACGGAGTGGCCCGTGACATTCATTCCTTCGCGGGGTCAGGGCACAGCCTCTGCCCGCTTAGCGGGGACTTGTAATGCCTTGACACAGGACTGCCTTCCTCCAACCCGCAGTGAATCCCAGAGCCCTCTGGGAGGAAGCTAGGCAGAGATCCAACCAGGGACCCATCTTTTTTCCTATTTCCACCCTGGTCCTAATGGAAGAAGGAGAGAGCGCTGGGGCTGAGGCACTGCTACCTCGTCTTAAGCTTTCTGCTTTGTTTTTTGGCAAAAACAACAACAACAACAAAAAGAAACCCAATGACTGCGGTCTTCTCCCAAGAACGTTTCAAGGGAAGGAGCAGCAAAACTGCATTATGAGTACCCCGCAAGCAAGGCTGGGCTCAACACAATGTCACCAAGTCTCACAACGGGAGAGGGTTTAAGTCAGCCCCATTTTGTAGATGAGGCAGCCAAGGTTCAGGGAGGGAAAGTCACTTATCCAAGGATACCAAGAAAGCAAGATTTAGAGCTGGCTTCTGGCCTTCTCTACCCTGATGACATCTCAGCAACCTTGCTGTGAATTCAGATGTATGATCTCTGAATGTTCTTAAAACCCTTGTAATTCCCTGAGTAATAAGGGTGCTAGGAGCATCTTAGTTCTAATGTTTAGTCTTTAAGCCCAGTTTCTGACATAGAACTTTTACTCCCTTAGAATCTCCTAGTGAAAGGAGCGTCTTCTGTTCTAATGAGGTGATTCTTGGTGAGCTCCCAGAGGGAGGCTGGTCACCACAAAGACTTTCAGCCCACCCCATCGCTGGTCCTCTGGGAAGGGGAGAGGGGCCGGACATTGAGTTTGTAATTGACTATGGCTATGTGATGAAGCCTCCATACAAATCCTTAAACTATGGAGTTCAGAGAGCTTCCAGGTTGGTGAACAAGAACACATCCATGTCCCAGGAGCCTGGTGCACTCCAGCTTCACAAGGACAGACGCTCCTGCTCTCAAGACACCTCTGCACCTCGCCCTGTGTATCTCTTTATCTGACTGTTCATTTTTATCCTTTAAAATACCCTTTGTCATAAATTGGCAACAATAAGTGCACTGTTTTCCTGGGTTCTGCGAGCTGTGCTACCAAATTATTGAACCCGAGAAGGGGGTCATCAACCCCTTGTGGTGATTTGTAGCCAAGTCAGACAGAAGTTGTGGGTCACCTCGGGACCTACTCTTTGCAGCTGGCATCTGAAGTTGGCTGTGGGGGCAGCCTGGTGGGACTGAGCCCCTAATCTGTGGGGTCCGAGCTAACTACAGTTAGTGTCAAAATAACATTGACTTCTAGGACACCCAGTTGGTTTCAGAGGATTGTTTGGTGGGAGGACGCAGAACTGTTCTATGTTGAGCGTGGGTATAGATAGGAAAAAGTAGGGGTTTTTTTCTATATTCACATTCTATATATGTTAAAAGATAATAAAAATAACACTAGCTAACATTTATTGAAGCCTCGGTTAAGCACTCCACAGATGTAATCTCATTCGGTCCTCAAAGCCACTCTATTGTTTTTATTATACCCTTTCCTCAGGTGAGAAAGCTGAGGCCCAGAGAGGTTAAACACGTTTCCCAAACTCGAAAGTGCAATTGTGTCCATGGTAAGACCCTTTCAGGCCAGTGCTGGCACCATCCCCACCCAAGCAAGGGTATCTTCTGTGGCCTTTCCCTTTCTCAGGCCAACCTGTCACCCCAGGCCGGGCCGGTGGACTGTCCTGCTTCCCGCCCGTGGGAGTGCTCATTCAGCACAAAATTGTTGTAGGAACTTTCTCATCCAACCCCCTCATGTCACCTGTGGGGAATCTGAGGCTCAGAATGCCAAGGCCCAGAATACTGAGGTCCAGGAATAAGGGGAATAAGGGGGGAAAAATGCATGAATTTCCAGCTGTACCACCAGCTGATCATGGGCCGTACATTGAAATGATTTCTAAGTTTCCTTCAGCAAGTTGCCTTTCTGAGTCTCTGATTCTCAAAGATTTGTCCACAGTCATTAGATTGTTTATCTGCAGAGGTGAGGCTTCAACCCTGTCATTCAGACTTTAATCTGGAATTCCTTTCTTGGATCAGGCACCTCTCTCCCTGGACTCCATGGGACCTAGAATCCAGGATGACTGACCAACCTCAAAAAGGGTCTCAAGGCTCCTCCACAGGGAAGAACCCTCTCCTGAAAGGCAACCCTTCCCCAGAGAGTCACCCCAGGCCCTCTGGGCAGCTCCCACTCCTCAGAGATGCCTGCTTGGCACAGCACCACCCAGAAGTCTTTCAAGGCTAAGCCTCAATGCCTTAGGCTCTTGCATTTCTACAGCGCCCAACTTTTTAAAATCCCTTTTACACCACCACTGGCTTCTCAGATACCCAGCGAGCTCAGCAAGGGCTTTGGACAGGGTAGACCTGAGTTTCAATCCTCCATCCACCACTGACTCGCTGTGTAATCTTGGGAAAGTCACTCAACCTCTCAGTGCCTCAGTGGTCACCACTGAAAAATGGGCACTAGATGAGTTAATATTCCAGGCTCCTCAGATACCTGAGACACAGGAGGTGCTGGGCAGGCAGGAGGTTGCTACTGCCTCCCTTTTACAAATGAGGAAATGCAAGCTCAGCATTGCTCAGTGACCTGTCAGAATTCCTCTAAGCCTCCACCTGGCAGGGACACATTGCTTTGCTTCCCTTCCTTTTCTGGTCCCTACAGTCAGCATGGCACCCACAGCAAGCAGGCAAATGACAGGAGGTGGATTTCCTAATTTACTTCTCCCACTCCATCTCAGGTTGCCTGATGATGGGACCTTTGCTGAATATACCCCCAAATCCTGCTCCTGGCACAGGAAAGCTCAGGATAAATGCCTGAGGTGCTGTTTCGGGGATATTTTGTCCCCTGGCTTTAGGTGAGGATTGGCAAACAAGAGTTGTGTCCAATGGGGTCACCCCAGCTCCAATTCAGGAGAGCCGCTGGTGGTAATAGAAAAAAAAAATCTCAAGAGAAAAGCTGTCTGCTCCTTATTTCCCCCTGTGCTGCCAGCTGCCCATGGAGGGACAGGTGGCCAGGTGGCCACCAGGTGGGCACATGCCCAGCATACTGATGAATGTCTAAGGCAGGAAAAAGCAAAGGAGAAGCAAGTTCACACATTAAACAAATATTTATTTAGCACTCGCACTGAGAATTCAGCAGTAAAGACAGTGAACACAGTCCCTGCTGTCACAGCCTCCCGTCTGAGGTCCCAGGATACAGATCATCTCATAGAGACCCTCAGGATCATCTTGTCCAGCCAGACTCCCAATTGAAAAGTGGGGAAACTGAAACCCAGAGAGAGGCAGGGGCCAGCCACAGTCCTCAGGGAGATAGCAGCAAGCATGTCTTATGCCTGGTCTAAGAAGCCCAGCCTGAGCAGGGGACACACCCAAGGCCCTAATCTCTGGTCGGAAAGCCGCCCTCTCTCTATGGGGAGAAGGGAGGGGCATCGCCCACTGCCTGCTTCTCTGATTGGCTGGAAACCAAGCCTGACCTCAGCCCAGGGCAGTCAGAAGGTGTACCCTTGCTGCCCAGAGACTATTAAAGGCTCAGCAGGGCATGAGCCATCCCTGGATGCAGGTGTCTCACTCCAGGGTCAGGTTGGGAACGGGACTTGGCAAGTTCCAAAGATTTCTCTGACAGCCCCTCCAGGCATCCCAGGAGAGCAGAAACAGGTACTTCAGGGAGATAGGAGATTTTCCTCTTACCCCCAAGCCAGAGTCTGGCCCGGAGAGAAGGCACACTGGACGCAGCTCATAGGCGAAGTCATCTTGCCTCTCTGCACCTTTCACAGAGGTTGTTAGTTTTGGAAACTAAAGGCTGAGAAAACCCTTTGCTGGCTGTTTGGGAGGCCTGAGACCTCTTGACAGAGGCCTGAAGGCCAGTGAGGCAGAAGCAGCAGCCAGGCCACCAGCTTCCACTGGCAGGAGCCGAAGAGAGGTGGGAAGGAGACTGGCTGTTCCCAGGACGTGGGGGATCTGGCAGCTAGCTAATGGTTTGGATGTCAGGGTGAACTTAAACCACAGCATGAGAGACTAAGGTTAGGCGTGAGGACAATCTTTCTGACGTTAATGACTGAATGGCATTTGGCATGCTGCCCGCAGAGGTTAAGAAATGGGTTTCTGTCGGGCGCAGCAGTTCACTCCTATAATCCCAGCTACTCGGGAGGCTGAGGGAGGAGGATCACTTGAGGCCAGGAGCTGAGACCAGCCTGGGCAACAGAGCGAGACCTGGCCTCTTATAAAAAATTTAAAAAAAAAAGACGGGTTTTAGATTTTTAGTTAGCATATCTCTTAAGAAAAGTGTTGCAGCTTCTGTCACCTCACAACTTAAAGGGCAAAGCGAGGGTCTGGAATCAGAGCGACCAGTCCCAGACCCAGCTTCACCATTTCCTGGCTTGTGACCTCATTCAGGTTACTAAACTTCTCCAGGCCTCAGTTTCCTCTTCTGAAACTGACGCTGAAGGCTGATACTAACTTAAAGAGCTATTGGAAGAATTAATGAGATGCCATCCCGGAATGCCCAACCCAGGGCCTGACATATCATAGACACTCACTAAATTCCATTTCCTTCCTCCAGCCCCAGGAAGTCTCGCCTGTGTGTGTTCTCAGGAGACACATTCTTAATTAAATCTCCCCTAGAAAGAGCAGGCACCACTTTATCTCCAACCAGGGGTTTGTGGGGAAGGGGCTTTGCACAACAAGACACATGGGGACCCTCTCAGAGGGCTTGACCCTTCCCCCAAAAGATCAGATTCTCCAAAGACACAAGCACCTCCAATCTGCTCTTCCCAGTGAGACCAAGAAACCGGTTCTCCCTCCCCACCCCCAATTCTCACCCCAGTTCCTGAGCCAGCCCAGCCTCTGCACCCAGAGTTCTGTGCTTCCTCATTTTCTGCCCTCGGTTTGGGATGATAAATGCAAGAGCTCAGAGAAAACAGCCTGAGACCAGAGGCCACAAACAATGTGTGCATGGATGCTACTGCTCTAGAAGGACTCTGGTGGAGATGCTGGGGATGGGGGAGCAGGAGCAGGATTTGGATTAAGGAGGGTAAGAGGGGTTGATGTTGCTTTCAACTTAATCTTGGGAAAATCTCGAGGGCTTCCTGGAGCTGGTGTCTTTCCCTCTGGGCAATATAAGTGCCTTTTGGGAGGAGGCATCAGCTTCAGGGGGGATGGGGCCAGCTCTGCAGGGGAGTCAAATTGGGAACTGGCTCGGCCACTCTGGAGGTGTTATGCCTGGCTAGAAAGGATGGGAGATTGGAGCAGCACATGTGGTGAGGGTCAGAAGCAAGGAGCAGGGTCCTGGCAGCAGGCTGTGAAGAGGGCCCTGGGGTCCTAGAGCAAGCCCTGGTCTTGGAGTCCTACAGACACAGGCCCAGGCCCAGCCCTGCTACTTATCATCCATCCACAAGGCCCGGGGCAAGTCATTCTTCTCTCTGCCTCCAGTGACCTCATCTCTAAGGTGGGAATAATAAATCCTGACCACCTACAGTGGTGAGGATTAAATGAGCCCCATGGGTGAGCGTGCCTGGCATCATGCCAGCCATGGGATGGCGAACAAAGACAATCAACGCGATCAGTCACTTGGTAAATATTCATAATTATTAGATGTGTTGAGTTCTGTGCTGGGTACACCAAACTCTTTTTAGGGAACCTCCCCACCCTCACTTCCCTGGTCACCCCATGGTGACCCAGAAGAGCAAATTACCTGAGTAGCACTATGTTTGTCCCAGCCACTGGTGCCCTGGGTACCCAAAAGAATTGTGGCCACGCAGGGAAGAGGCCAAAGTGGGGGGAGATGTCACCATGTGGACCCTGGGTCTCCTCAGAGGTCAGAGGCCAACCAGGACCCCATCAAGAAAAACTGGACATACTGCCAAGAGATATTTGCAAAAGGAAAAGTAATTCTTTATTACATGAACAGACACTGTACAAATGAGCTTGTTACACAATACAGCTGCATCTCCTTGCTCTAAAGAAGGTGGGGAGAGGCAGAGGGGGAATAGAGCGCATGCAAAGCCCTGAAATAAAAGACCGAGGGACCCTTTTCAGCTCTCTGAAGGCGGGGACTGGAGTTTGCATGTGCAGGCCCTCTGGCCAGTCCTCCACTTGGCCTGATGAGAGTGGGGAGTGGCGAGGGACGTTTCTCCTGCAATGGACACTTAGATTTCTCTCTTGCGGGAAGAAACCACCTTTCCATCCACTGACTCTTCTACGTTGATGTGGAAATTGCTGCTGCTACCACCACCTCCTGAAGAGGCTAGAGAGAGAAGGAGCAGGCTTTAGAGTGGGGGAACCTCCCCGCTCTGCCACGGTGGCCAGGACCTTGGCGGGGCTCTGGGAAAACTAGACAGGACCCCTGAGAATGGTCACTGGCCAATCCCTCAAGAGCTGCCAGAGATCCGGTGTTGAATTCCTCATCACAGAGATGGGCAGTGGCAATGGCAGGTATGCCCGGCAGGGAGCAACAATGTCAGGGTTTTTCAAGCTGCACATGAAGGGGGATGAATTGTGGGCATCTTAGCGGAAGTGTGTGAAGATGGGGCCTGGGGGAGAGACTTGCCCTGAATGAAGCCTACTCAACCTGGAAGTTTCTCAATAAATCACCAGCTGCAATCTCACCTGGGGCTGACAGAAAGTCCCACTGGGGAAGAGGCATCTAATGAATGGGAATGTTCCCACCTAATGGGATGTTTGGGCTCTTTCTCCTTCCTCCCTATTCCGAAGGGGGTGGTGGCTTCAACATCTCCCCTCCCCACCCCACACCAGAAGAGTAAAGCCTTCCTACCTTCCCTGATGCCAATGCCAGCCATCCTGAAAGAAAGAGGGAAGCTGATTTAAGCAAAGGGCACAAGCTCAAGTGTCCCTAAGGGAAGCTCATGTAGATAGCTATGCAGTGTTCTTCAGACCCTACGCCACCACCCACACACCTGACTCCTCCAGGGGTGGGACATCCTGCTAGCCCATCCAGGCCTGCTACCCCCAAGTAGACAGATTCTTTTTTTGTTTTGTTTTGTTTTTTGAGACGGAATCTCACTCTGTCGCCCAGGCTGGAGTGCAGTGGCACGATCTCGGCCCACTGAAACCTCCGCCTCCCGGGTTCAAGTGATTCTTGTGCCTCAGCCTCCCGAGTAGCTGGGATTACAGGCACCCGCCACCACGCCCAGCTAATTTTTGTATTTTTAGTAGAGACGGGGTTTCACCATATTGGCCATGCTGGTCTCGAACTCCTGACCTCAAGTGATCCACCCGCCTTGGACTCCCAAAGTGCTGGGATTACAGGCATGAGCCACCGAGCGTGGTCGAGATTCTGAACTGCAAGAATACCCATCTATTTCATGCAGAGAATGGAATGAGCACTAGATCTTAACTACCACTAGCCCAGCCTCTATCATTTACAGAAGAAACACGGATCCAGAGAGAGAAAGTGACCTGTCCCAGGTAACAGCCAAGGACCAGAGTGTGGAGTCCAGATCCTCCCTCCTTGCTCAGTTCTCTTTTCACAGTCCCTCAAGGCTGCTTAGGGACACCCTGCCATTCCCTCAGGATGACCCTGCACCCCAGCCACAAGCAGCCCTCATCACTCCTTCCCCTGTGCCCAGGCGCCTACTTGGCATCCTGGCCCTCGAGCAGGCTGCGGTAGGTGGCGATCTCCTGCTCCAGCCGTGTCTTTATGTCAAGCAGCATCTTGTACTCCTGGTTCTGAGCCTCCATCTCGCATCGGAGCTCACTCAGCTGGGCCTCCAGGCCACCGATGAGCCCCTGGATCTGCTGCAGCTGCGTGGCATAGCGGCACTCTGTCTCGGCCAGTGAGTTCTCCAGCCCAGCTTTCTGGGGGAGTGACAGATGCATAGACACATCAGGCTAGAAAGGAAGCCACTGAGGGCAAGCAGGGAGGGGGCACTGAATGGAGTTCAGGGAACCACCTCTTGAGGGGGCTTGAGAACTCCAAGGCTTAACTAGCCAGGAAGAGTGGGAGCTTCTACTACCCGAGAGGCTGGGATGGGGCGCCAGTGGCCGTACCATGCTGAGCTGGGACTGCAGCTCGATCTCCAGCTCCTGCATCGTGCGTCTCAGGTCTGTGATCTCCGTCTTGCTGGTCTGGATCATTTCTGTGTTGGAGGCCACCTCTTTGTTCAGCTCCTCAGTCTGTAGGTCATGCACAACAGAAGTGAGCCCCGGGGCCTCCTCGGAGACTCAGGGACCTGGGGCAGGCAGGGCAGGGCAGGAGATAAGGCCCACCTTGCTGAAGAACCAGGCCTCGACATCCCGGCGGTTCTTCTCCGCCATGGCCTCGTACTGCTCCCTCATCTCTGCCAGCACACGGGTCAGGTCCACACCCGGTGCTGCGTCCATCTCCACATTGACCTGGCCAGCCAGCTGGCTGCTGAACTCCTTCATCTCCTGCAGGATGGGAGGGACCCATTTAGAGACAGAGAGCAGAAGAGAGACCTGAGAGTGGCGTCACACATGCCAATCCTGGCTCTGCCCCTAACACACCCCAACCGCTGTTCCCCATTGCACATGAAGAGGTTTGGTCACATGGACCCCTCAGCTCTAAGGAGTTCTCTGCTGCTCTAGGTCCTACCAAGGGAGGACCCCGAGACTGTAGGGCCCTGATGTGAGCTCACAAAGCCAATCAGGAAGTCAGCCATTCATACGGGCCACCTGGCCTGGCTGTGGGCCTGGGCTACCAGAGGACACTGCCCCTTCCTCTCCATGAGGACAACTGGTTTTGTGGGGTAGGTGTGTTTCTGAACCACTAAGCCCCAGGCCAACTATGAGGAAGTACCAACAGCCCCACTCTGCCTCCCATTGACTTAATCTTGTGAAAATCTGGGAGGGCTTCCTGGAGCCGCTGTCTTTCCCTCTGGGCAATTTAAGTGAGTTTTGGGAAGAGGTTCCCCACCTCTCTCGGGTTCAGGGGTGATGGGGGCCAGCTCTCACCTCCTCGTGGTTCTTCTTCAGGTAGGCTAGCTCCTCATTCAGGCCCTCGATCTGCATCTCCAGGTCAGTCCTGGCCAGGGTCAGCTCATCCAGGACTCGGCGCAAGCCGTTGATGTCAGCCTCGACGCCCTGGCGCAGGGCCAGCTCATTCTCATACCTGAGGAGAGGGAGGCCAAAGAAGGAAGTGGGAGGGGTCTTGGCTGCCTGAGTCAGAGCCAGGAGAAGGCCAAGTAAAGTGGGCAATGCAGGAAGAGGAGAGAGACGGGGGAGCGCACTTGAGCCTGAAGTCGTCCGCAGCCAGCCTGGCATTGTCGATCTCCAGGATGACCCGGGAGTTGTCGATGGTGGTGGCCATGATCTGCAGGAGACAGAGTCAGTGTCTAGAGGACTCCTCTCTCTCCCCTGCTGCTCTCTGCTCTGCACCCAAGGCCAGCCCCTCACTGACAATCACCCCTCACTGACAATCGCCCCTCTGACACCACCAACAAAAATCTGTACAGCTTCTGGGGTGGGCAAAGTCCAGCCTCACTTTCAGTGTCCATTTCTTGTTTTGTCCCATCCAGCCTCCTTGAGACACCTGAGGAGCTGCCTTCCTTGTCTCCAGGGCACGAAAGACCAAGGAGGCAGTATTGCCTGTGGGAATTGGTTGCCCAGGAGAGTGGGGCAGTGGGGTGCAGTCAGCTCTGACAATAGCTCTCTCAGAGACACTCCACCAGCCCCCCTGTGGACAACTCATGGTCACTGCCTCCTGCATACCTTGGACACAGCCATGGATCTACAGAACATTCCAGCCAGTAGCAACCTGGAGGGCAGTTAAGAAGGCATTTTACGAATGAGGAACCCAGTCTTAGGGAGTAAAATGGTGAGTGAGTGGGTGGCAGAATGTGTAATGAGTTCCCAGGTCTCCTAAGATCCAACAGTACTTTTGGCACAAAAGACCTCTTTATAGGAAAAGACAAGAGGTTCTAGCATCTGGAACTCATGAGGCCACACTCCAATCCCATTCTTGCAAAAGAGGTAAAGGAATACTTTATGCAGAAGCCTGCAGGGTGCATGAGGTAGGGAGGGCGAGTTGCTCTTTTTTTTAATTATTTTTATTTAATTAGATACAGGTTCCACTCTGTCACCTAGGCCGGAGTGCAGTGGCACAGTCATAGCTCACTGCAGCCTCTAAATCCTGGACATGAACAATCCTATCACCTTGGCCCCCCAAAGCACTGGGATTACAGGTGTGAGCTACTGCCTCTGGCTCGTTATAATTGCCCCCACCTGTGCCCCTGTTGGTCCTAACCAGATTCCCAAGACCCCTCTCTCCCTCCCCCAGCACCACCAAGTTGAGAAGATGTGCGCTGGCCTCTGCACCTGGACAGCAGGTGCATTCCAAATTTGCTGAGATTACATACCAGACAGTCATTGCCTGGGCAGGAAAGGATTTCCTTGGGTCAGCAGTAACACTGACATTAGAGCTGTGTACAGGGTACCAGCCACCTGCTCCCCTCTCTTTGACATCCGAGGACTCACCTTGTCCCGGAGCTCTTCAATGGTCTTGAAGTATTGGCTGTAGTCGCATTCTGGGCTGGTTGGGGTCTGCTTCTGGTACCAGTCGTGGATCTTCACCTCCAGGTCAGCATTGGCCTCCTCCAGGGCACGTACCTTGTCCAGGTAGGAGGCCAGGCGGTCATTGAGGTTCTGCATGGTAATTTTCTCATTGCCAGAGAGGAGACCACCATTGCCACCACCAAAGCCACCACCAAAACCCCCACCAACGCCCCCTCCAAAGCCTCCACCGAAAACACTACCAGCCCCTCCACCAAAGCCACAGACCCTCATGCCACCCCCATATCCTCCTCCTGACCCTGAAGAGACAAACCTAGCAGAAGAAGCTGAGATACTTCGGCTTCCACCTCCCCCACAGAGACTCCCCCCACCAAAGCCACCTCCCCCAGCCAGGAGGGAACCCCCTCGGGTTGAGCCACCCCCAAAGGTGGAGGAAGAAGTTTGCAGAAATGTGGTGGTCATGGCCAGGTAGCTGGAGCCCGTGAGTTCTCAGCAAACCCAAGAGACACTGTCAGGAGGTACCAGGCCAGGCTGCACGCTGGGGCTCCTTATATACCCTTCAGAGGGTGTTGTGGGACCTCGTCTCCTCCCCCAAAGCAAAGCCAACTCCTTCTGCCTTCCTGACAAACACAGCTGCCTGCACACCTTGAGTGGCTCATGTGAAGTTTTTCTCTTCTATTTTTTTTTAATGCAACAAAAGAGATGATTCAGAATTAATAGTGTTTTTCCCCAGGGCACGGTTTTAACACTTGGATTACAGGTTCATCTCTCCATGCCAGAAGAGAGCAGCAGGGAGCGAACTCTCATCACAGCACAGCTACCAAGGCCTCTGCCTGTACTGAGAGCAGCTCAGGCCAACTGTGCCCTCAGCTGGACTTCACTTCCCCGAGCCCTGAGCCTCTCCCCAAGAGGACAGCTCCGTGTTCTCAGTTTGGGAGTCCACTTGCCGATCATTACGCTGTGTTATCCAACTCAAAACCCTATGAGTGAGTGAGTGAGTGAGTGAGTGAGTGAGTGAGTGAGTGAGTGAGAGACTGCAGGGCTCAGGGAGAGTGGAGGCCCTGGGGATGGGAATGCAGGGCCCCTGGGGGCAGGTGGAGGACAGGAGCCAGGGACCTTGAGTAGTGTTCCAGCTGAGGTGACCAGAGGAGCCAGCATCCATCCCTTACCTGGTGCTGCAGATGGACTCCCCTCCTCCCGCCTCTACTCCCCTCCTGCCATCCTCCAGCCTGTGTTCCTGGCACCCTCACAAAAGCCCAGCAGGCTCGGGACTGACAAGGGGATGACTGATGATCCCGACACCTGCCAACTGCACGGCGCTGAACCTTTGCTCGTTTCTGGGATGTGTTGGGGCAAACCTCCGCTGATAAGGCTGGGGCAAGTTCCAGGAAGCCCCTGCCTTCTCCAGGAGAGGCATGTCGCTGCTTAGCAGGGCCAGATTAGCCCCCATCTGTCCTGTCAAGTGCTGGCTGGGGAGGGGCCGCTGCAGAAGGCTCTATGTGCCTGAATGCTGTGGAAGGGAAGAGAAGGGAGACTGGCAGGCAGGCTGGAAGACACCGGAGATCTTGAAGACCAAGGCATCACTTCACACAGATGGGGAGTTGAACACTCAGGAGAGCCCTTTTCTCTGCCACCAGCTCAGGGACACCTTTCCAGGGACACCTGATACCTGTGGGCAGTGCCACTTGGAGGTGTGGCTCAGCCCTCTGGACCTGGCCCCAGGGCTTACAGAAACTCAGGAAGAGGATTCCTAGCCCAGGTTGCAGCATGGTGAAGTGGACAGGGCTCTGGAGTCCCTCAGGCCCGGGTTTAAATCCTGGCTTTATCAATTATCATGGTAAGACTGTGAGGCCTGGGTTCAAATCCTGACCCTACCAATTACCATGGTAAGACTGTGGACATTTACCTTTTTAAGTCTCTGTTTCCCTGTGGCAAGGGGTGCTCTCAACTCTCACTTCCAGGGAAGCCCTGTGGCCCAAGAGCCCCCATCCTGCCCCCTCCTGGATCCCCACCCAGGTGCCAGACATGCAGGGGCCAGGGTGCATGACCGGCACCTGGGCCTGAGTGCCCTCACCAGGAGGGGCTTTGTCGTTGGGCATCAGAACATGCCCTGTGAGCCTGAGCATGTTCTTAGGCTCAACGGCATCGATCTTCCATAGCCAGCTCCTATGGGGCAACGCAGGTTGTTCCTAGGTTCTTATTTTGCTATAATAGCATAATCCTTTACTTCTACCCTGCACTTTGTGATTTACAAAGCACTTTTGCATCCATCGCCTCCTCTCATCCTCACAACAGAGGGTGACCCCCACCCAAGATTCAGAAAGAATGCAATTGAAACTTGGAGAGGTGAAGCAACTTGTGCCAGGTGGCACCACTGGTAAGGGGCAAAGCCAGGACTCAAACAGGTCCTCACACCCTCAACCAAACAGGGCACAGGGAAAGAGTCCTTCCTGCAGACCCCAAATTCCTGCATCTGAGCTGGGCTGGCAAGGGGAACTGCCAGCCAGCAAGGCTGGGGGTGGGTTCCTTCTCATCCATCTTCGCAGTGAGCCTGGCCTCCAATGCTGGGCACAGACAGTGTGGTATTGTCTCATGGGTGGGAGGGTATTGTCTTTTCCTCCGAAAGAAAAATAATCAAACTCAGATCATCCAGAGCTCATTAAAAGCCTCTGCAGACATTGTGGCCCCAGCAATTAACTCAAGAACAATTACTGGCCTTTCACCCCAGGGTGAGGAAGGGCTGGACCCCAGCCAGATCCCCTTCTGCACCTGACACTCCTCCAGCAGCCCCTCGAGGTGGCTTTCTCTATACTCCCAGGCCCAGGCCAGGGACGGCAGCTGCCCCGCTCGCTGCCCCCCTCGCTGCCCCACGCACAAATCCCTGGTTTCAGTCCAAACCGCTACTGTGAGCTCCAGATCTGGGTGGGGCCCGGAGCCTCCTCATTAGCACCAGGTGGGATGGCCTTGCGAAGATAAAGCTCTGTCTGGCCCCAGCCCAGGCTGTAGCCCCGGGCCCCGCCCCAGGCAGACCTGCCCAGGATGCTGTGCCAGTTTCTGACCTTTGCCCACTGCAGCCAGATGGGGCCATCTGTGGAGCTGGCCTTTTCTCCTTAGAATGAGGCAGTGCAGCCCAGTGGAAAGAGACTCAGCCTCTCTGAGCCTGGTTCCTGATTTAAACTTAGGCCATTAACACAGACTCCCCTCAGGGCCATAGTGAGCATTTGAGGGCACAAGGAGAATGAAGTCTCCAACAACCTTAGAACCCTCCCACACCTCTCCTGTTCCCCAGGGAAATGCCAGGGACAGGGGGTGTGACCTGGAGCCCAGAGACTTACCTTTTTAAACCCCTCTTTTCCCATTTACCAGCTGTGCGGCTTTGGGTAATGCTGCCTCCTCTCTCTGAGCCTTAGTCTACCAATCAGGAAAATGGAAATAACTCCAGCTCAGCCTGACTCTCAATTGGAGCAAGATGACTCACAGGAAATGCTCAACAGACTGAAGTGGCCACGATGACCAGCAGGATGTGAAGGCACTCCCCTCAACTTCCCCACTCCCCTCTCTCTCCTATCCCAGGTCTCCAGGCTGAGACAGAAAAGTGTCCCCAGTCCAGCCCCACCCTGTACTGTGCACACACAAAGGCAGGCTTCATTCCTGACACTCAGGCCTGAGACCTGACAGTCACCTGCCCCACCTGTGTGGGCCCAGACCCCGCCCCGCAGCCACATTCCAGGGGCCCCTGAGGCAGAGGGAAGGTTTCAGCTGTGACAAGGGAGGCTTTCATGGGCAGGGACAAGCGCCTCTGGGCAGTCCCAGCTGGGGGTGCAGCCAGGCCTCTCCCGCCAGCTCCAAGGCTTCCTAAGAAGTTAAGTTGGGGGTGGTGGTTTGTGGGTGCTGGAGGCCAGAACAGGACAGCTAGGGAGGGGGCAGAAGGGGGTCCCAGTCCAGGCTACAGCAGCAGGGCTCTGGGGTTACATGTTCATAACCAACCTTGAAACAGCTCCTCCTTCGGGATTGCTATGGCCGTGATGGGGTCTCCAGCCTCCTTAGCAGGGTGCTGAGTACATTTGGCAGCATGCGGGCGTGGAACTAGTGTCCCTCACTTGCCCCCGTCACTCACAGGTTTGGGCCTGCAGCCCTCACCTCTCCACCAGCAAGAAGTGGGACTTCTTTTGGGGCCTCTTCCTTACCTTGAATTGGCCTCAGTTCTTGGCAGCTGAGATGTAAACCACAGGAGCAGGGCCATACCTACCCAAGGGCAGAGTTGTACCAGGAAGCTGGGACTTCATTCTTTTGCTGGCCCAGGGCAGGCCCCAGGCAAGCCAGGGTTGGGGGTCTCTGTGGGAGGTCTGGGTCACTGCTGGGTCCCATTCTGGGCTCTGGGCCCAGGTATGGGCTGGTGGGCATTAAAGGGCTTATGCAGGGCTGCCCCAAAAATGGGTGAATGTGTTAGTGCATGCACACACACAACACACACTGACAGGTACAGCCTCCCCAGACTTGCTCCAAGCGGGATGCCTGGCCCCAAACCCCCAGTTTCAGTGAGGTGGAGAAATGTGTCGGGAGGAACTGCCCCTAGGGATCCCTGGCCAGAGCCTTCATAGGGCACAAGACTGGAATGTCAGCAAGACCGGCACAAGTGGCGTCAACTCCAGAAGACCACCTGGCAGGGGCTGGCACCACGGGCTAAGAATCAGGCAACTTAGGTTCTAGTCCTGGCTCTACCATGTAGTTGCTGTGTGGCCTTGGACAAGTTACTGAACCTCTCTGAGCCTATTTCCTGATCTATAACATGCAGCTCATACTAACTACCTTTTAGGGCTGTTTTTAATTCAATGGCCCATAGTAGGTGTTCAATAAACATTAATTTCACACAGATACCTCAACGCCCTGGGGAGCAGAGTAGAAAGAAAACTAAATCTAGAAGCAAAAACAATTTCAAATCCCACCTTTGCCATGCATTAGAGCAGTTACATATAGAAAAAAACACTTCACCTCTCTGAGCCTTAGTTTACCTTTGTAAAATGGAAGCAACGCTTATTTCATGAGGTTATTTTAAGGAATGGGTTAAATAAATGAAGACTTCTGTAAACAGGAATTCCCATTACAGGCAAAGTATGTGAGTATCCTCCCCTCCCTTTCCTGGGACAGAGTGAACTTTGGTTCAAATAAAACCTAAACAGGGCCAAGGCAGGACCCATCTCTCCATGGGCTCAAATAACAAACCGAACGACCCATTCTCTCCATGGGCTGAAATAATAAACCAAACGTCCTTCCTCCCTTGGACCATAAATTTTTATTGGCAGGTCAGGAGAAGAGCCGGGGGTAAGGGTCCCTTCCTTCCCATCCCTCTACCCAGGAGACACCCTCCAAAGGACAGCAGAAGCCCCAGAGCCTGCTGCCTCAGAGGACCTTGGAGGCGGACAGATTGTTGTAGTGATCTTCCTGTCCCTCGAGCAGGCTGCGGTAGGTGGCAATCTCCTGCTCCAGCCGCGACTTGATGTCCATGAGCCGCTGGTACTCCTGATTCTGCCGCTCACTATCAGCTCGCACATCGCCCAGCTGGGCTTCAATACTGCTGATCAGCGCCTGGATATGCGCCAGCTGGGCTCCAAAGCGTGCCTCTGTTTCTGCCAGTGTGTCTTCCAAGGCAGCTTTCTGAGGATAGGGAGAGGGGGGTGTGACTCAGCAGAGCCTGGTTCCCAGAGAGGGCATGGGCACAGCCACCGGCCAGGCTGCCCTAGGCTGCAAGGGTATAAGTGTGAATTGCACAGGGAAGTGGCGGCAAGGGGGGGACACATACCATGCTCAGCTGTGACTGCAGCTCAATCTCAAGACCCTGAAGGGTGCGCCGCAGGTCAGTAACCTCGGACCTGCTCATCTGGAGCTGCTCCGTGTGGCCAGCGACCTCCCGGTTCAATTCTTCAGTCTGCAGAGAGAGGAAGAAGAGGGAATAAGCATTGAGTCAGACCTTCGCGTAGGGAACACCAAGCCCTCCCCTTCCTAACCCCCAAATGGTGCCTGCTTCCCTCTACGTACCCGGCTGGTGAACCAGGCTTCAGCATCCTTCCGGTTCTGCTCGGCCATGACCTCATATTGGCTTCGCATGTCACTCAGGATCTTGGCGAGATCGGTGCCCGGAGCCGAATCCACCTCCACACTGACCTGGCCTCCCACTTGGCCCCTCAGCGTACTGATTTCCTGAAAAGATACAGCAGAGATGGGCATGTCAGGGCCCAGACCCCACTGGGCCTGGCCCAGGTCACTTCCCCACCCTTCAGGCTAAAGGGGCTTAGTTTTCAGGTGCAGGCCTAGTAACTAGCACTGGGGGACAGACTGGGTCATCACTGATTCCTCTTGGAACCCTGGGATCCATGATCCCACACCCAGGGCCATGGTGAGGGTGCGCCAAGTGTTACCATGGTCAGAGAATACAGAATAAAAGAGTCTTCAGCCCTGGGAGGTTAGGGAAGGATGGAAGAAAGGCCCAGCTTGAAACCCACCTCCTCATGGTTCTTCTTCAGGTAGGCCAGCTCTTCCTTCAGGCCTTCGATCTGCATCTCCAGGTCGGTCCTGGCCAGGGTCAGCTCATCCAGCACCCTGCGCAGGCCGTTGATGTCGGCCTCCACGCTCATGCGCAGAGCCTGTTCCGTCTCAAACCTTTCAAAGGAAATAGTTGCAGCCAGGCAGAGCTTCCTCAGCATCTCTGAAGACTTCCCTACCTCCCCAGAGTTCAGGAGTCCATAGGGGGGTTAGCTTCAGGCCATCTAGGCTAGGTGAGGGCAGATTCCAAACCCCCCAACCCCTACCCCAGTCCTGGCTTCTGCAGCCCCCAGGGCAGAGACACTCACTTGGTTCGGAAGTCATCTGCAGCCAGACGGGCATTGTCGATCTGCAGGACAATCCTGGAGTTCTCAATGGTGGCACCAAGAATCTGGAAGGCAGAGGCAGAGGTTGGTACCAGTTCAACACACAGGCACTGCCCACTCACTTTCTTCCCAGAAGAGAGAGGGAAGCAAATGAATATAACCCGGCACCCTAGAGACCAAAGCCCTAGCCAACATCTGCCGCCCATTGGCCCGCTCTCTGGGAGGCCTTGGAAACAGTCCATGCCCAGAAGCTGGGGCAGGAAGAAAACTGGAGCCAGGGGGACTTGGGTGGGGGAGGGCAGGAAGGCAAGCCTGGGGAGGAAATCTCTGAGACCTGTGTGCAATGAAACTCTAAATGGCCTGAAGGGGGTCTATAAACCAGATGGGGGGTAGATTTTGTCTATACCTGCCCCCCCCCTCACTATGCGAAGCATATTTTGCCCCCAGGGAAGAGAATCCCATTGTTGAGTATCAATTATGTGCCAGGCACTTTGAATCTCATCTTTTATAGCTTCTGGAACCTCACTGCTAGGTCAGTGGGTACTCCTATCTTACAGAGGTGGAAACTAAAGTTTAGGATGATGCCTCATCCAAGTTCACCCCAACCTGAGGTCTTACTGACCTAAGGGGCGCATTCACAACAGCCAGCTTATCATTGAATAAGGTAATTGTGTTCTGTTTTTCAAAGAGCAGGTCATCACTCATTAGTCAAGGCACCAGGTGGTGATTGTATAGTTTTGTGTTTTGGGGGGGTTTTTTGGTTTTGTTTTTTGAGGCTTTTTTGAGACGGAGTCTCGCTCTGTCACCCAGGCTGGAGTGCAGCGTCGCGATCTCGGCTCACTGCAAGCTCCGCCTCCCGGGTTCACGCCATTCTCCTGCCTCAGCCTCCTGAGTAGCTGGGACTACAGGCGCCCTCCACCACGCCCAGCTAATTTTTTTTTTGTATTTTTAGTACAGACGGGGTTTCACCGTGTTAGCCAGGATGGTCTGGATCTCCTGACCTCGTGATCCGCCCGCCTCCGCCTCCCAAAGTGCTGGGATTACAGGCATGAGCCACCGCGCCCGGCCGATTGTGTAGTTTTTTAATGCAACAGAATAGGCTACAAAATATCAGAGGGGATTTCTCTTAGTATGGTGAGAATTGTTTCACCCATTTGTGTGTGTGCGTCTGCACGCACACACACACACAGAGGTGAGAAAAAGAATGCGTAAGGATGCGTAGTAAAATGTACTTATTGTCGCAATTTTTTTTTTTTTTGATACAGGGTCTCGCTGTGTTGCCCCAGGCTGGAGTGCAGTGGCACTGATCACGTACAGCTCGCTGCAAGGCACACGCCACCATGCCAAGCTAATTCCTTTTTTTTTTTTTTTTTTTTTTTTTTGAGACGGACTCTCGCTCTGTGGCCGAGACTGAAGTGCAATGGCGCAATCTCGGCTCACTGCAGCCTCCGCCTCTTGGGTTCCAGCAATTATCCTGCCTCAGCCTCCCAGGTAGCTGGGATTACAGGCATGCACCACCACGCCCAGCTAATTTTTGTATTTTTAGTAGAGACAGGATTTTACCATGTTTGCCAGGCTGATCTCGAACTCCTGGGGCTCAAGCAATCCTCCCACCTTGGCCACCCAAAGTGCTGGGGTTACAGGCGTAAGCCACAGTGCCCAGCCCCTATAGGTCACAATTTTACAAGTGTGTAAAGCACTGTTTTTGTTGGCTGTTGACATCTCTAGCGCTTCCTCCTGGTCTGTGGGTCTGGGTCTATGCCACGAGCACAGCACTGGAAAATATTTTGGGGATCTGTGTGTTGGGAGACCCAGCGTGTGCGGCTGTAAATGTTCCATGGCTTCTGATACATTTCTTTACGACTCGAAAAATTTCTCCTTCCCTCTGGGTGGAGACCAAGCCCTACCCCTCAGGCCCCTTAGGGTTCCCCTGTAAGAGCGTGTGACGCAGATCCGTTCTTTCCCCGACAAGGAGCTGCCACTGTACTGGGTCCTCCCCAGCAGAGGTTTACCAAGCCTCCCTCCTTTACCCCGCCCAGGGGCCACGACCGGCTCTCCCATTCTTCCTAAACGAATGGGCCCCAGGGCGGGAGAGTGGGAGGAGGCCAAAGCCTGAGAGGGATGAACACCAGATCCTTCCGGCCAGAGACACGGAATGCAGGAGGCCCCACGCTGCGGTGGCAGAGGGGGCAAGACTGGCCCCGGGTGGACCAGATCACCAAAGCCAAACTCTCGCATCTTCCTGCGGCAGCGCGGCCCCTGGCCTAGACCTCTGGGCACTCTACAGCCGGGTCCCATCTCCTCCCACTCTTCAGGCCTCGCTGACCCGCGCGTCCCTTCTTCGTCCCGGCGCTCCAACCTTGCCCCCGCCACCTCCAGAGGCCCCACCCACTTATCTGCCCTGCCCAGTTCTCCTCCCCTTTCCACCACCCCGGCCTCTGCATCCAGCCCCGAGGTCCTGCCCCGCACGTCTCCTGTCCCCCTTTACTCGGCCCCACCTGTGGACCTTCCCACGTCCTAACGGGCTCCTGCCCGCCGCCCCGCCTGGAACCTCGCCCGGCCCGCGGGGCTGGGTTTCCGCGGCAGGTGCACTGCACTTCCCGCGGCCGGGCCTCCGCCCACCTTGTCCCGCAGGTCCTGGATGGTCGTGTAGTAGTGGCTGTAGTCGCGGGAGGGCCCAGGCCCCTGCTTCTGGTACCAGTCGCGGATCTTCACCTCCAGCTCGCCGTTGGCCGCCTCCAGGGCGCGCACCTTGTCCAGGTAGGAGGCCAGGCGGTCGTTGAGGTTCTGCATGGTTAGCTTCTCGTTGCCTGCCAGCAGCCCGTCGGACGCGGTCAGGACGCCGCCGTAGCCGCCGCCGTAGCCCCCCGAGGAGGACGAGGACACAAAGCGGGCGGAGGACACGGACACGCCGCGGCCGCCGGAGCCCCCGTGAATGCTGGGCGCGCGAAAGGCGACCCCCGGCCCAAAACGCACGGAGCCGCCGCCCAGGCCTCCGAAGGACGACGTGGCCGACGACTGGCGATAGCTGTAGGAAGTCATGGCGAGGCGGAGCACGGACGGAGCAACCCTGGTCTCAGAAGCTGCGATTCGCGGGATGAGCGGCGAGGCCCTCACCTGGCGCCTTTTATGCCCGGGGCCGGTGGAGGGGGGAAGGGAGGAATGGTGTCAGGGGCGGATATCTGAGCCCTGAGGAATTTGCAGGCTCCTGAGAGCAAATATGGGCTCTCTCCCCATTGGTCAATTCCCTCTCCTCCCAGAGACCAGAGGCCCCTGCCCTCCAGAGGTGCCCCGCCCCGGTCCGCGCAGAAGTTCCCACCCGCACTCCCCCACTCTCGCTCTGCAGACCCTGTTCTGGCCTTTCCCCCGTCAGGGACGTACTTAGACACCCCTGTCCCTGGAAGCCACATTCTGAGCCTCACCCTTTAAGATCACCCAGAGTTTGACACCACTGGGAATTACAGTCCCTCTGGGGTCATATTCCTACACACCCCTGACCCAGTGATTTTGTTTTTGTTTTTTTGGAGACGAGTCTCTGTCGCCCAGGCTGGAGTGCAGTGGTGTGATCTCGGCCCACTGCAGCCTCCACCTCCCGAGTTCAAGCGATTCTCCTGCCTCAGCCTCCGGAGTAGCTGGGATTACAGGCACGCGCCACCACGCCCAGCTAATTTTTGTATTTTTAGTAGAGACAGGGTTTCACCATGTTGACCAGGCTGGTCTCAAACTCCTGACCTCAAGTGATCCACTCGCCTGGGCCGCCCAAACTGCTGGGATTACAGGCGTGAGCCCCTGCGCCCAGCCCCAGTGATTAACCATTCAGAACCCTGTTAAGAGCCCCTTGCTTGCGATCCTAACCAGCCCGCCCCCCATAAAGTGCATTCACAGATTCCTGCCCTCCACTGGAGATTACAGCCTCTCAGAACTTGCTTCTTGGGAACACCCATGCCCAACTGCCCTTTTGTCCCCTCTGACAAAGGCACCAGTTCCGGATGAGGGCACATCCGGGCATTTTGAGCTGCACGAACCCAGCCCTCTCAAGACAAAGCTGCCTCACCCTGCTGTCGCCATTCAGTGCCCCAGGTGACAACAGTCTCCTGAGAACAGCTGCAGGGAGTGGTTCTGGCAGCTGACACCTTTCCAACACTAAGCTCCAGCCTGATCCTCACTCTGGAACCCTCAAAGCCCACTCGTCCCTGGCCACCAGGATGATCCCCTCCCTTCCATCCCCCAAAGCATGCGTTCATTCAACCACACGAGTATTGGGCTGCTTTAATATTTCCAAGATGAGGAAGCAGAGCCTGGGAGAGGCCAGTAACTTGCCCATGAGGCATTTAGCATCTGCCACTGAAAGGCAAACATAGGATGAATCCCTGTCCTCCTTGTCAGAGGGCTGCTGAATGCATGTCCTCATCCTTGTATAAAGATGAGTGCTTGAATGAGCTGGGCAGAGCGACACAAAGTGCCCGGCACAAGGTAAGGGTTTTGACAATAGAGGCAGGGCCTTCCTCCCCACACAGCCCCACCCCTTGCTCTGTTCAACAATTCCACCCACCTTTTTGGATCTCTTTGGAGGGCCATGCCCCCTGCCAGGCACTGCAGGGTGCTGCAACAACCTCACCCCAGTTCCTGTCCCCAATGACCCCTGTCCCCAGAACTGTCCCCATGGTTCCTTCTTGTCCTTATGGCAAAGCATTCACCCAGGCTTGGAACAGAGGCCCTCCTGAGAAGGTGTTAAGGGAGACAGGCCAGTCCCTGCCCATCTCTGGGTCTCAGTTTTCCCTCATGAAAAGAGGGGTGGCCCAGCTCAGCCCTCTTCTCTGTGTATTATCACCTGGGTCACCTGTGACTGGTGGAGACTTGTCTCCAGCCTCGGAAACCTAAGTTCCCAGCAAACTACCTGTTAGCTGCCAACTCATCCTTGAACTGGGGCAGGAAACCCCATAAATACACACCCCTAACCCACCAGGAACTGCTCTGAGCCCTCAGGAAGGCCAGTCTGAGGCTGTTTAACTAGTGAATCAGTTGCAGAAAGACTGAAGATCTTTGGAGAGCCCAAGAGGGAGAAAGGCGAGTCCAAGACCAGCCATAAAAGCCAGCACCCTGTGACTGGTCGGCTCTGAGTCACTCCCTTATCGGGCCCTGATAAGGAGGCCTGCTCCTTGTTAGCGGGAAGGGAGATCGGCCAGATAGTTGCCATGCACACAAAGCCCCAATAGGCAGCTCTGTTTTTCTGGCCTGATAGGAGGGTCTGGGGAGGGACTTTGTATTAAAGGGCAAAGAATAGAATCAACAGTTCTATTCGTAAGATTAAGGTGTTCTGAGCTCCCTAACCTTCAGAGGCACTTGGAGTCCCAGCCCCCTACTCTAAGACCATAAACAGAAGGAGAGTTGACTATAGGGTAGCACAGTTTACAGCCTTTTCAGATCTCACTGGATCCTTACAGCAGCCCAGTGGAAAAGGTATTCTTATCTCCATTTTACAGATAAGGAAACAGAGGCTTGGTGAGAGGCAGTAATTTGCCAAAGGTCCACCGCTAGGAGTATCAGATTCTGGCCTCCAGCTTCTTGACCATCAGCCAAGAGTAACGGAGGCCCTGCTCTCCCTTCCAAGGAAGTCTCGGCCCCCAAAACAACTCCTTTGGGTGCCTTCCCTCAAAATCTTATCATGCCAGTGCCAAGGGCAGTCAACCCCAGACTGAACTGTTGGCTGGGCTAGGGAGAATACCTTGTTCCCTCTCTCTGGCCAGAAACAGTGCCTGGCCATGAGGTATGTGGCCTTTGGCACTTTCTGATTCATCAAGGACTCAGGAGAACAGTCTGTAGAGGCTGCCCTACCCAGAGATGGAACTGGAGGTCAAGTTGCTGCTCCCATTTAGGAAACAGTGCTCACAACCAGGAGGCTCCCATCAGCCTCTGGCTTCAGGAGGGCAGAACCTGGTCAGAGGAGCACCCATCCAATGTTCATGTCTCCAGTCTCAGGTCTGGGGTCTGCAGAAGAGGGGTACAGAGGGTCAGAAGTGATGGGTATGGAATGGTGAGCTCAAAGGAATCCCAGGGAGGATCCTGCCCAGCCTTCCCCAACTGGATTCTACAGAACCCCAGCACTATGAGATCCCTGTAGGAAAAGAGATCCCTGTCAAATAAGATCGGAAACTCTGCTCTCTCTGACTCTCTTTTGGAGTTTCACAAGGCACAGTACCAGAAGCCCTGGAAACCTCATTTCCTCATTTGTAAAACAGAGATGATGATGAGGAGGAGGAGAAGGAGGATACCTATTTCAGAGGGTTGCTTCAAGTGATAAATGTAATGGTGCTTGTAAAAGGTTTATCACAACACCTGGCAAATAGCACTCAAACAGCATTATTATTATTATTATATAATGTTATTTTTATATAGTATTTGTTACTATAATTTTGGCTACAAGTGTTATTATTTAACTTTCTTTAACCAGTATTTCCCAAGTGTACTGGACCATGGAATCTTTAAACATCTATTAATAACCCATGAATTACAGAAAAAGCCAGTCCAGCCCCAGGATGCTCAGAAAGGTAAAGTGACTTTCCTGGGGTCACATGATGATTCAACCAACTGAACTGAGGCAGATCTGGGATTCGTTTCTAAGTCCTAACACTGAGGCTGAGGCCCCCTCTGCATCTCCACTTGGACATACGCACGAAGCTTCTTATCCTTCAGCAGATGCAGGTGGTTCCCAGAGTGGAGAGGTTAAAGGTAGGGGGGTTTTCATCATCCCAGGAGAAATGGGATAGTCGTTGGAGACCACAGGAAAGAAGCTGGGGGTGAGACACCTAGTCCTTGGATAGAATGGAATGGTGTGATAATGACAACAAGAATAATGATGACCAAGGTGATAATAATACAGTAGATAATCATAGTTAACATCTACTGGGCCAGGCTCCATGCTAAACACTCTGCATATATTATCTCAATGAATCACGTTAATTAAGTGTTATTGTCCCCATTTTACAGTCAAGAAAATTGAGGCTCAAAACGGTTAATACCTTGTCCAAGGTCACACAAGTAAGTAGTGGACTGGGTATTTGGGCCAAAATCTTTCACTCCCTCAAGCCACAGTCCCAATTGCTAATGCTGCCCTCCTCTCATGGGAAAGGGATCAAGGTGCCTTCTTCTGCTGCCCTGGAGAAAGATCCACCAAGTTGGGGAAGGCATTGTATCATCTGCCAAGATCCCAACTTGCCCTGCCTGCTCTGATGCACAATTATTTGTTTGGTCAGTCAATGGGCCATTCAAGCAAGTTTCCTCCAAGTTGAGCCTAGCAGAGGAGACAGACTGGTGTCCATGAGCAAAGCAGAAGGCTCTGTTCATAATCTGAAGGAGAGGAAAGGTAAATGTGTGGAAAACTTCATGAGCTTGCATGTCCTGTCAATTAGTAGCTCCTTACCTGAACGGCCTCCCCTTCCCCAGGGACCACCAGCACAAGGAACTTCCTCACCCGCTCCTCCATTCATTCAGTGAACATGCATCAAGCGCAGCTTCTGTGCTATGCATGCTGCCAGGGGCTGGGGCACAGAAGTAAATACAAATATTTCCTGCCTCTAAGAGGCTGACAATCTGGTAGGGGGGTGTATAGAAGTGTATTAGCTTTGGTGAAATGTGGTAGGTTCAATAGCTACATCAATTTTGACTCCTTCCTAAAACCCTCCTATGATATGACAGTTAAGGAGTATTTTAAGAGAATGGAAGAAGAGGTGAGCACAGTGGCACACGCCTGTAATCCCAGCGCTTTGGAAGGCCGAGGCGGGCAGACTGCTTGAGCTCAGGAGTTTGAGACTGGCCTAGGGAACATGGCAAACTCCTGTCTCTACCAAAAATGCAAACAATTAGCTGGGCATGGTTGTGTGCACCTGTAGTACCAGCTACACAGGACGCTGGGGTGAGAGGATCACCTGAGCTTGGGAGGTGGAGGCTGTAGTGAGCCAAGATTGCGTCACTGCACTCCAGCCTGGGTGACAGAGTAAGACCCAGCTGGAAGGGAGGAATAAAGGAAGGAAGGAAGGAAGGAAGGAAGGAAGGAAGGAAGGAAGGAAGGAAGGAAGAAAGAAAGGGAGGGAGGGAGGGAGGGAGGGAGGAAGGGAGGGAGGGAGGAGGGGAGGGAAAGAAGAAGGGAAGGAGGAAAGGAAGGAGGGAGGGTCAAAGATGAGAAATGTCAACAAAAGCTTTAAAACTCAAAAATGGTAACACAGAAGATGAGAGAAAGCTGAGACCCAGGGTTTGGGGGATTAGGAAGGGGTCAACAGAGGAGAGAGCAGGAAGCCCATTAGAGGCAAGCACATTCTCAACATACTCTAAAGAAGCTCAAGAATTGGGGCACCACAGACATGGAGAGGAAAAGTGGAAGAGGGACCGTAAGCAGGGCTGGCTGGAAGTTTCTGTCAACAGTACCAGGCCCCCTCCCAGACCCCTACCCAACTAAGGCAGCCAGGGGACCACCTCTCCCCAGTGCAGGAGAAGACAGGAGATTTACTTTTCCTGGTTAGACTGGCCTGCTCACAACGTTTGATGATGTCAAGTGTAGGGAAGCTATGAGTAAATGCACCTCCTCAAACATTGGTGGGAGGTGGGTTGTAGTAACCACTTTGCAGAGCGATTTGACAATGTCATCATTTTTTTTTTTTAACATTCACGCACTTCATGAGCCATCAGTTCCACTCTTCGTGTTCATCCAAAAGAAACCCTGTCCCGTGTATTGAGGAAGTCATATAAAAGGATGCCCTATGCAGCATTGTTTGCTATAGTTCAAAGACACAAACAATCACTAATGGCGGGGAGGCGTTCAGTAACTATGTAACATCCTGCTGTGGAAGACTAGAAATTAAATGGAATGAGTAATGACAATGAATAGTGACACTGAAAACCCTAAAGAACTAGTTATTGGGCCGGACATGGTGGCTCACGCCTGTAATCCCAGCACTTTGGGAGGCCAAGGTGGGTGGATCACCTGAGGTCAGGAGTTCGAGACCACCCTGGCCAACATGGTGAAACCCCCGTCTCCACTAAAAGTACAAAAATTAGCCAGTCGTGGCGGCGGGTGCCTGTAATCTCAGCTACTCGGTAGGCTGAGGCAGGAGAATTGCTTGAACCCGGGAGGCAGAGCTTGCAGTGAGCTGAGATCGAGCCATTACACTCCAGCCTGGGTGACAAGAGTGAAACTCCATCTCAAAAGAAAAAAAAAAAAACTAGCTGTTGGGTACAGTAAATCTAGTTGGAGAGCAACACACTTAATATGATAAATTCATGTCAACATACATTCAGAAGATGACTTATTGCTAAGGCCCATATGAATATGTATGAATATATGCATAGGTAAGGAAGGAATCTGATTGAAGGATGGTAGCCAATAGGAACCTAAGCTTAATCTCTATGGTTTTAAGTTTTATAAGAATGTATTTATGTATTTCTTGTTAATTAAAGTAAATAATTTCTTAAGTAACACTAAACCACAGACATTTAGAACTAGCCAAATTTCATATAGTCAATACCCTCTTCCCCTCCCTACACTCACCACTGACATCATTGTCTCTGCTCATCCACACCAACCCTAGCCTTGAATTGAGAAATGAGAGAGGAAGTTTTGGAAGAGGGAGAACTAGATGTGAGGAGAAAAGAGACCCTGGAAAGGGTTTCCATTCTCGTGCCCCCACCCCTGGGTCCGCCAGGCTAGTTTTACTTCTTTATGAAACAAGAAGGCAAAACAGACAAGAAGAACTTTGGAAGAGTCTGAGTACAGGGAGAGCTCCTTGCAGCCTATGACTTACACCTGAGGAAAGCCCTCCCACTCTGGTTCTCCAAGGATCCATGGTCTGGAAGCATCTGAAGTTGGCCCCCCTGGGTGTTCTCACAACAGGCAACAAGGCTCTCCCAGGTGGTAGCGTGGATCTGTGGGGCTACAGCTGGTGGCAGAGCAGAGGGTATTCTATGCAAGACAGCAGCCACCTTGTGGGCACATGCGAGGCATTCCCCTGGGGACTTTCTGAAATAACTGGAAGATCTTTAGGGGTGCTGGAGTGGGAGCCACCATGTGGGCCATCAGGCTAGAGCTATTGACCCAGTATTGAGGTATGCCTCAAACCAATCAATGTGATGAAGTATGTAGACACTGGGAATTATGTCTGCCTGGGGGCATTGAGAGCTATTTAATTACAGAGGCATGACCCTTGAGCAAGAAGCTGACAGACCAGTAGGTATTTCTCAGGCAGAAGAGTAAAGAGAATGGGGGCCTAGAAGAGATGAGTAACCGGGCCCAGCTTGGGAGACTACTGGCAATTCAATATGGTTGGGCCATGGCAGGAGGGGAGGGAAGGGGGTCGTTGAGGACAAGGTCAGCTGTGGGGGAGCTGTAAGCAAGACAATGGAAAGTCATTTTCATCAGGGATGGGATGTGGGTTTTGTGTGGCGAATGGGTTGATGTGTCAAGGGAAGCAGGGATGACCAAGGATAAAGAACCCAGTTTAGGGTGTTTTAAAATAGTCCATGCTAGAGATGAGAGGGTCTGAATCTAGCCATAGTGGTGGGCTAGAGAGTAAAGGACAGAGACAAGACCTGCTGTTATGACCTGATGACAAATGGGAGTGATGAAAGAGAGGGACCCTTCACAAAGCACTGGTGTATGCCAGAGATGCTGGCCAAGTCCTGGACAGTCTCAGCTGAGCAAGACCCCTGCCACTACCGTCCCCCAGCCCTGGGACCCATGCCATCTCCTGGGGAGCCTTGCTCTTGCCCAGATGGGGAAGAATCCTATTCACTGTCTTGAAAGGCCCAGCAGCCAGGACAGGGCAGCGCCGGCCATGTCATGAGCAGCCCAAAGCCGCACTCGGGTCAGGAGGCTGATGCTCTCGGGACTTGAGCCTCCGCACAGCCCAGGTCTGGCCATTTCTGCTGCATCTCAATGGCTTCCTGAGACGTGGAAACCCAGGAAAGGGGGAGGGGAGGGCAGGGCAAGTAGGCTAGGTCAGGATGGCCCCTGGTGTTCCTGTCCAAGTCCTCAGGGGAGGAAAAACCAGCCCGACCAGAACCAGGGCAGATGGTGTGGGTGGGGAGGGAGAGCTGAGTCCTGCAAGGAATAGTCCCAGGTCCAGGGGCCAGCTTCCCCGAGGTGCCACATTCCACAGCCTGGGAAGACAGGGGCCTGCCTCCTCCTCACTCCCTCTCCCTGGAGGTGAGTACGTGAGCAGGCTCACGCTCACTCCACACAGGGAGGCCCCCCCACCGATCTTAGCCAGGGGTGTCTCTCTCGGCTTTTGTCCTGCCCTACTCAATTTGGGCCTCATTTGACGCCTCTGCCCCACTTCAAGCTGTGGCCCATTCCATCTGGACTGGGGCAAGGAGAGTGCCAGACACAGGACAGAGAGAAAGAAAATGTCCGGGTGCCTGCCCGGATTCCCAGCACCCAGAAGAGGGCACCTGGGTGCTTCCCTGCTGCCTTCTGGCTGACAAACTTCCCTCCCATCAGGATCCTGGTGGGCTGTGGTGGCGATGCTGCCTCCTTCAAGAACAGACTCTGGGCAGTCCCAGATGAGCAAGACCCCTCCACAGGCAAAATCTTTCCTTTCAAAACCCATCTGATCCCATGACTCCTGAGGAGAAGCTTCAGCTCTGTACTCCCCCTCACCTGGGAAGGTTCCCGTCCAGAAACTCAAATTGTCCTCCTCGGATGCAGGGGTCTTGGACACTGCGAGCATTTTCACTGAACACCCACTGTATGCTGGAGGCCACCTCCACCCGGCGTTGGCCAGAGCATCCTCCCTGCCTACCTGCCCCCTCCCTTTACCTGGATGGCAGCCATGCCAGCTCCTCTTAATTCCACTGGCATGGGTTTCTTCTCCCTGATATGTCCACCCTGACCCGCTCAGGCTGGGTCAGCATTCCCACCCCCACCCACTTGCCCAGCACATACCACAGCTCTGTCCCCCCATCTAGACTTGGAGCTTCTGTATCTAGCCCCAGGGCTGACTCCAGCACTAGTAAACATTTAATGATTATTTGCCAGAACAGAGCCTTCTCCTGAAGCCCTTTTATTTTTTTTCATTTAACACCAATTATGGTCCACCCTCTGTGTGCCAGGCACCTTCTAGACTCTGGGCTTCAAGAGCAGGGCAGTCTAAAGCTGCCTGCCCTCCTGGGGCTTTCATTTGGGATAGGGGGCAGAGTAGCAAAGCCAGGGAGGGGGTCAGCAGGGAAGGCCATTGAGGGGTGGTCAGGGAAGGCCTCTCTGAGGAGGTGATGCATGAACAGAGACCTGAATGAGGCAAAGGAGCCCCAGGGAAGATTATTCCAAGCCAAGGGCACAGCAAAGCCAAAATCCCTAAGGAAGAGGGAGCTTGGTCTGTTCAGGCAACACCAAGAAGGCCCAGTGGTTAAGAGGGGTGAGCCAGAAAGACAGTGTGCAGGAGATGAGCCCAGGGGAGGCCAGGACAGAGCACTCGGTGTCTGCGGTCTAATGGAGGTGCTGGCTTTTTCCCTGAGAGTAATGGTGCTTTGAGCAGAGGAGCACTGGGACGCCCTCCCCACCCCTGGCTGATCCCTGTGGAATAGACCGTGGGGCCCAAAGAGCTGGAAATCTAATAAGAGGCTCTAACGGAGTTCAGGTGAGAGACACTGGGGGCTTGTTCTGGGGAGACATCAGAGGACTTCAGGAACAGTGGCCTGGTGCAAGGGATATCCCGAGGGCAGAGCCAGCAGGTCAGGCTGACGATTCATGGGGAGGACAAGGGAAGGAGAGAATCTTGCATGGCTCCTGGTTGAGGTGTGAGCCTCCTATTTGCACTGAGGTCAGGAAGCTGGTCTGGGATGGTGGTTTATCTAATCCACCTCCAGGAAAGGAATCACACCGGGGCCCTCCTAGATCTGTGTTGGAAGGCGTCCTGGCAGAATTAGGTTCTACTAACCAAGCAATGACTGTACCCCGATCTCTGCCAGCGCTGATGCCTGCTGAGGGAGGGGAAGGACAAGGGCTGTGTCCACCTGGGCCCTGCCTTCACAGACGGAGCCCACAGTTAGGGGTTGGTATGAAAGAGGCGACTTTCTTTTTTTTTTTTTTTTTCTTTTTTTTTTTGAGACAGAGTCTTACTCCATCACCCAAGCTGGAATGCAGTGGCGCAATCTTGGCTCAGTGCAACTTCTGCCTCTTGGGTTAAAGTGATTCTCCTGCCTCAGCCTCCTGAATAGCTGGGATTACAGGTGCCTGCCACCACACCTGGCTAATTTTTATATTGTTAGTAGAGGCAGGGTTTCACCATGTTGGCCAGGCTGGTCTCAAACTCCTGACCTCAAGTGATCCACCCACCTCAGCCTTCCAAACTGCTGGGATTACTGGCGTGAGCCACTGCACCCAGCCAAGAGACAGATGATTTCTAATGAAGATCTGTGTTTTCTACATTTTCAAAAAACAGCAGTGAGCATGTCTCACCTCTAGCATGGGTTGAGGGGAGTGCTTATTATTTTCAATTCTGACTCATTCCAGGCTCCACTGGCTTTAGGCTGGCAAGCGGGGCCTTGCAGACTTGGGGGAGGGGTGGTCAGGTTAGTGAGTTTCTGGACCAGGTGAGCAGGGGATTGGGGGAGAAGGGGCATTCCTGACAGCAGCTGGAAGGAGCTTCAGAGCTGCTCTGGAGACAGGATGCTGAGGCCCTGCTCATCCCGGCTTCAACCAGCTGCAGGATAAACATTCATCAGGCAGAAACCACAGAGAATCACATAGCGAGATGGGCTGCCAGGAGCTGGGAATACCAGGAATGCCCGGGCCTGGGGACTAAGGGGGAGATGAGGGAGAACAGGGGAGATCCCATTTGCCCCAAGGAAGAGCAGCTGACGCCTGATCCCATGAGAGGGGCCTGGTATCTGAAGGGCTTTTTGAAGTCAGTTGAAAAGGAACACCACCCCACCTCAAAGACACACACACAGAGTATTAACAGAAGACAAAGCCTCACCGGCTCCCTTAGTCGCCTCACGTGCATTCCAGGCAGGAACTACCCAGTGCCAGCATCAGCCCTCAGCAGGCTGCCCAAGCACCAGCCCAAGGCCTACCAGCCATGCCAGCACCAGGGAGGCACGGGGGATGCACCAAGGAACCACAGTGCCAGGAAGCATCTTCTGCCCTCCCCTGGCTCAGTCCTGCCAAGACCCTTCCCCCTCCAGTGGAATGTGCTGGAGTTGGAGAGGAAAGTGCTTCCTCCAAAGTCCTTGCCTGGGATTAGGGCTGGAGCCTGTGGGGATGAGAAGATCCACCAGAGATATCTGTCCTCACTCAGTAAACATACAATGAGGACCTGGTACACAGAAACCGAACAAACACATCCCAACAGGGATATCCATTTCTGGGACTTCAGAAGAAAGGGCTGGAGCATGGGGAGAAGAGAGGAGGCTTCACAAACCCCAAGTTTCCCATTCCTGCCATGTCCATGTTACCTCATCCTTATCCTCACCTTGACTGCTAAGAAACATAGTAAGCATCTTCTTGGCCGTGCACAGTGGCTCACACCTGTAATCCCAGCACTTTGGGAGGCCAAGGCAGGTGGATCACCTGAGGTCGGGAGTTCAAGACCAGCCTGACCAACATGGCGAAACCCCATCTCTACTAAAACTACAAAAATTAGCTGGGCATGGTGGTGGGTGCCTGTAATCCCAGCTACTAGGGAGGCTGAGGCAGGAAGAATTGCTTGAGCCTGGGAAGCAGAGCTTGCAGTGAGCTGAGATAGAGCCACTGCACTCCAGCCTGGGCAACAAAGCAAGACTCTGTCTCAAAAAAAAAAAAAAGAAAAAGAAAAAGAAACATAATAAGCATCTAAAAGCCCAGCAAGATGATTCAGACAAAACTCCTACACTTGTAGGATGGGGGCATAGAAATCTTCTAGCCCAGAGATTTTCAAGCCTCGCCTGCTAAGCCCTAAGCAGAGAGGTGGGAGCTGAGCGGATCTGCTGTGAGCACCCACACTCACACACAGTATTCACACCTACTCACACATGCACACACATGCATACACATGCTCACACATACACTCACACACTCCCAGGCCTTCTCACACATGCATTCACACTGGTTTTATATACTCAGCTTTCTGTGAGATTTTGCTTCAGCAAAGATTCTCCCTCTTTTAAAGCCCAAACACGTGCTTCAGCCTACCTCCAGCAGTTTATATAGGTCAGAAAACTGAGAGAGAGTGGGGCCTCAGCCTGCCTAAAGTCCCACAGCTGGTGTCCTGCTCAGCAGAAACCAGCAGGCAGGTGCCCTGGAGCCAGGAAGTCTGTCCCCAGGGGACGACCTGAGCTCAGGGAAGAGAAAGAGGTAAACACTGTAGGCTCCTGACAAAGGCAGGAGGCAGGCCAGGGTCAGAGGAGGGACATAGACCCGGGGCTGCTGGAGCTCAGACGGAGGGCACCCTGAGTGAGGGATCAAGGCCTGAGTAAGCAGGGAGGGCGCCCTGGAGGAGGGGGCCCTTCACAGCCCCAGGGTGAGCCACAGTAAATGGTGCCTAGAGTGAGGACATGGAGGTGGCGGATAGTGGGAAGTTCCAGTAAAAAAGAAATCTTATAAAAACAGGCTAAATGTATTGGCCTCTTCCTCCATGCCTAACTCTGTTCGAGTATGTGGCATCCATGAACTTGTTTAAATCATCGAAGCTCCCCTATGCTGTGGACACTGTCATCACTCCCATTTTGCCAACTAGGAAACTGAGGGCTACTTGCTTAAGCTGAGTTTGGTGAGGCACCGGGCTGGGATTTGAACTCACAAGGTCTGGGCCTGCACCATGCGGTCTAACCACTGTGTCAAAGGAAAACCAGGGATCAGAGGCTGCAGAGCTGGTTCGAATCAGACAACAAAGGGCCTAGCAGGTCAAGCCACCAGATTTGATTTTTTATTTTTTTCCTGCAGAAGCCAACAGTGATTGTTTGAGCCAGGAGATGATACATGCAAAGTACCAGGTGAGTCAGACAGCAGGTGCAGGAATCCCTGAGGCTGGAAACACAGGGCTATCACCCAGCTGGGTCAACAGCCCTGTCCCAGCACCCCCTCACTCCTTCCCTCTGCTGCCCCACCATCATCGCCTTATCACCTCAAGACCAAAGGACCACAGCCGCCTCCCCCAGAGCTGGCCTCCCCCGGCAACTCACCCCAGCACCAGGTTCATCTGTCTCAAGCCAGCTTTGATCAAATCCCTGCTCACAAATTCTCAGAGTCAGCCTGTTCTTTACAGCAGCAACTCGCCATATGGTCCTTCCACCCCCAGGACAGAACCCATGGAGAGGCGAGCCAGGGTTACTGAATCGAGTCTTTGTGGATGAACCTGCACCTTTAATAAGTCTGAATTTTTAATAAGTTCTCCAGGTGATTCTGAGGCTCACTATAGTGTGAGAACCACTAGCCTAACGCATGAGAACCATGAGATATGGGAGAAGCACAAAGATGGAGGGCACCCTGAGTGAGGGAGCGAGGCCCGGGTAAGCTGAAAGTGGGTAAGCTGAAAGCAAGATAAAGTGGCTGAAAGAAGCCTAGCCATGGGCCGTTTACCTGCTAACAGAGGAAGTCCACGTTAGCATAACTAAAAAGTAACACACCTAGTTTTCTGCTTTCTGTCTGGGTGACCCTGGGCACAGGTGATCAAAGCCTCACTTGGCACAGCTGCCAAATTGCCAAGAACTGTAAAGGTCTAAAATTTTACTCTTTTTGCAAGTTAAAAAGTTGTCCTGCCATAGTTTTATGGATGCTGGCAGAAGACACGAGACCCTGGGTCAGAGACAATGACCTTATTACTCATGGCACAGCAAGAAACTTGAGCTTTATGTTGCAAAGAGCTGTGGGTTCAAATCCCAGCTCTGTGCCTTACTAAACTAAGCTTAACTAAGTAGCCCTCCACCCCAAGTACCATGAGGACAACACAAAGCTTGACTCTAGTGGATGCTACACTACATATACAATGGGTTTTGTATCACAGCTGAGGAGTTCCACACTTTGGGGAACCAAATTTTTTATAATGGGCTGCAAGAAAACCTGTTTGATCTTTGCTCCAGAGAGAAATATTGTTATTATTATACAGAACAGTAAAAAAAAAAAAAAAAAAAAAAAAGCTGCCTCTTTTCCAGAGGAAGATGTCATCTCTATCTTCCAAGGAAGTTTACTAGCACATCCTTGAAAAGGCAGACCAGAACAAAAGCTGTCAGTGCCTCTGATTGTAAGATGTGCAGAAATACAAGAGATCCACAGACAATTGCCTCCCCAAACAAATGGGTGTATCAATATTCATCTCTCTTGAAGGTAACAAGTTTTAAATCAGATAATGTGAGAGAAAGTTCGTGGAAAAATGAGGACAATTACAATATAAGGAGATAAGAACATGGAGGCAAATAACTAGAGTGAAAGTGGAAAGTAATAAACTGGGAACCTCTTGCAACACAATTTATGGAGACAATAAAGCAGGAAGATATTCACAACCCTTATCACCGACCCAAGGTTAATATCTTTAATATATATAAAGGGCTCCTACAAATAACTAAGTAAGAAACCAAGAACCCTGCAGGAAAAAGGGCAAAGAATATGAGCAAACAGTTCCCAGAAAAGGAGCTACGAGTTGCATTTAGACTTACTTGCATTTCAACCTTACTTGAGAAGAGAAATGCAAATTTAGAGTACCATGAAATCCCATGATTTACATGTCAGATTGGTAAAGATAAAAAGGTTTGCTGGCTGGGCGCTGTGGCTCACGCCTGTAATCCCAGCACTTCGGGAGACCAAGGCGGGCGGATCAAGAGGTCAAGAGATCGAGACCATCCTGGCTAACAGGGTGAAACCCTGTCTCTACTAAAAATACAAGAAATAAGCCAGGCGTGGTGGTGGGTGCCTGTAGTCCCAGCTACTTGGGAAGCTGAGGCAGGAGAATGGCGGGAACCCAGGAGGCGGAGCTTGCAGTAAGCCGAGATGGCACCACTGCACTCCAGCCTGGGCGACAGAGCAAGACTCTGTCTCAAAATAAAATAAAGTAAAAAGGTTTGCTAACTAACTATTTGTTGGGAATATGGGGAACTGGACATGCCACACATTGCTGGTAGTATAAGGTCTATGAACAGTCATTTCCAATATGTATCAAAATCTTAAGCCAGGTATGGTGGCGTGCACCTGTAGTCCCAGCTACTCAGGAGGCTGAGGTGGGAAGATTGCTTGAGTCCAGGAGTTCAAGGCTGCAGCTAGCTGAGATTGTGCCACTGCACTCCAGCCTGGGAAACAGAGCAAGACCCTGTCTCAAAAAAAAATGTTTTTTTAATATAATTCTTTGACCTATGAATTTCTTTCACAGGTGTTTATCTTTCAGACGTACTTCTGCACATGTGCCAAATGACATGAAGTACTAGGAGGCCCACTGCAGTATTATTTATAATAGCAAAAGACCAGAAATGCCTAAATGTTCATTATATGATACATACAATAAATACATATGATAAGTATGCAATAGAATACTGTGCCACCATCAAAAAGAATGAGTCAGCTCTGTATAGTATTGATAGGAAAGATGTTCAAAGTATTTTATTAAATGAAAATGTAAGATGGTACAGTAATATAGACGGTTTGCTATTATTTTTATGTGTGTGCCAGGGAAGAAGATATGCACATCTATGTTGGTAAATGCATTGGGTTCTTTAGAAGGATACACAAGCAAGTGAGATAGCAGGGGATGCTTCTGGGAATGAAGCTGGGAGACTGAATTCAAAGAACGGACAGACTAATGTTTTGCTGAATATCCTTTGTACTTTTAAAATTTTGTACTGAATTATATATCTATCACTTCTTCCCAAATATATATATATTTATACTGAATTTTGCATGTATTTCTTCTTCCAAAATGTATATATATATAATGCATGTACTACTTCTTCCCAAATATATTTATATATATAATATATAATGCAGAATTATATATTATATATAATACATAATATATATAACATGTAATAATTATGTATTACACATTATATAATATATTACACATAATAATTATGTATTACACATTATATAATATATATTACATATATTTGGAAAGAATACATGCATTATATATATATTTGGGAAGAAATAATACATGCATAATTCAGTACAAAATTATATATCTGTAAAAAAACAAAACCTAACTTGGGCATTCAGATCTGCCAAGAAGTTTGAGGTGGTGCTGGGACCCCAGGCCTGGGCCCTGCAGGAGCTCACAGCCTCAGCCTCTCTGGATCTACTGGCTGCAGATGGGCACTCTGAGCAGTTTCTTGCTTTTCCCAAAGCCATGCCCAGGAAACACCATTCATTCCCTCATTCACTCGTGTGCTGTGCGCGGGCTCTGAGCCAGGCCCTATGCCACATGCAGAATTCAGAGACGAAACAGACTCAGGCCCAGCCCCCAGCAAGCTCCCACCCAGCAGATGGGAGAGGGGAGAATGGGGGAGGGAAAGATCTACACAAATAGCTACAAAAGAGAGGCCCAGCAGTATAGCGTAGCAGGCAAGATTAATCAGTGACTATGTAGCAAGGCAGTGACAGGCCTGGCCTTTGAAAAGAGCCACGCCTTGGGGTGAGAGCCACTCATTAGCCAGGCCCAGGTATTCACCTCCCTAAGCTCCAGTTTCCTCCCCTATAAAACATGGACCATAATCACACCAGTGTGGCATGTGGTTTAGAGCCCAGGCCTTGGAGCCAGGGTGGCCTGGGTTTAATTCACAGAGCCACCATTTTATTTCAAAGCCATGTCATGCAACGGCCGTTACCTCACCTGTGAGAACCTCAGTGTCCCCGCCTCTGAAATGAGGCTAATAACACCAACCTCAGAGGGCTTGCGGGGGAATAAATGAAAAATCAGGTGTGAAGCACAGTATCTGGCACTCCGTAAAATCAAGAGCTATTACCAGCAACATGAAGGTTAAATGGCATGTGTCAGTCATCACCGCAGGGGACAACCACTCAGCAGGTGTGGGCTGGAAGGAGCTTTCTGTTCTGTTTTTTGGGTTTTTTGTTTGTTGAGATGGGGTCTTGCTCTGTCACCCAGGGTAGAGTACAGTGGCGCAATCCTAGCTCATTGCAGCCTCAAACTCCTGGGCTCAAGTGATCCTCCTGCCTCAGCCTCCTCAGTAGCTAGGGCTACAAACATGCACTACCATGCCTGGGCAATTTTTTTTTTTAGAGACCTGTTCTTGCTATGTTGCCCAGGCTGGTCTTGAACTCCTGGGCTTAAGCAATCTGCCTGCCTCGGCCTCCCAAAGTGCTGAGGTTACAGGTATGAGCCACCATACCTGGCCAGGTATGGGTTTTTATAAAAGATTTTGTGAGAGGATAGGCCCAGTGGCTCACACCTATAATCTCAGCACTTTGGGAGGTCGAGGCAGGTGGACTGCTTGAGTCCAAGAGTTCAAGATCAGCCTAGGTAACATCTCTACAAAAAATGATCAGGGCATGGTGGTATGTGCCTGTAGTTCCAGCTACTCGGGAGGCTGAGGTGGAAGGATTACCTGAGCCCAGGAGGTTGAGGCTGCAGTGAGCCATGATCACACCACTGCACTCCAGCCTGGGTGACAGAGTGAGACCTTGTCTCAAAAAAAAAAAAAAAAAAAAAGATTTTTGTGGGAGTCGCTCACTGCTCCCTGTGCAGTGGGGTGGAGGGAAGGGGAAAGTGTTCTTCCAAAAAGCTGAGACTTGAAAAATGAGGAGTGGGAAGAAAAGGGCTCGGGTGGTGGGTGTTTCTGGCACAGGGAAAGCTGTGGGAAATGGCCTGGCCAGGTGAGACAATGCGGGGAGTTCAGGGAGGCAGCAGTTCAGTGTGTTGGAGGCGTAACACTGGGAGAGTCAGAGGCCTGGAGGCTGGGGAAGGCAGGGGAGGAGACAAGTGCTGCCTGCGGGCCTGTTGGCAGTGGGGGTGTGGGTGGATAAGAGACAGGCCAATGGAGGGCCTCACGGAGGGGACAACGGCAAGGGTCCGACTCACCATGCAGGTCCTGAATAAAGCCGTGCTGGGCCTGGAGAAGTGTGGGTCAGGGAGGGATGGACACTGAACAGCAAGGCTCACCTCACATCCAGGAGGCCCCCCGCCAGCCCCGCCATGCCACAGGCACTGACAGTTGCCACTAAGCCTCAGAGGCCAACTGCATTTATTTGGAAATGGAGCAAGGCACTGGCCATGTCCAGGCTGGCTTTCCAGCCCTGTCCCCAAAATCACAGTCTTCCTGCAATTACTCACAGGTGCTGGCCAATAGTGCTTAGGTTCTCAAATGCCTGCCTCTACACAGGCTATCCTATCCACCTGCAGGGTCCTTCCCCTCGGCCGTCACAGGATGAAACTCTGCCTCTTCACCATTGTCTGGAGTAGACAGAATAATGGCCCTCCAAAGATATGCCAATTGGAACCTGTGAGCATGTACCTTCCATGGCAGAAAGAGACTTTGCAGATGTGATTACATTAAGGATCTTGGAATGGGGGTTTGTTTATCCTGGATTATCCAATTGAGTCCAAAGTAATCACAAGGGTCCTTGTAAGAGAGAGGCGAGATGGTCAAGGTCACAGAGAGGAGCTGGCACCATGGAAGCAGAGGTCAAAGTGAGGCACTTTGAAGGAGGAAGATCGCACAAGCCAAGGAAGGCAGGCAGCCCCTGGAGGCTGGAAGAGGCCAGAAGACAGATTCTCTCACAGAGCCCCTAGAAAGAAAGCATTTCTGATGACACCTTGATTTTAGCCCATAAGGCCCATTTCAGACTTCTGACTTCCAGGCCTAGAAGATAGTAAGTTTGTGTTGTTGTAAGCCACTGAGTTTGCCACCACTTGTTACAGCAGCAACGTGGAACTCATACATCGCCTCTTCCTTCAGGCCTTTGTGATCCCTGGCACTCGCTCTTCCTCCTCTGAGCCCCTCTGGTGCTTTACCTGACCCTCTCCCAGGCACTGTCCTCTCCCTAAATGGGTGAGAATTCATTGGCTCTTATCCCCTCTACCAGCCAGTGAGCTCCTCGAGGCTGGGGTCTGGCTCATATTTGTGCCCCCTTGCCCAACCACTGGTTGGGCTGATAATTCTCCCTGGATCCTTAGATCTACTCTCCACCTTCCTCTGCCCTGCTCTGTACCTGGAAGGATGATCCCTGCGTCACTGGCTCCCTTCCCTCCAACTGCCCCATTGGAATCAGCCATCCATCAGTAGGCAGCAGCGGAAGATGGAGAACAGGAAGAAAGGGGCCTGTGTATCTATCCCCCCACCTCTCCTTGCCCAGCCACGGTTCTGGCTGCAGCTGCTCGCTCTAAGGCTCCTGCAGGGCAGCCCTCCCCTGGCCACACCCCCTCAAACTCCCTTTTCCCATCCCTCCGCTTCCCACTGCTCTGCTCTGGGCTGTCTGATCCCTGCTGCTCCTGTCCACACCTCCAGAAATAGTTCCCTTTCTACACTCGGTCAACCCTGAGAGTCCGTCATATTCTGTGGGGCCCCTGGTGGATGCAGATGTGGCTGATCATCTACGTGGACAGCCAGGTGCAACATGCCTGGTAGATGTGTGGACACTGCTTCGGTCTGTCTGTCTTAGATAGTGGCTGGCTGGGAGCGGCACTCCCCATCCCCAGCACACAGGCAGGAAGAAGGGCGTTGGCACTGACCAGGAGGGGCTGTGAACAGGACAAAAAAGCAGCCAGACCCTCACCCCGTCTCTCCCCACACAGACCCACATGCTGACAGGTCCCAGGACACATTTCTCCTTCTGCCCACCCTCACCCCTAGGGAGCTCCGGGCAGCGCAGAGGCTGGGCAAGTGGGACTGGCAGGGTGCCATGCCTTGGTCCCAGAGGGCTGCCTCCCTTCCTGGTAGGTCTGTGCCTGGTGCTGCCAGGCCCGGCCCGGCCTCCACACTCCTTCCCCTTCACACCACAATCTGAGCTGGTGAGTGACTCATCCCACCATCCTCCTACGTGCCCCGTCCCTGACCCCACCAAACTTGGCCTCTCTTGGCTCCATCTCTGCACTGGCTCACAGCAGCAAAAGCATGTCCACCCCCACGCCCTGCACCACAGACTAAGGCAGCTCACTGCACCTCAACGAGGAAGAGCCAGGCTCTGACATTCCCAGCTTGGATCTCCAAGGAGGTGGCTGTACTGACACGTGGACAGGGCCCCATGGCCCCCACATTGACACACTGGATCAGGCAACTCTGCTGTCTCTTGACATCCATGATGTCCACTCCTTACAACAACCTTCCAAGGGTTACTGCCCATTTTACAGATGAGGAAACTGAGGCTCGGGGAGGTTACATGACATGGCAGGTGGTAGTGGAGCTGACTCCAAAGGCTCCTGCCTTCCTCTATAGCATCTCCCCCTCTACCCTGAGCCAAACTCCGGGGAGCCACGAGTTGTGTAGGAAAGGGCTTGGGCACTGGCTTGGCGGTCCAAAGCCCTGAGGCCAGGCTCCGCCTTTCATCAGCTGGCTGACTTCGGGCAAGCCCTCGGCCTCTGTGAAACTGTTTTCCAGTCCATAACAGGAACAGGGATCCTGCCCTGCCCACTCACCGGGCATTCAGAGGCTCAGAGAGAAGAAGCAGCGTCTGCAAAGTGAAGTCTGGGGGAGGTGGTTGTGGGGTGCCTCAGCAGCCCGCCACCGGAGCCCGGAGAGAGGCGGTGATGTCCGCTTTGGAGCCAACCTCGGCTCCGGACAGGGCAGGCTGCCGGCCACAAGGCCCCGTCTTTGCAAGCTCCCCAGGCGGGGTGCAGCTTCCTTTGTCCCTAGGCGGGACGCAGCTTCCTTTGTCCTCAGACTGAACATCTCCCTCCGCCACCGGTGCGGGAGGAGCCCAGGGCCTCGCCAACTCGGCTTCACAGCGCCTCCTGGGGGCCGCGAGGGGACTCGCCAACCTGCCTGCAGGCGGGCTCCTTCCTACCGCCTCCCTCTGCACCCCTGACCCTGCTCAGTGCTGTGTGAGAGGAACGGTCAGAGGGAGCCTGTCTGGGCAAAGGCAGGCCCCACACTCCAGGCTGCTCCCTGGCCTCCCTACAGCAACAAAGGGACGTTGAGCTGAGAGCAATACAAGAGAAAGAGCCCCAGGAGGGCTGGAAGTCCAAATGCCTGCATTCTACCTTTGTGGCCCTGGGCATGTGTCTTCCCCTCTCTGGGCCACAAAAGAGTGGAGGAGGCCACCTCTCTAAGGAAAGAGAGCTCCCCTCCTAGCGCTAAAACTGTGGTTTCTCTGACACTCAATTTCCTGGCGTGTAACATGGCCACAAGGGGCCGCTGCAGCCACAGCTGTGAAGGAAACAGTTCACACCGTGCTATATCGTTCACGGATAGTTCATGGGGTTTTATAGGCTCTTGTTCATTTCCATAAAGTCTTCCTTGGACTTGGCAAACTTTTCCTCTGAAAATTCCAAAGTGTAACCAAGAAGGGAAAGGAAGAGAAGAGAACCAAGAGAAGGGCAAAGAGGATTTTATTTTGTTCGTGTTTGGACCTAAGAGAAAACCAGAAAGATTGCCCCTGCGGCTGAGGGGAGCCACAATATTGGCGAGAGATAGGAGAGGCCCCTCGGGGAGAAGAAAGCTTGGGGAATGCAGATCTCTCTTTAAGATTGATGACTTTCAGAATCATAAATCGGTAGAGCCAGAGAGTCCTCAGCCCTCGCCCCATTCCTTTATCAGTCACTCTTGCGCAAGCATTGGCCTCTGCCTCTCCTTGCAGAAGTGACTTGTTTACAAGTTAGTACAGCTAGTTCTTGCCTGACTGAACCACTGTCATCTGAGAATTGAGGGTCAAAGTTGGATCTTCCCAGCTCAGAGGAGAAGCCTTCTCTAAACAAAGGAGGGGCTCAGCTGGGTAGGTTGTTGCAAAGAGAACTCACTTCAGAGCCAAGTCAGCCAGGCCCTGTCACTTAAAAGCTATGTGACCTTGTGCAAGTCATTGAACCTGTCTAAGACTCAGGATACTGAGACAGCAAGACCTTCCTCAAATTGCCGAGGTGAGAATTAATGAAATAGTCTGTCTAACGTGCCTGGGACCTACCAGAAGCTCAGCCAGTGGAGTCATTAAATTTTGTCTTTATTATTAGCAATACAGTTCTCGTAGCACACATTGCAAAGGATCGTGTACCCAGCTCAGGGGCACAAGGTGTGTGATTGCGAGGACATCAGAGAAAACAAGGTGCGATGAACTGGCGGTAGGCATTTGTTGGGACAATGACAGGGCCCTGGCCTGATCAAGGGAAGGATCAGGGGGAGAAGGAGATACTGGGGGGCTGGGAGGTGGGGATGGAGGAGGGGCACTGTCCCCACAACTCCTCATGCTTGGCTTCTGCAGTCCCGAGTACAGACCCAACTCTGTTTCTCCTTGTCCCATTCTGCCTAAGGGCTGGAGCTTCTCAGAAGCTCTGACAGAACATGTGTCCATCTTCAGTAGGGACCCTCCCCCTCCTAGAAGTCCCCCGTCCAGCTGGGGAGGACAGGTCAGGGTGAGGGCAGCAGCCACCCAGCAGCCCATCACCGATGGCACTCACTCAGCACTGGCCTGTCTGCCTGTCTGCCTCAGGCACCAGACTGTGAGCCCATGGGGGCAGAGACCTTGTCTGTTCTGCTCACAATTCCATCTATTCCCAATCCCTGCCACAGAATAGGCACCCAATGAAGATCTGTTGAATGAATGAATGAATGAATGAATGAATGAATGAATGACTTGAAGAGGGGATTAAAATAGACAGGAACTCCAATACGAGATTTTCAAAAACAGGCAGGTGAGGACCCACCAGGCCTTACCTCTCCTCACGATCTTTTAACTTCCTGTCTTACTATTTCTCCTGGGTTTTATTTTGTTGTTGTTGCATCATTTCTTGAACTTTCTTTCTGGTTTCACAAGAATTCCCTCAGACAATCCCAGTGGATCTCGGTCTAGTAAGAGGAACAGAGAAAGGAACTGATTTTATTCCTGTTTGGGCCTGAGATGGGGAGTGCTTCAGAGCCTGAAGCCAAGAGGCTGCAGCAGCAGCAGCAGCCTCCGCAACCAAGCAGGACACTCCAAGGGGCAGGCACTCAAGATCAAAGCTCTAGAGATTTGGGTAGATATTTGCGGAGTGTTAGAATGATATGAATAATAATAAAGACCCTCCTCTGTCATCCTCCTCCCTGCACCGTTTGCTCATTCACCCATTCCTTCCTTTGACAAGCACAGACCCAGGGCCTTCGAGGGGGAATCTGATATCCCAGGAAAGAATCTACCTGTGCCAGGTCACTCATCTTATTCTCAGCTCTTCATACAGTCATTGCTTCCCACGTAAGGCTTTTTTCTTTCCTTTTTTTTTTCTTTTCTTTTTCTTTTTTTTTTTTTTTTTTTAATTTAGAGACAGTCTCATTCTGTTGCCCTGGCTGGAGTACAGTGGTATGATTATGGTTCACAGCAGCCTCAAACTTCTGGGCTCAAGTGATCCTCCCACCTCAGCCTCCCAAGTAACCCAGTAATTAGGACAACAGGTGCATGCCACCAAGCCTGTCTAATATTTTTTTCTTTTTTTGGTAGATGTGGGGTCTTGCTCTGTTGCCCAGGCTGATCTCAAATTTCTGGCTTCAAGTGATCCTCCTACCTCAGCCTCTCAAAGTGCTGGGAATACAGACATGAGCCACCACACCCAGCCCACATAAGGTATTTTTGACAAGCCTCTGCTTATGGGATTTGCTAGCCTCTGTATTCTTTTGGGGCTCAATAATTGCTCAAGGCCATAGAGAACAGGAAACAGAGCACCAGCTTTGGAGCCAGGCCAAACTGGAATTATATCTTTGCTTGATCATTTACAAGCTATGTGACCTTGGACAAGTTACTTAACCTCTCTAACTTAGAATTTCCTCATCTATAAAATGGGCTTCATAATCCCAGTGTCCTTGGATCAGACTTCCTAGATTCAGTTCCTGTCTCCACTGCTTAGGAGCTGTGTGACCTTTTCAGCAAGTCATTTAATCTCGCTAAACATGTTTCCTCATGTGTAAAATGAAAACAAGGACAGCATCATGAGATTGCTGTGAGGATTAGATACAGGGTTTATTCCCTTATCTTATATAAAATGCTTAGCGAAGTGCCTGGAACATTATTAAGTGCGCAATCAGTGTTAGTCCTTGCTCCTTCCTTGTGGACAATTGTTCTTACACTTAGTCGCCCGGCTCCTTTGTAAAGGAATTCTCCCTTTAGTGTCTGTGCCTCCTGGCTATAGAAGCCAGAAATTAGCCTTCCAGCCTCCCTTGCAGCTGGAGCACAGACACATGATCAGTCACACACATCACAGAAGCCTGTAAGCTGGGAGCTAATGTCCTAAAAAAGGAGGCATCTGGTGGAATCCATGCTGGAAGGAATAACTGCAGACCTCCAGCTTCTAGAAGCAGCAGTGCCACAAGTTTGGTGATAGCGCCAAGTGGAATGGGCTATTGAATCTGCACCTGCAGATGGTGGCAAGGGTGGGCTTGCTCCGGGCTGTGCTGCCTTCAAACCTGTTCCCTGCGAGTTCTTCCTGGAGAGTCTATGGCTTACCTAACATCCTTTAACAAACTGGCTTCAGAGTGTGGCTTCTGATCTTTGCAGGCAAAAACCCTGATGGCTACAGAATTTAGTAACAAGTGTGATTACTGGCATGAGACTTCTAAAAGATCTCTGTTTGGGTGTCCAAAAGACAATGTAAATTTAGCATGTCTGAAACTGACTCCCCATCTTTCATACCAGCCAACTTCCATCCCACAACTCCTATCATCCAGTTGCTCAGACAAAAGACTCAGAGACCTCCTTGACTTCTTTCTTTTACAATATGCAGTCCTTCAAGAACTCCTGGCAGTGCTTTCTTCAGATGATGCTCAGAATCCAGCCACCTCTGACCGTCTTCACTCTGAGTGCCAGGGGCTCTTCACCTCCCTGCACACTGGACTCTCTGTTTCTGCTCCTAGCCTCGCAGCCTCTCATCAAGTGGCCTGTCACTCCTCTGCTCAAGGCACTGTGTGTTAGGATGATCATCAGCACTAGCTGCTGTGCCTGGAGTGGTCACCACACACGCTTGACTGCCTCCCTCCCTCTGTCAAGTTGATACAGAAGGGCTGGGCTCCTGGCTAAACCCTACCCTTAAGCCTGGAACCTCGGCCCTAAAGGACCCCATTTTCCCCAAAAATGTTACCTTTTTGGCCTGCCTGCCCACATGCTGTGCCCGTAAAAGACTTCAGCTGGCAGAGCAACACAAGCGGCTGAGCATTGAGGATATAAGCGGCTGAGCGGCGAGCAGAAAAGCAACTGAGCATCGGAGACTGTGGATAGATCTGGCTAACTTCAGATGGTGCAGCTTTGGAGAGGGGCCCTGCCGGAGACGGTGGGGCTTCAGGGAAAGATCACCATCCCATCACCTTTCCATCTTCCCTTTCCACTGAGAGCCACCCAACACTCAGTAAAGTATTTTGCATTCGTCACCTTTCAAACAGTTTATGTGACCTGATTCTTCTTCCTGGACGCCAGACAAGAACCTGGGTGCCGAGAAGGCAGGGGTTGCCACCCTGAACCTCCACTGAACTGGTTGGTATTTGGCCATCCCCTGACAGCACAGCTGAAAGAACAGGGACGCTGCTGAAGGGCCCGAACAGAGCCTGCTCCTGCCAGAGAGGAGCAACCGGCTGGTTCCAGCGTTCATTTGCTCCGGTTCCCACACTTGCTCACACACTGACTCCCACAAGGAGTGGCCAGCAACAGGCTGAGTGAAACAAAGTGCTCCTTAGCCGGGCGTGATGGTGTGTGCCTGTAATCCCAGCTACTCGGGAGGCTGAGGCAGGAGAATCACTTGAACCCGGGAGACGGAGGTTGCAGTGACCTGAAATCTCGCCACTGCACTCCAGCCTGGGCAACAGGGCGAGACTCAGTCTCAAAAAAAAACAAAAACAAAAACAAGAAAAAACAAAGTGCTCCAGTTCCCGCCCATGAGGGGCATCAGGGCAACTATCCCATCTCAAAGTCATTGCTTATGTTTTACCTTCTCAGTGAACCCAACCTTGGCCATCCTATTTAACATTGCTCTCCTCCCCACCCTGCCATAGCACTCCAATCTCCCTTGATATTCCCTACTTCTTTGCACACTTACCACCTTCAAGTATAGTATTATTTATTTCTTTATTACATTTGTTGCTCTTGCCCAACCCTTACCTATAATGCAAGCTCTATAAAGGCAGAAATCTTTGTCTCTTTTGTTCATTGATATATCCCAAGCACCTAGGACAGTGCCTGGCATAAAAGGAGCTTGATACATATTTATCCAATAAAGTTTGTTGAATGAATGACATGAGAATCACTTTGGTTATCTGGCCTAGATGGGCCAGTGAAAATCTGGCTATGATTAAAATGAGCTTCTAGAAGCCCACAGCATGTGAATTAAATTGGAGTGGGCTTGTTTCTTTTAACTGTACTGAAGAGCTTAGAGAAGGAGTAATACACTTGAAGTTCTAAGTTCCTGACTCTGTAGACAGTCAGAGGACCAGGGACTGTCCACAATTATTCTTTAAAAATATCTCATTTCTTGTCATTACAATGCTGAAGTAGTTAATAAACTCAAAATTGACTTCTCCAAGTTGAAATCACAACCTTGCCAAGTCTCTTATATAAAAGTTACAGCACTGATCAGGAAAGAGGGACACCCACAGAATTGGAACAGGAAGATATTAGAGAATTTAATTGACTCCAAACTCCAAATTATCTTCACACTCTACCCTACCACCCTTCATTGCTTTCAGAATTATAAATAAGCCAGATGCCAGCATACCTGGGGGAAGAGGCCAATTACAAAGACAAAGCTTAGAGAAAAAGATTTACACACCAGGAGAATTTCAAGCTGCTGCTAATCTGTATGAGCAGAAATGTGAAGACTGGGATTGGGAATGAATTTTTGATCCAGCTTAGTTAATGTGGAAGCATTCACCAGAGATTGGAAGTTCAGCTACTAGCTTAAATATCTGCAAGTGGATCAGAATGGTTGCTCAGTTGGATGACAGAAACTGAACTCAATAAAGGCTTATTTGAAATAAAGTTATTTCTAGAAAATCCTTTTTGTAATAAAGAAAAAGGAATCTGACTGCCTAGGGAGACAGGAATGTTGGGGTAGAATTATTGTGTGGAATCCATTCACTCATTCACCAACTGTGAGAGCCCAGAAGACACTGTGCAGACTCTGGCTTTTAAGAAATACATGGATCGGGGGAACACAGCATCTTTGAAAAACACAGTTAACAGTTGTTCTCTGAGGATGTGGATGAAATATGCTGCAGCTGAATTAGGCCTCCTGATTTGAATGGAGATGACATCTCAGGTACAACACGGCAAAGGTGAAGAGCTGGACTAGGATAAAATCTGTAGGAGTCTGTGATGGTGGGTCTCTAGGACAAAAATACATGAGCAGACCACCAGTCAGGGTTCAGTTTTTTGGTTTTTGGTTTTTTGTTTTTTGTTGAGATGGAGTCTCACTCTGTTGCCCAGACTGGAGTGCAGGGGTGCAATCTCAGCTCACTGCAACCTCCGCGTCCCAGGTTCAAGCGATTCTCCTGCCTCAGCCTCCCGAGTAGCTGGGATTACAGGCACCCACCACCATGCACAGCTAATTTTTGTATTTTTAGTAGAGACGGGGTTTCACCATGTTGACCAGCCTGGTCTCAAACTCCTGACCTCAGGTAATCTGCCCACCTTGGCCTCCTAAAGTGTGGGGATCATGGGCATGAGCCACCGTGCCCAGCTAGGGTTCAGTTTTAAGTAACAGAAACCAATCTCACTTTCTTAACAGAAATAAATTTAATACAAGGCATTAGGTGCTTGCAAAATCATTAGAAGGCTGAAGAAACAGACTCTATATTGGGCTTCTGGGCATGGCTTCCATATTAACACCACAGAAGTGGACCCCAAGGGAACTCTTGGTCTGCCACAATCAGAAAACTTGGGAATCAGGAAGCCACTACCAGACATGTTGGCCCCAGGACCATACAGTATACCTGGCAGACCTACACAAAGAAAAAGCATTTAACTTTTCCCCTTCCACTTCTCTCCCCACTCAACTCATGACTCACAGAGTGCATCTGATTGGAAAAACCTAAGCTATGGCTGTAGGGGAATCTGGAAAAGGGTAGATTTTAGATTACCAGCCTCTTGAGTATAGGAAAGCTCATCAGAAGGATGTTGAAACTGATAGGAGTGAGTCAGTCTTCCATATCTGCCACATTCACTACCCCGCCCCCACAAAAGAAAACTTTAGGTCAGTAAGAGACCTGTCTTGAGCCCCATGATTCCAATTCCAAAATCGGAATTGGCTCATAGACCCAGAGAACTCTGAATGAAGGGGAGGCTTTGAGGAAGGGCCCTGCAGTAACATCACAAGCATGCACTATACGTCCACTGAGAGCCACCCTATGCTCAATAAAATCTTCTGCATTCATCACCTTTCAAACAGTTCATGTGACCTGATTCTTCCTGGACACCAGACAAGAACCTGGGTGTCCAGAAGGCAGGGGTTGCCACCCTGACCTTCCCATAGGAATCTGTGGGTATTTACAAGAATAGCTGACTCCTGAGGGAAGGAAAATACCCAGGCCTTTAGGGATGATTGGACGCTGGCTCCAAACCAATTCTAATCTCTGAAAATGCAGAGCAATACTGTGGTTCCGCCGTTAGAATGGAAGCTCATGTGAGTGTAGGTTGTATCTGTCATCTTGTCACTATTCTTTTCCAGGCAGATCTAAAAACTACATTTACCAGCCTCCCTTGCCACTAAGATGAGCTGAGCAATTTAGGTTCTACTACTCAGACGCACCCATGTGGGCTTGGTTTAGAAGGGAGGTAGGTGAGGAAATGAGGTTCACCTGGGACATCCAGCTTACTGGTATGGACAGCAGAAGCAGCGTGGCTCTGCAACTCCAGCTGAGTCCAGAATTAGTGCAGAATGGACTCAGAAGGCTCCAATCTGACTTGAGGGTTTCATGATCTTGGCAGAGGCAGCAACTCCCTTGGCAGATCCACTCTGCTTTGTCATTTGGGGGGTTCTGGAAAAATCACCCTAGATTCTGTTTCTCCAGCCCTCCTAATGATTCTCTAAGGTATCTAGAGCTCTTGAAAATCCCTTTCTTGTTAAAATAGGCAAAGTAGTTTCTGGTAGTTGCAATTGAGAATCTAACCAATATAGAGATAAGATGACAAATGGAGTTTTAGCCCAAGTTTGCTTCTCATGAGCCCAGTGGTATCCCAGACCAATCCTATGGTTATTTCACAGTGTCTGGAGTGGATTAGACATAGTCAGTAAATGGATCCTGATCCATGGAGTAAGGATTACGTGGTTTAGAAAAAGGGCCAGCAACACTACATCTCTAAGGGAATGACAGAGATTAGTGCCACATGAAATATTTGATGGGCCAGGAGTGGTGGCTCAAGCCTGTAATCCCTGCACTTTGGAAGGGCAAGATGGGGAGAGAACACAGGAATGTAAGACCAGCCCTGGCAATAGAGTGAGATCCCTGCCTCTAGTTTAAAAAAAAAAAAACTTCAAAAATTAGTCTGGCCTGGTGGCACACGCTTGTAGTCCCAGCTACTTGGGAGCCTGAGGTAGGAGGATTGCTTGAACCTGGGAGGTCAAGGCTTCAGTGAGCTGTGATTGTACCACTGCCCACCGGCCTGGGCAACAGAGAGAGACCCTGTCTCAAAAAAAAAATGATAAATTTAGGGTTAACTTGCCTAGTTTTTCTGTGCAGAACATGAACAGATGTTAGAGAATAGCCATGAATTATTTTACAATTTATCACATGGTTGTTCCAACAGCAGTCGTTGATCCAGATTGTGTCCCTTTTCTAAAGCAGATCACCATTGACCCTGGCACCTGCTGTGGGAAATTCTTTTTTCTTTATCCCAATGAACAAAGAGTACCAGATAAATATGCTTTCACCTACAGAGAAAGCAACACAGTCATTCCCCTTATCCATGGTTTCGCTTTCCACAGCTTCAGTTACCTGTGGTCAACTGTCATCCAAAAATATTAAATGGAAAATTCCAGAAATAAACAATTTGTCAGTTTTAAAGTGTGCTGCCCTGAAGAGCATGATGAAATCTCACACTGCCCCACTCTGTCCAGCCCAGGACAGGAATCGTCCCTTTGTCCAGCTCTCCATGCTCTATGCACCACCCACCCACTAGTCGTCGCTTAGTAGCTGTCTCAGTTGTCAGATCAACTGTTGCAGTATTGCCGTGCTTGTGTTCCCTTATTTTACTTAATTACGACCCCAAAGTGCAAGAGCAGTGATGCTGATAATTCAGATTTGCCAAAGGGAAGCCACAAAGTGCTTTTTTTTTTTTTCTTAAAAGGAGTTTTGCTCTTGTTTCCCAGGCTGGAGCACAATGGCGTGATCTCGGTTTACCTCAACCTCTGCCTCCCGGGTTCAAGCGATTCTCCTGCCTCAGCCTCCCAAGTACCTGAGATTACAGGCATGTGCCACCATGCCTGGCTAATTTTGTATTTTTGGAAGAGATAGTGTTTCTCCATACTGGTCAGGCTGGTCTCCAACTCCTGACCTCAGGTGATCCACCAGCCTTGGCCTCCCAAAGTGCTGAGATCACAGGCATGAGCCACCGCACCTAGCCAGCAAAATGCTTTCTTTAAGAGAAAAGATGACAGTTCAAAACTTACTACGGAAAGAAAAAAATCATATGCTGGGGTTGCTAAGATCTACAGTATGATAAGATATTTTGAAAGAGAGAGACCACATTCAAATAATTTTTATTACAGTATATTGTTATAACGATTCTATTTTATTAGTTATTGTTGTTAATCTCTTGGTCTGCCTAATTTATAAAGTAAACTGTATCTTAAGTATGAATGTATAGGAAAAAGCATAGTGTAGATAGATTTAGGTACTATCCACAGTTTTGGGCATCCAGTCAGGATCTTTGAATGTATTCCCTGTGAAATAAGGAGCAACTACTGGGCATCTTTTCCAGGATGTGCAGAGAATCAAACTTGGAGGGTATGCAAACAGAAAAATTCCCCAAATCACACTCAAGGATTGCTCTAGGAACACACCACTGCTGTCACTTCTGGCCACCAAAATTGAAGCTCAAACTATGGATGGTGGGCACTGCATGTCTTTGCCAGAGCCACTGCTATTGCTTCCTCAAAAAATCACATATCTCTGCCCAACCTGCTTCCTGCCATAAAAAATTCCACTCAGCACCTCCTTTAAATCAAAATCAAAGTCCTTCACTCCAATGGTGTGCCATGGTTAAAAAAAAAAAAAAAAAGTCTTGTGCGGGCGCACCTGAGTGGCAGGGCTGTCAGAGGCCCATGCCCTAGATGCAGGTGAGCTCGGAAAAGCAAGTTTCTGACCTCTCCCTTGGGGAGCTTCACACTTAAGGTGGAGAATTTCCCAAATTGAGGTAGAGAAAAGATACATAAAATGGGCCAGGCCTTGTGGCTCACACCTGTAATCCCAGCACTTTGGGAGGCCGAGGCAAGTGGATCACCTGAGATCAAGAGTTCAAGACCAGTCTGGCCAACATGGTGAAACCCCCGTCTTTACTAAAAATACAAAAATTAGCTCAGCGTGGTGGCAGGTGCCTGTAGTTCCAGCTACTCAGGAGACTGAGGCAGAAAATTGCTTGAACCCGGGAGGTAGAGGTTGGATTGAGCTGAGATCGTGCCACTGCACTTCAGCCTGGACGACAGAGTGAGACTCCGTCTCAAAAAATAATAATAATAATTACTAAAATAAATAAAAAGATATGTAAAATGGTAGATGAGGAAGACAGCATGTAGCAGAAAAAGAACCAGAGAAGAGTAAACAATTGCATATTAACAGCGGAGCGCTAGAAAAGAGATCACAGACTCTCACTGCTCAGGTGTCTTGCTAGAGCCACCTTTGACCCAGAGACACTGATGACCTGCCTGCTCCCATATCCACAAATTCCAGGATCTTGAATCCCCCTGGGTTTCTGTGTCACTTCATGCCCTAAGTGTACTCTTACATAACCCCTCTGCCAGTGATTTGAGCCAGCCTGTGGCAATTTGTGTTTTCCAAAAATGACCACATCAATATATCCCATTGCATATGCTGTTCTTCAACGTGACATGGACACACCTCCATCTGGAGACGGGGTCTGTATTTGCTTTCTATTTCTGCTTAACAAATTACTGCAAACTCAGCAGCTTAAAATAGCACCCATGTATTAGCTGACAGTTCCACAGGCGTAACTGGATTCTCTCTGCAGGATATCACAAGGGTGAAATCAAGATGTCAGCCAGGCTAAGCTCTCATCTGAATTCTCATCTGGGGGTAATGTGCTTCCAAACTCTTTTTTGATCTTGGAAAACTTCAGTTCTTTGCAGCTGGAGGACTGCAATCCTTTTTCTTGCTGGCTCTCAGCTCCTAGAGCCCATCCACATTCCTTGTTCCATGACCCCCTTTCATCTTCAACCAGCAAGGGCACATTGAAATCTTCCCAGGCTTCAAATCTCTGACTTCTGTGACCAGCCAAGCAAAACTCTTGGATTTTTAAGGGTTCATGTGATGAAATCAGGTCTGCCAGATAATCTCCCTCTCTTAAAGTCAACACATTTCAGAACTTAATTACCAAAATCCCTTCACAGTAGCACCTAGGTTAGTGTTTGATTGAATAACTGGAAGAAGATATGTGTACAGCAGGACCAGAAATCTTGGGAAAGCATCTCAGAATTCTGCCTACCACAGGTCTATTCCCTTTCCCTTGAATCTAGGCAGGCCTGTGACTACAGAAGAAGTGGCACTGTGTGACTTCCCCTTCCAGGTGATAAAGTCAAACAGCCTCTTTCTGGCGGTTTCTCACTTGGGACATGTGTCTTGGGAGCCCTGAGCCAGCATATAAGAAGTCGGGCTACCCTGAAGCTACCGTGCTGGAGGGATCACATTGAGACTCTCCATAGAGATAGAGAGAGATGTCCAAGGAGCCCCAGCGAGGCCAGGTATGTAAGTGACTAAGACTTCAAATGACTCCAGCCCCCAGCCTGTAAGCAGCAATGAAACCAAGAGGAGCAGAGACAAGCAGTCCCCACCAAGCCCTGTCAAAATTGCAGATTCATGAGCAAAATGAATTTTGTCATTTTAAGCCTCTATACTTTGGGGTAGCTTAATAAGCAGCTATAGTGTCTGGTACATAGGCTGAGGGGGGCTATTTGTCCCTAGTAATAAAAAGGATTTTTGACTATCAGAATCTTTAGAGAATATTGTTGGCTGATGTCTTGTGGAATGTCCCTTACTTTGCCTTGAAGGACTTTATATTTTTTATATTTTTTACTTGAAATCTTGCAAGCAAAGACCACATCATTTTTGTCTTGTTTTCCTCCATAACTAACACACAACGTGACAATAGACTATGGTAGATTGTTTGCAAAAAATTGCTTCAGTTATTGCCCTCCCTATATCCATGCCCATTGCCATGTGACTTTGCAGTTCCTCCCCTCAAGAGAAGTCTATTTCCCCTGCTCTTGAATCTGGGCTAGGTTGCGACTTGCTTGGCCAATATAATACAGCCAAAGTGACTTCTCTGAACCTAAACCTCAAGATGCCTTGCATGTTTCTGCTCATGACCTTGGAACACATGCTCAAGCTAGTTGGCTGGAGGATGGGAGTCACAGACCCCATTCATCCTCATCACCCCAGCCAGCATCCAGCCAACTGCCAGAGGAAAAGCCACCTGGCTGACTTGCAGCGAACCATAGATGCATAAAGGGAACCAGAGCTTCCCAGTCTAAACTGCAAAACTGTTAAGCTAAATGAATGGTTGTTATTTTCAGCCACTAAATGTGGGTTCCTTTGTTACAAGCAAAAGTTAACTAATAGAAAAGTGAACCCACACTCTTTATAACAGATTGATTATCCCTTTACTCTGTCACCAAGGATGGAATGCAATGATGCAATCATAGCTCACTGAAGCCTCCAACTCCTGGGCCCAAGCAATCCTCCCACCTCAGTCTCCTGAGTAGCTGGGACCACAGGTGCCTGCAACCATGCCTGTCTAATTTTTGTTTTGTTTTGTTTTTAGTTTTTTGTAAAGACAGGTCTCACTATGTTGCTCAAGCTAGTCTTGAACTCCTGGCCTCAAGTGATCCTCCTGTCTCAGCCTCCCAAAGTGCTAGGATTACAAACATGAGCTACTGTGTCCCACCCACCCTATCCCTTCTTAATCCCAAAGAACAAATGGGTCAAAGTCTGAGTTTGATTTGCAGTAGGGAAGCTTTATTATAGTCAAGATCATGCAGGGTGTGAGAGCACCCCAGGCCAGAGAGAGGAAAGAGGTCTGTCTCCCCAACCCTGAAGGCATCAAAGCCAAGCAGGGTTGGAAGCCAATGGAAAGCCAGAGGCACATATGCCAAGTCAGTTCAGTCCCAAACGGGCACAGGGGCTTGTTGCCAGCTATTCCTGATGTCAGGATCCAATAAGCAGGCTTCATCGGGAGTCTGCCCATCTGGGGATGCTCAGCTGGGGCTGGGCAGGAGAAGTTTACAGAGGCTCTAGTATCGCGAAAGGAAGTCTGTGGAGAGATGGAAGGGAGATGAGGGGGAGAAGGGAGGACTGTAAGCAGGAGCAGAGAGGTTGGGACTTGGGGAAAGATGGGGAAACTCGAAGCAAGGACACTAGAGCTCAAAGAGCTGGACAATCCTGAGGTAGAAGGACCCTGGGGTCTCCCAATCTACTGGTCCTCATCTAATTCCTGAATCTCTGTGGCAGCAAACCTGACAGATGCACCCCCAAGTCTGAGGATGGGGGGCTTATGAGGCAGCCCCCTCCATTCAACAGATTTGTTAGTCAATTTTTTGTATATTGAGGCAAAAGATGGCCCCAGCCTCACTCCTAGATGTATATCCATGGACCTGCAGTGCCACTGGACTCACAAAACCACATTAGACACCCTGCACGGCAGCTCCCAAGCACCTCAAGTCTTCTCTGAGCTAAACATTCCCAGTTATATTACCCAGGCTTTTACTATAATTTCATATTACATTTTTATTTTATAAAATTCAATGTGTACATGGGAAAATGTTCCCTGATCTAGAGACCAACTCACCTGTGTGAGCCTTTCTTACATTTAGATTATGTTCATCCTTTTGGCAGTTGCATCATGTAATACTTGTGCAAGCCAACCACTGACTAAAATCCCTGAGTCTCTTTTCCACCTGAACTGTTGCTGATCCAGGTCCCCCATCCTCATGAAGGTTGAAAATACTGGCTGTGAAGCCCCACAGAGCTGAACCCTTCATTTGTGATTGTATGACTTTGAGCAAATTATTTTCTCTGAACTTCATTTTCCTTAAAATGGGGATTATAATAAAACCTACCTCATAGCGTGTGTCATGATAATGCACAATTTTCAACCCATCTCCTACACTACTGAGACTCAGCCATGTGTAGATTTGGTCCTAGCCTCATCCTAGGCTCTGTCAAAAATAATGATCAATTCAGAACCAAGGGTAGGTCTCTGACACCTCACTAGAGATTTCCCTAACATCTAGCTCTATTCAGAATCTGTGTTCCCCAGAGATTCAAAAATACTCAAAAAAAAAAAAAAAAAAAAAAGGTGAGACCTTGACTCTCCACCCCACAACCTAGGATTGTCCCTTACCTTTTGTCTCATCTTGGTCACCAGATTTTGAGGAAGAAGACTAGGAATGGGATGATTTTCCGCTTCCTCCTCCATAGCCGCCACCACTTCCACTCGCTTCTTCACCGCCTCCGTAGCTGCCTCCACTTTCACCTCCAAAGCCACTTCCTCCACCATGGCTGCCTCCACTTCCTCCCCTGGACCCACTTCCTCCACCATAGCCACCCCCACTTCCTCCTCCAGAGCCACTTCCTCCTCCATAGTTGCCCCCACTTCCTCCACTATGGCCACCTCCACTTCCTCCACTATGGCCACCTCCACTACCTCCTCCAGAACCACTTCCTCCACCGTAGCTGCCTCCACTTCCTCCCCTGGACCCACTTCCTCCACCATAGCCACCTCCACTTCCTCCTCCACCATAGCTGCCTCCACTTCCTCCCCTGGATCCTCTTCCATAACTGCCTCCACTTCCTCCTCGACCTCCAAGGCCAATTTTTCCAGCTCCGGAGGATTCACTAAGAAAGAAAGAAAACAAGAGAGTTAAAATGAGCGGCCCCCACACACATATATGAGGATGGACCTGGACAGAGTCAGGACCCAAACATGAATCTTTCTGTTTTCCTTCCTGGGAGGCAGAGGACAGAGTCTGGGCGGGCACCACAGCTGGGAGAGGAGAGCCTCCAGCTGAGACTGTGGAGCCCTCCCCTCCCTGGAGCAGGGAGGCAGCCCGTTCTCTCAGTGTCACCATCCTCCTTTCCCAAAGCCCAAATGCACTGAGGTCCCCCTGGCCCCCAGGATGAAGAAGTCCTCAACCCATAAGACCCTGTGTATAAGAACTTCCCCCAGCTGCCTCTATCCAGAGGGACAGAAGTAGTATCAGAGGCCTAGGGACCCCCAGGGGTTCCACCAAATCCTGGGGCACCTACAAGTCTTCCTGGCCTCCCTCAAGGAGGTTGTGGTAGGTCTCGATTTCCTTCTCCAGCCGCATCTTAATGCTGAGCAGAAGGCTGTATTCCTGATTCTGGCACTCGATCTCTTGCCGGACGTCAGTGATCTGGGCCTCCAAGTTACTGATCTGCTCCTGGATCATCTGCAGCTGGCCACAGTAGCGGTTCTTCGTGTCTTCCAAGCTCTTCTCCAGAGCTGCTTTCTAAGGGTTAGGAGAAGGCTTTAAGAGGGATGCTACATCATAACTCCTCTTCTTCCCACTCCTGGGCTGCAAAGACTTCCTGTGCCCCCGCTTGGCAAAGGGTCTATAGCAGAACTACCAACCTTGCTGAGCTGAGACTGCAGCTCAATCTCCAACTCCTGGACACCGTGCCGGAGCTGGGTCACCTCCTTGGCACTGGACTGCACCTCCTGACCACTACTGGATACCTCATGCTCGATCTGGGTTATCTGCAAAACCAAAGGCTCAGTAAGCATCAGGCTGTGCCAGGAGCTTCAATGAGTGAGATTCTGCCCCATTCACCAGGATCTTCACCTCCAGGGCCAAGGCTGATCTGAAGCCAAGGACAAGTCATTCTGAGCTCTGGGTACCCTCCAGCCATGGAGGGTTGTCCAGTCCTCTCAACATGACATTCCCTCTCAACAAAGTTGCAAGACCCTTCACGCTTTGTCTCACAACCATCTTTCTAATCTAACCTTATTCCAAACTTCCCCCACCTTTCAAACATACACACACACACACACACACACACACACACACACACACACACAGCACAGACCATGCCTTCATGTATGTGCCAGACTCTGGCTGGGCACTGGAGACTCAAGGACGAAGGGAACCACCAAGGAGCTCAGTACAGTATGGGAGACACACTGTATCCCTCTCCTATAGTCTTACATTACATAGCATTAGATTAAATTGTTCACATTCTGCTTTTGTTCACACACATCTAATAAACTGTGAGCTTCTCAAGGGTAGCAGTCTTGTTTGGCTCATATCAGACATCAATACCTCTGAGACATCAATACTTTACATATAACATGGCACTGAGAAGCTACTTTGTAATGATGTTTGTATGCAGTGAATGAAGATGGTTGAATGACTTCCATTGGAAGATGGATAAATGACAGCTGCACTGAGAGATGCAGAGATAGGAGGATGAAGGAATGGGAGGTGGGAGGGATGGAGATAGGAATAGATGGAGGGGAGGAGGATGAATGGGCAGCCCACTCTGCTCACCTGAGTCTCATATTGATTCTCGATGTCCTTTCTGTTCTTAGCAATGAGCTGCTCATACTCCTGACGCATGTCATTGAGGGTCTTGGTGAGATCTTTGCCAGGAGCAACGTTTATCTCCACATTGACATCTCCACTGTTCTGCCCAGTCAGCTGACTCATCTCCTGCCAGGGAGGAAGGGGAGATGAGGTCACGGATAAAGTCCTCTGCACCACCTTTCAGAATTCTCCCTCTGGTCCCCCCAGGGTACAAAAAGGGGACACAGTTGTGAAGCCAAAGCCCAACCACTACCATAGGTGATGCCAAGGAGAAGGTGAAAGTGTCCTCAAGAGCAAAGGAGAGGGTGTCTCCCAGGTAATGTTCCAAAGCTCCCCTGCTGTCTCTGCATTTCTGCTCCTCCCTCTCCCCGGTAAGCCATAAGCCCCAGCACCCTACCTCCTTATGATTCTTCTTGAGGGCCATCAGCTCCTCCTGCAGAGTCTCATACTGCATCTCCAGGTCAGACTTCTCCATGGTCAGATTGTCCAGCACCTGCCGCAGGCCATTGATGTCAGCATCCACTCCTTGCCGCAGGTTTTGCTCCATCTCAAACCTGCAGACCAGCCAGGGGTAGAAAACAATCAAGAGGGAACCAGGCCCTACCAGGACCTCCAGAGCACTGAGGTTCAGGGGTAAGGGCTGATGACAGGAGAGGAGAAGAGGAGCAGGACTCACTTTATCCTGAAGTCATCCAGTGTCATGCGAGTGTTGTCAATGTCCAGGAGAGTTTTGTTGTTGCCCACTGTCAGGTCCACAATCTGAAAAAAAAAGGACACAGCCATGAAATCATGCTGTGGACCACTGCTGAGAGGGCAAGAGGCCAGGCAAAGCCACAGGAGGTGAGGATTCCATCCAGGAAGATTCTCAAGAGGAATGAGGAACTTCCAACAGCTGGGACATGGCACAGACCCCTTCCAGCCTTCAGCGAAGATGTTTGGTGTGGCCTTCATTCATTCATTCAACAAATATTTGAAGATCTACTGCAAAGGGCATTGTAGGATTTAGAGATTACTGACATCCTGTTCCTCAGGGAGCCCACCATTGACTACAAAGTCAAAAGTGTCCTAAAAGAGTTCAAGGAAAGGAGAGGTGGCTTATGGCAATGGGAGATCAAGAAAGACTTCAGGAAGGAGGTGGCTGGCAATTGAATTGGGACCTGAAGGATGGCTAAGATGTAACATTAATAAATAAATGGAAGAGGTTTAGAGTAGAAGAAACAGCACATCCAGAGACATGCAGGAGTTAAAACAAGAGGAATCACTGAGAATACTGAAGAGCCAGACCGTGAGCTCCACCAGAACTAAGTCTAGCACATCACTATGTCTACCCAGAGCAACCCTGAGGGTAGGCACTCACTGAACTGAGTGGCTGAATAAATGGATAGATAGATAGACATGTGGGTGGAGGGAGGAAGGGATAGATGGAAGGATGGATGGATAGATAGCTTCCATTCCCAGATTTCTGGATCCTCTCCAACACTTGAATAACCAACATGTACAGTCAGGTCCAAAATACCTTAAAAGATCAAGATACACTCCTGAAGAAGCCCAGGAGAAGTACAAAGGAAGAGAAAGTATTGACTTAGACCAAACCTAAAGGAGGTTCCACATCCAGTCCCAGCTCAGCTCACGTTAACCCAGGTCTCTTCTCTGCTCTGCCCAAACTCTGAAAGTTGAGGAAATGGAAGTGAACACTCAGAGCACAGGCCAAAGTCCTATCCTGGGATCCCCAGAAACCAAACACAAGTTTGTTTCTGATGAAAGCGTACATTTCCAAAAGGTGGATTCCCTGGCTATTATCTGAGCTTAGAGTTTAGCATTTTAACTTTTTTGGAAGATAAAGAATGAAAGAGAAAGAGACCGAGACAGAGACAGTTTCCTGCACCTACCTGGTCCTTGAGATCATCAATAGTGTTATAATAAGGGGAGTAGTTCTTCTGGATAGCAGCAGGTCCCTTCTTGTCGTACCAATCCTGGATCTTATTCTCCAGGTCGTTGTTGGCCTCCTCTAGAGCCTGCACCTTATCCAAGTAAGAGGCCAGCCGAGAATTGAGTTCCTGCATGGTGCTCTTCTCATTAGCAGTCAGAATACCACCATCACCGCCTCCAGCACCACCTCCAAAGCCCCCAAACCCCCCAAACCCACTCCCATAGCCACCACCAAAGCCACCTCCAGAACCACTACCAAAGCCACCTCCAAAACCCCCAGAACTACTATAGCCTCCTCCAGAAGCACCACCAAAACCTCTGGAACCACCCCCAAAGCCACCGCCTAAACTACTGGCACTAAAACCACCCCCAGATCCTCCGCCGTAGCTGTAGCCAAAACTGCCACCACCTCCCCTCCCACAGACACGAGAGCTTCCCCCACCATAGCCACTAGAAGAGCTGAATCGGCCCCCTCCTCCACCGCCCCCTGAGGAGCTGAAGCGGCTGTAGGAAGACCTTATGCTGCCCCCGCTGCCCAGGCCGCCCCCGCCACCTCCGCCGCTGCGGCTCAAGTAGGACGAGGAGAACTGTCTGCAGCTCATGACACAGCTGGTAGCTCACGGGTTGAGAAGCAGTGATAGGAGTGCTACCGGCTCCCAAGTGCAGGGTACAGAGCTGTCCCTGGGGCTGCCTACTTATACCCCCAGCTGAAGGTGGCACGCCTGGGTGTGCCCTTGTTCTGTGCCAGCCTCCCCCCACAGACCGGAGGGAGGTCTGGGATACGGAGGCAGCCGGGCTGCCCCAGGCTCAGCGTCCTTTGGTGACTGCCTGGGGGTGGCCCAGCCTCTCTCCATTGTGTGGGATAATTTGATGACATTAGGCTGTCAGGGCCACCATAAATCAGCTGTACTGCCACAGGGGTGACCTAGATCCTGGAGTCTGGTCTCTGGCTGGCCCCAACAGCAGGTCTGAGACTTAGCCCCTTCGGGATAGAAACTCCCAAGAGCAGAGTCACCTCCTCTATTGATGGTCGTTACTGTCTGCACCCCTCATCCCTCCTTGCTCCCACCTTGTGCCCACTGTGAGCTGAGCTGGAACTAGGGTACTAAGGAGTTATCATAGAGGAGGGGGAAGCACAGCCCCTGCCCTTGTGGAGCCCCAAATGGATGAAAACCAATCCTTGCTCTCAGGATCCTCAAGGCTTTCTGCAGTCTGAGGCTCTGCCCTTGGGAGACTCCAGTTTGATGAGGAGGCAACTGGCATGGCCAAAAGATGGAGACGGGCACCGAGACCATGCCCGCCAGCACTAAAGGACAGCGTGCAGAGTTCACACAAAGGTCTGGAAGAAGAAAGTGGACCAAATAAACAAGGTGGTGCTGACACTAGCTCACCTCTGAGCAGGAATGCTAGTGGCTCGACTGTCCTGGTCCTTTTGCAGGGCCCAGCAGGGAGTGTGGAATTGACCTTGGTTGAGTGCCTACCCCATACAGAACTCGGGAGGGGATACAGAGATGTGTGACTTATCCCTGCTCCTGGCAGAAACTTGGATGTATATTCTGGTCACCAAGGCCAGAAGAGAATGGTAAAGAACATGCTGGTCTCCGGTGTGCCTACCTGAGCTCCATCCAGCTCCATGCTCATGAGCTGTGTGACTTTGATAAGTTACTTAAATACTCTGTGCCTCAGTTTCCTCCTTGAAAAAGGTTGATATGAATAGTTTGTCCATCTCCTAGTAAGAGACTTGTGAGAAATGCTCAAAAAATGTTCGGCTGCCTCTGATCATTCAGCCCCCTAACTCCCCGTTAACTCTGCCCTCACCCAGACCTTAGCCATGAGCTTCTAACTGCCTTCCCTGTCTCTCCCATTCCCTCTGACTCTTCCTGCACAGCAGCCAGAATGATCTTTCTAATCCATGTCTGACAACATCACTTCACCAGTTTCCCTCCACCCTCAAGATAAGGTCCACATTCCTGGCACTTAGGCCCATCCCCATCTTTCCATTCCTGCCCCATCTCCCACCATCCCCCAGGCCCCCTAGAAAATCACACAATGCTCCCCAAATGCCCTTCTTCCCTCCAAGAATACTCGGCACTTGCAGTGACCTCTGATTGAAATGTCCCACTCCATCTTTTCTACACAGAAAACTGCTCATCTTCAGTGATCCCTCTGACTGCCTCCTCCTCTGTCTTCCTGTACTCTCGCCCCCTGGGTTTGTACTGTGCTCTGTTATAGTGTCTCACACTTATCTCCATGGCTCTATGAAGCACTTGATGAAGAATAAAAGTTCATGTACTGAAAAAATAGAAGAAACCTCTCTCCGCGGGCAGCCAGAGCTCCTCTAAGCCTGCCCCTGCTCATCTCGTACCTGCCCCAGTGCCCAGCGCCACGTCTGATCCAAATAGGATCCCAACACATATGAGATGGAGGAAAGATACCAGTCATTCCAGAAAGATGCTCATTGCTGAAAAGGAGCTAAAGGTAAGGAAATCTCTTTGCCAGGATGGTCAGCAAGGGCCTGAAAGAGGCAACGCCTGCATGTGTAGGCGGCATAGATGACTGGTATTTCTTGAGGGCTTTTAAGTGATGCTCAACAACTGTTAAATAATACTGAAGTGGCCGGACACGGTGACCCATGCCCGTAATCCCAGCACTTTGGGAAGCCGAGGTGGGCAGATTGCCTGAGATCAGGAGTTTGAGATCAGGCTGGGCAACATGGCAAAGCCCCGTCTCTACTAAAAATACAAAAAATTAGCCAGGTGTGGTGGCGCACACCTGTAGTCCCAGCTACTCAGGAGGTTGAGGCATGAGAACAACTTGAGCCCAGGAGGCACAAGTTGCAGTGAGGTGAGATCTGCGCCACTGTGCTCCAGCCTGGGCGACAGAGCAAGACTCCATCTCAAATAATAATAATCATCCTAATCATAATAATACTGAAGCACTTGGAGGAAGATTTCCTTTTTCCATGTTTGTTTGTTTGTTTGTTTTGAGACAGAGTCTCACTCTGTCATCCAAGCTGGAATGCAGTGGCATGATCACAGCTCACTGCAGCCTTGACCTCCTGGGCTCAAGCCATCCTCCAGCCTCAGCCTCCCAAGTAGGTGGGACTACAGGCACACACCACCATGCTCAGCTAATTTTTTTTTTCATAAACATGAGATTTCGCTATGTTGCCCAGGCTGATCTTGAACTCCTGGGCTCAAATGATCCTCCTATCTCAGCCTCCAAAGTGCTGGGATTACAGGCATGAGCCACTGCACCTGGCCTCTTTTTCTATTTTTCAATCTTCTGATTAGTCAAGGATGAAATCTCATTTGGACACTATGGCTTCTCTAACGCCCCACACACTTGTCAATCACCCTGTTCAAAAAAAGAGAGCCAACTTTGGGCTCAGAACCTTTAGAAAGTAACAGCATCTAGTTAGAAGTTAAGTATTTCTGTATGTCATTTCCTTCTGCTTCTGGCAAGTGATTATGATTTTCCTTTTTTGTAGTAATGTAAGACTTCCTTTATAAATATATTTATTGAAATGAAAGGTGAGTTAATTTACCAAAATGTGTTAAATAAATATTTAAATGGGTGTTACAGAATATGTTACATTAAAAATTAAACAGGTAGTTTAAGTTTTGAAAATTAAAAGAGAATATAATTCTCTTTTATTCAATATTCAGAGAATACTGAAGGCATTTTATGAATAGTTAATACATGGAAGACTCTTAGATCAAGGCTAGTGGGTATAATTGATTCCCTTTCTACTTTCTCAAATGGTTTTAAACCATTCAAGGTCTTTGCCAAGCTCTGCTGGGAAGCCCAGAATCTGCCGCAATGTGTTCCAAGGCCTGGAAAGTTACCCTCTTCCCCATGCCCGTGCTGATGCCGCCACTCTGGTTGGGATGTAAGCCCCAGGTCCTGGGTCCCTGAGCTGGGTAGGGAAGTCAGTGGTGCTGTGGATGGGCCACCCTGGAGAGAGCCAGCAGAGTGGCACTTTCAGAACCCTGCTCTGTCATCTGCAAATGTATCTGTTTGGGGGATCCTAAGAACAGCTGAGACCCGCCTGACTGAGCAGAAGCTCCCAGCTGGGGCTCTCCTGGCCAGCTAAGCCTCTTGACAGATGGCCCTGGTTTCCAGGACTGGTGCCAAACCCCAACCCCTGTCCTCACCCACCTTCTCCACTTCCCACCCTCCAGCCCTGTCTTAAGCCTCACTCAGCCCGAAGCAGCAGGCTTCGTCCCTCAGAATTCCTCCCAGCTGCCAGGGAAAGAAAGCTGTGCATGAGGACCACTGTGGGGTGGACAGCACAGTAACTCCCCAGCCAGGCAGGGCTGGGCCACCTGCCAGTTTCACCCTCCCTTTCCCTGTGGTCCTCAAAGTTGGCCTCAGTTTCCTCATGAGAAGCCCCTTCATGCACTGTTGCCAAGGGCCATAAAGACAGAGGGCTGCCGCCTGTAATCCCAGCACTTTGGGAGGCTGAGGTGGGCAGATCACGAGGTCAGGAGATCGAGACCATCCTGGCTAACACGGTGAAACCCTGTCTCTACTAAAAATACAAAAAATTAGCTGGGTGTGGTGGCAGGCGCCTGTAGTCCCAGCTACTTGGGAAGCTGAGGAAGGAGAATGGCGTGAACCTGGGAGGCGGAGCTTGCAGTGAGCAGAGATCACGCCACTGCACTCCAGCCACTGCACTCCAGGGTGACACAGCGAGACTCTGTCTCAAAAAAAAAAGAAAGAGGGCTCCCTAGATGAATGCCCAACTGCTGCCCACATGTAGCCCCTGCCACATTGGCCCTCCTCCCCCCACATCTGGCCTTGTTCCAATACAAAGAGGATCTTGCTGTGCTTGCAGCTCCTGCGGTCCAGATAGGAGGTCTTGTTCCAGCTGCAGCAGGGCAGCATCTCTTCCCTTCTCCCAAGCTCTCTGTCTGGCATGGGAACCAGACTGGGCAAGATGGGGCCAGGGATGAGGAAGGCCAACAGCCATGGCCTGAGTGAGTGATTTCTTCTAGGTCATGTGGCATGGCTCACTCTTCCAGCCTCTCAGGGCTCAGGGTCTGCCCTCTGAGCCCCACCTTCAACACCTCCCATGGGAATCCTCCAAAGAATGAACCAGGAATGGAAACCATGGAGCCCACGGCACCCCGGCACCTGAGACCCAGCGAGAATCAACACTGCCTCTCTACAGCCAGTGTGCAAGGCTGCAAGGCTGCAAGCTAGACCCAGTGCCAGCAACCCAAATGCAGGCCCTCCCCTTGGGGAGTGGATGGAGTAGGAGAGAAGGGGCTGCAAGGACCCAGAGAGGTTGACAGAGGGACAGAGAGAGAACCAAAGATCCCACTTGCAAGGTGTCCCCAGAGGCAAAGGTATCGTCCACTGGGGACATAGGGACCTGGAGACAGCTCAAGGACAGCTTTGCTCTGGTCGTGGGAGCCCTCTTGCTTGCCTGCAAGCAGCCTCCCACACCCCCAACTTACTCCCCATTGCTGTCTGTCATTGATCCCCAGGTGGGGCCAGGGAGGGACCTGAGTCAGCATGTGGCTGGCTGCTGGGAGAGGGAGCACCCGCTGAGTCACGGCTCCTCCCCTGGAGCCTCCATGAGCCATCTAGGCAGGTGTGCACTGCCCACTGGTGCAGGGCTGTGGGTACCTGCACCTGTCTGTCAACACTGATTCTTTCTCATACAACAGGCACTTGCCATCACCCTGCCCAGCCAGACCCTATCAGACCACAGTGAGGGGATGGAGTGGGCCCACATACGTGCCTCCACCTGAGTCTAGGCACCCCAGGCTTGTGTCTGCTGGGACACACCTAGCAGAGAGGATGAGAGCACCGGCTTCGAAGCCAGGCAGGTCATGGTGTAAAGCCAGATTCTTCCACTTATTTGGGGAAAGTTGCTTCCCCTCTGTGAACCTGTTTCCTCATTCCAAATTCGGATTCATCCTTTATTGAGCACCTACTATGTGCCAGGCATTGGGCTGAGTGCTGGGGATAAAGTAATGAGTAAGCCCTTATCTTGATGGACAGTTATGGGATAAAATAGACCTGCAAAAATGAACATGTAATTCACAACTGAGGTAAGCACGGTTGGTGGAGGAATGGAGAGCACATAATAAAGGTGTGGCATGGTCTGGGGTACCAGTGACCTTCTCCCTGAGAAAGAGACACTTGAGTGAAGGGGGAGGAGAAGTGAGCCAGGAGAAGGAAAAAGGGGAGGGGCATACAGCATGTGGAAATATCCTGAGGTGGGAACAAGCAAAGTGACTGCCAGGGCAGGAGTCCTGTGTGGCTAAAGGGCAGTGGGTTAAGTCAAGCAAAAGATTTCAGTGGGGAAAAAAAAATAGTTCTGAGCTTGGCCAGGCACAGTGGCTCACACCTGTAATCCCAGCACTTTGGAAAGCCAACGCGGTCGGATCACCTGAGGTCAGGAGTTCAAGACTAGCCTAGCCAACATGGTGAAACCCTGTCTCTACTAAAAATACAAAAATCAGCTGGGCGTGGTGGCGGGCACCTGTAATCCCAGCTACTTGGGAGGCTGAGGCAGGAGAATCGCTTGAACCTGGGAGGTTGAGGTTGTAGTGAGCCCAGATCACACCATTGCACTCCAGCCTGGGTGACAGAGCGAGACTTGGTCTCAAACAAACAAACAAAAAAAAAAGTTCTGGCCTCATGAAGTTGTTGTGAGGCTTAAAAGAACTCATACTGTAAAACGCTGGTGTGGGTCCGGTACATGGTGGGACATCGTCCTGACTGTCGGTGGCACTGTGGCTGCTCCCAACTTCCCCATGGACCATCTGGGCAACTTGGGTTCTCAGCTCCCTTGCTTATTATTAGCCCATCCTTCTGGCCTATTGAGCCCCCATTAGGATCAAAGACCTGTGCCTGTGGGGCCTGGGGAGGACATTGAACGGTTGGAGGATCATAGTTCCTTCCGTCAAGGAACCTCCAGTGTTGCAGGCAAGACCCTCGTTGCTTTGCCTGCACTGTCGAATTTAATCTTCACCAACTGTTTTAGGAGGTATGAGTTAATTTTTAAATCATTTTACAGGTAAGGAATTGAGGCTCAGAGAGGGTATCTTGGCCACAGTCACAGAGCTAAACAAGGCAGAATGGAGCCAGGACTTGCCCTCCAGTGATCAGGAGCTACAGTGGACACAGGCTCAGAGCTCCTGCTCTCTGTCCCAAACCCCACACATGCACTGGGTCCCTCTCTACCTTCTTCCTCATGTTGTCTCTTTTCTTATTCTGTCTGTCTCAATTCACCCCATCTCCCCTACACCTACAACAGTTAAGTTTCGATAAGTATGTGTGAATGAATGAATGAATGAATGAATGAATGAATGAATGAATGCCCCTCCCTGCCTAGTACTGGCCCAGGGCCCTCACTATCCTCTCTATCCCTGACTCTGTCTCTCTGACTCTCTCCCTCTCCCTTTCTCTCTCTCTCTCTCTCTCTCAACTCTATATCCATTTGTTTCTCTCTATTTCTGTGTGTCTGTTTTTGCCCTCTCTCTCAAGCCAAGTCACCCCTAAAGTTCATCAGAGCACCTTAAAGGAAAAAGACTTCCTTTCCCAAGCCTGGCCTTACAGTGGCACAGAGGAAAGCCCTGTCGGGAAAGCTTGCGCTCAGCAAACGGCAATGGAGGAGGAGCTGGTGACTGCCCTGCACCTGCCTGAGGCCGGTGCATCGCCCTGGAAGTCCCTGACGTCCCCTTGTCCCCTTTGTGGCAGCCTCCAAGCTCAGTGAGGTGGGCCAGGGAAACTCCTGGGGTCCCACCAGGACATCGGGACCCCCCAGCCCCTGGGGATCAGGCCTCCTTGGGGCTGCCTCCTCTGACATCTTCCCGTAGGAATAGTCGCCTACATTACCCAAGCCAGGTTGTCTGTGGCTTTGGGGAAGTGCCATTTGCCTGATTAGGAAGGTACATATGCCAGTTGCTGCCTATAGAGTTCCCTGGACATATTAGAGATGTTTTCACCATTTAAAAAAAAAAAAAAAAAAAAAAAGCTCCCAAAAATAAAGGGGATTGAGAATTTCAAGGTCGGTTCCACCCCATAAAACAAAAACCATGCAGTAAGCTAAGAAAAATGCACACTGATCCCATAGGTCTCTCAGTTTTATCTCATCCCTGAGAAAGAACAGAACAAGAATGAAGCCACCCAGGACGTGGCAAAGCCTGAGCATGGACAGGACTTTGCCACTTTCAGCCTTAGGACCTGGAGCAAGCCAGTCTCCCTACGGTGAGGTTGGAGGAGTCTTCTCGGTGGCTCACCTAGGACTGCCCGGTTCTGAGTGCTGGGAGGGTGGAGGGAGGGTTTAGAGGGAGGCGGAGCCAGAGAGGGCACCTGATCCTCCCCAGGACTCAGAGACGCAATCCCAGCTGCCTCCACTAGACTGTACTATCGAGTCACTTTGCTCGTCTATTGTTTAGCTGAGCGGAGGCCAAGGGAAGGCGGTCACCATTGTTGAAGCTGCTGGGCTCACTCATATTTTGAGTTGGATGCTTGTGGCTGCCAGGCTCTGTGAACAAGAGCCCTGTTCATCAGCAGGATCCAAACACTGGCCCTACCCTCCCCAGTGAGGTATGGTGGGGAAATCCCGGGAGGAGAGGAGTCCATGTGAGACCCCGGGGGCCACTGCCCTGCTGCCCTCTTCCTCTGGAGCCTGACAGCACAGGGTGGGACCACCTCCCAGCCTCCCTGCTTGACTTCCTCCTCTCCTGGTTCTGAGCCTGCTTTCAGCCAGGTGGTGCCAGCCGCCATTCTTACCCGCAAGCAAGCCCAGGTCTCCTGCATATTCCCTTCAAACAGTAACGTCAACCACTCAGAGAGGAGGCTCGCCCCACCTCACCCCAGTCTAAGAGACCTCACGTTTCTATATTCCTCTAAAGCAAATCTCCTTTGGGCACAGACTTTAATCTGGCACCACCTCCAAGGTAGAGAGGTGTCTGGGGATTCTTAGGAAGTTGAGGGCGTTCTGGGCTTCAGTCCCCACTGGTGACTCTTGCCATATTTTGCTCTTTGTCCAGGCCCATGTGACCTCTCAAATGTGGGCCATTCCCGAGATTCTTTGCCACACTTGGGCAGGAGGTTCATTGCCCAACTAGGAACCTTAGGAACCAGAGTCCAGCACCCCTGGGAGTATCACAAAGCCCCTCCCCACACTAGGGTCCTGTACCCCCTAGGGCCCTCAAACCCACCTCTTCTCATTCTCTGAGGAAGCACCCTCAAACCTTCCTCCTTCCTGAGTTGTCCCCTGTACCCCTGAAACTCAAGTACTTCACCTCCAGGATGGCCCATCCTCACCCAGGGATCACCCAAGGTCAACCCTTTTTGATGACAAAACTTAGGTTAAAAGATATCCCAGAGTTTCAGAAGTACAAAGCAGTCCTCTTTCTCCTGGGGTGGAGGTAGGAACAAGAGAAACCAACATCTCTTCATTCCTTTTCCTAATAACTCACCCCATTACCATTTATAGGGTGCTGACTACGTGCCAAACACAATGCCAAATTCATTGCCTGCATGAGGTCATTCACTCCTGTATCAGCCCTTATGCAGTAAAGATATTTATTCCCTACCTTGTGAAAGAGGAATGTGGGGTTCAGTACCTTGCCCAAACTTTTCAAGGCTATTCAGCGTAGGAGCCAGGACTCCAACCCAAGTAGTCTGATTCAAAAGCTCAGGCTTTCAGATCCCTTGCCCAAATTTAGTCTTTTTTCAGTCTCTCCCCTACCCTTGACTCCCCCTACAAGTTTTCTTCAGGCAGCCAAATGAACGAGCTGTTGAAACTGACACAGGACTAGTCAACTCTTTCCTAGCTTGGGGCAGTGAGCCCCACCCACCTCTGGAATCTTCACCACTTACTAGGGTGAGGCTCCTTGCCTTCCCACTCCTTTTCTAGCCCCCCAAAGAGAAGGAAAGGCATTCCCCACCCAGGGGAGTCTCCTACAGTCCTGGCTCTTAAGGTATAGTCACTCATTGGATTCTTGTATCAACCTCAAGAAGCAGGGCTCAGCATCCTTACTATACAAGTAAAGACACTGAGACTCAGACTTTCCAAGCTCACATCTGTTACAGAACAGAGCCAGGGTTAGAAACCAGTCTATTCTCAAACCCTCTAAAAATGCTCTCATCGTGAATGGATAATCACCATGCCCTAGGGATAGTTTACCCAGTATCGCCAGCACAGCCATGACTTGAGCGAGCACTATGCCAGGCCCTGTGCTGGAGGCCTTAAATGCATTCTTCCAGTGAATTCTCCCAACAAGCCCATGAGGTAGATACTATCATTATGCCCCTTTTACAGAAATGGAAGCTGAGGCTGGGAGATGGTCATCAACTTGCCCTAGGTCAACCAAGTGTAAGGATTAGATCCAGCACCAGAGGCAAGAGCAGGTGGGGTGGAGGGAGACAAGACTGTCAGGAGAGCTTGAGTTCCTACCTTCGGTTCATGGACCTCCGGTAAGGAGCTCTAGGAGACCCGTGAACCCCATGACATTGTATGCAAATGTATGTATGCTTATTTGAAGGTAGGGGGCAGAAGGAAAGATCTATAGCTTTCAATATTCTCCAAGGAATCCCTGATCACAAAAACATTAGGAATCCTTAACCTAACATAGTGCCTGACATAGAGGCACTCAATATCTGGTGAATGAATGGACACACATGAAAATGAGTGAGTAAATGAATGAATATCCCTCCGTACCCTAGGAGACACCACATATGACCTGGTACACACATCTATCTGTGTCTTCTGAGATGGCGAAAGATATCCTGGGATCTGAGCCCAACCCACCCCCAGGACTTTTCTCCCAGTCCCAGGGGCCATAGCCAGGTGCTATGACAAGCTCCAAAGAGATGCTTCTCCCACTTTCTCCCCACCCCCACTCCTAACAATGACCAGAGAGAGGCAAGAATTATGCAACTCAGATAATGAAGCTGTATTGATTGCCAGGAGGGGGTGAAGGTGAAGCAGGGTCCAGCTGTGAAGTGCTTGGGCAGGAGAGGGGATCTTCCAGTGGGATCTGTGTCCACACGGAGGGCCTCCTAGGCCTGAGCGGGGCTGGGCAGCCTCAGTTCTTGGTGCGAAGGACCTGCTCGTGGGTGGACACCACCTTGCCATCGTGCACATCCATGACCTTGGTGCGGATTTGGCGGCTGGAGGAGGTCACTGGGGAAGAGGCGGGAAGAGGACGTTACCAGAGGTGGACAGACAATGGACTAATCAGGAGTAAGGAGGCCAAGAAGGTGAGGAAACTCAAACTGGCTCCCCATTGCCCTCTCCCCTGATTACTGCTTCACTCCCTGCTGTTGCCCAAGCACTGATACCATCAACACATTTCTTTCAGACGAGGGCTCCCAAAGGTCATAGACAGTCTTTGTCCTCAGATTAGAGTTTCCTAAGAGCTCACACCCGGCTGGTTCCATCCATGTTCACCCAATGAAGTGGTCTCAGTGGGAAGAGCCCTGTAGGGCCCTGTTCATGGTGCTGACCACAACAGCAGTAGGATCTGCCACAGACACCAGGTAGAAGCAAGAGGTGGGGGCTGACTCTCCTAGCCCTAAGGAGGGTTTAGAAAATAGCTTCTTCCACCCAAGGAAGTTCACAAGGGAAACTGGGTGACAGCACTAGAGCTCAGCCCCTCACAGAGCCCCTAGCCAATGCCTAGACCTGCTTGGGGTACAGAGGGTGGCCTGGAGCCCAGGCCTGCAGAGGAGGAAGGTCTTACCATCTCTGGATGACTGCGATCCAGAGGAGAACTGGGAGGAGGAGAGGCTGTGAAGACAGAAAAGGGCAGAATCATTGGATACATGGTGGGGCCATGAGAGTGCCATGGGGGGGGCGGACTAAGGGGAGGGCCAAGACTCACTGGGCGTCCTCGCCCTCCAGCAGGCGGCGGTAGGTGGCGATCTCCTGCTCCAGCCGTGTCTTCACGTCCAGCAGGATCTTGTACTCCTGGTTCTGCTGCTCCATCTCGCAGCGGAGCTGGGCCAGCTGCTCCTCCACGCTGCCAATCATCTCCTGGATCTGGGCCAGCTGCATGCAGTAGCGACCTTTGGTTTCCTCCAGGCTGTTCTCCAGGGATGCTTTCTGTGAGGGAGGGAAAGGGAATCAACGATTAGTGAGTGTGGCCATTCTCTCCCTGCCAGTCCTGGGTGCACCACCCTTCCTGGCACTATTCCTACCATGCTGAGCTGGGACTGCAGCTCAATCTCCAGGTTCTGCATGGTGCGCCGGAGCTCCGAGATCTCGCTCTTGCCGCTCTGCACCAGCTCGCTGTTGGTGGCCACCTCGCGGTTCAGCTCCTCTGTCTGCAAAAAAGAGAACGCCATTCACACCAGAAGGCCCCAGAAGGCAGGTGGTCTGGGTTCCTTCCACCTCAAATGACACCCACCTTGGTGAAGAACCATTCCTCGGCATCCTTGCGGTTCTTCTCTGCCATCTTCTCATACTGGTCACGCATCTCGTTCAGAATGCGGCTCAGGTCCACGCCAGGTGCAGCGTCCATCTCCACATTGACATCTCCACCCACCTGGCCTCTCAGGGCATTCATCTCCTGCACAGCCAGGGACAGTCCACAGTCAGGAGTTCCACCATGGCAGCGGATTGGTGTTCCTTAGGCCTGAATACTGCCCTCCCACCATCACAATTCTATCTCGACTCTCCCTTCTCTCTCTCTCTCTCTCTCTCTCTTTTTTTTTTTTTTTTTTTTTTTTTTTTTTTTTTTTTGGACAGGGTCTAGGCTTGTTGTGGACTCAAACTCCTGTGTTCAAGTGATCCTCCTGTCTCAGCCTCCCAAGTAGCTGGGACTATGGGCACGCACCACTGTACCCAGTCTCCCTGCATTTCTTTTAAGCTGACTTTTCCATGTAGTTCTCACCTCCTCGTGGTTCTTCTTCAGGTAGGCCAGCTCCTCCTTCAGGCTCTCAATCTGCATCTCCAGGTCAGCTCTGGCCAGGGTCAGTTCGTCCAGCACCCTGCGCAGGCCATTGATGTCGGCCTCCACACTCATGCGCAGGTTCAACTCTGTCTCATACCTGGAATGACCCCAGAGAAAAGGTATGAGACACCCATCCTGATCACAGCGAGGGCTTTGTTCTCTTCTCCCTGCAGCTTCTCCCAGAGCTGGTGCCTTGTGGGTGGTTTAAGGAGCCAATCTTGAAAACGGCATGGTTGAACACAGTGCCCATTGATTGCTCAGATATGAACATTCCTGCGGGCTGGGGATAAGGCAGTTCATCTTGCTGCAGAAATCAGGAGGGGGTTGCGCTTCTAGCTTCAGCCAACAAATAATGCAGAAGTCCTCCAACTATGATTCCTTCCTATACTTCAAGGGCAGCTGGGGAAGTGGAAAGTGCCTCTCCCTAAAGCAGCGGTTCTGAAACCTGGCTGTGGACCAGAATCACCCAGGTAACCTGCTATAAATAGCTGAATCAAAACTCCAAGGGTGGGGCCTAAGAGTCTTATTCTTTTATAAGCACCCCAGGGAGTTTTCATGCACCTATCCTGGTACTGGCTAGTTCTATTTGGGAAACATTGCTCCAAAAATGCCCTACTTTGGGGACACTGGATGTTCTGGCCCACCATTTCAAACTCACTTGGTGCGGAAGTCATCCGCGGCCAGACGGGCATTGTCAATCTGCAGAAGGACGTTGGCATTGTCCACTGTGGCTGTGAGAATCTGCAGGATGGAAAAGGCACAGGTAATTTGTCAAATGGACTTCACAAGCTGGACTTCACTGTAGCCTACATTAAGCTCTTGCTTCATGTTCTTGCCTGAATCCCCCTTTTCCCCCACAAAACTTGACCATAGCAGCCCAAAGGAAAACAGATGCCCCAGGCCTGTCCTAAGACTTTGCTAACTCATGGTCAACAGAGGGGGTAGATGCAGCCCCGGGCTTAGAATCAAAAGCCCAGGAGTTCTGGTCCCAATTCTGCCAGTGTCTTGCTGCAAAACCTAATGGGTCTTGGGGCTTCAAGTTCCCCACCTCCAGGTGAGGAGAATAATCTGAGGCTCCCTAGCTCTCCTTCCTGAGCTGACCTCTCTTCTGTCTGCATCAGCCAGCCCTGCCAGTCCTCTGCAGATACGCACATTCCTTTTCAAGCTCACAGGCCATGGGACTTCAAGTGGAACTTTCTCAAGAGATAAAACCCAACTAACACAGGGGAATTAGAAAAGAGGACTCAGGGGAAGAATAAGAAGATATATTGGCCCCTGAGTCTGGTTGGATTTCCCCACCTCATCATTGAATTTCCCTAATCCATGCAAGTCATTAGAGCCCAACAGACTCCCGCAGGGAGGGCTCCCAGGTAATGTGGGAGCAGGGAGGAGGGGGCTAGAGTCAGGGCACAAGCCTGCCAGGCTCTCTCTGTGCAGGGCACGTCAAGGGACCACACTGATTGTCTCTGCAGGCTCTCCATGCCCGCCTGGCTGTGGGGAGGCACCAGCCTGTACCAAGGCTTATGGGCGGCGGCAGCCACAGCCCAGACTAGTGAGCTAATGAGTGGTTTGGATGTCTTGCCTGGTCCCGTTAGAGCCTCACTCCTCCCCTGTGCTGGAGAACAAGTAGCTGCCTCCTGTGCTGGAAGGTAGGGCACAAGGGCCCCAGCCTTGGCTCTGCCATTAATTTGCTATGTGACCTGCAGCTGGTCACAGCACCTCTCGAAGCTTCAACTGCTTCCTCTAAAAAATGTAAGGATAGGAATCACTGATCTCACATGGTCTGAGGATTTGAGATCAGAAGGGGATGAGGAGGCTGGGGAAGGGAGAGCATCTTCTCACTGATCAGTCTTAGGGCATCCAAGACCTCGAAAGAAGGGATCTGGGGTGGACTCTGTCCTATAGAGAAATCTTAAGGTGTCAGCGGCCTGGGGCATGTATTGTTCCCAGAAGGAGCTAGCTGGAATGGTGCCTTCTGCTGCCCATTCACCCACCTTGTTCCTCAGGTCCTCGATGGTCTTGAAGTAGGGACTGTAGTCTTTGATCTCAGCAGGCCGCTGCCTCTGGTACCAGTCACGGATCTTCACTTCCAGGTCGGCGTTGGCCTCCTCCAGAGCACGCACCTTGTCCAGGTAGGAGGCCAGGCGGTCGTTGAGGTTCTGCATGGTCACCTTCTCACTGCCCACCAGAAGCCCATCACTACCAGCAAAACCACCACCAAAGCCAGCACCCAAGCCACCACCGAAGCCAGCACCAAGGCCACCACCATATCCTCCCCCGAAGCCACTACCAAAGCTGCTGCTGCTGCTGCTGAAGCCACCGCCATAGCCGCCCCCCAGCCCGTAGGCTCCCCCGGAGGAGAAGCGAGAGGAGACAGACAGGCCGCCCCCATAGGTGCTGGGGGCGCGGCAGGACCCTCCGGCAAGGACGGAGGAGATGCGGCTGGAGCCGCCCCCGATGCCGCCCCCGATGCCGCAGGAGCCCTTCATGGAGCTGGAGGAGGTGAACTGGCGGCTGCAGGTGGTCATGGTGCCGAGGAGGGAGGTGAGCGAGCGAGCAGTTGGCTGAGTGAAGAGAAGGTGCTCGGGTAAATTGGAAAGGGATGCGAGTGCTTTATACTCATGGGTAGGGGGCGGGCCTGGCACTTTCCATTCCCCTTGGCTTTCATCACCCACAGGCTAGCGCCAACTCCCAGCCAGGTCCCTCCTCTCCTCCGCCTCATCATGTCTGTCATATTTTACTGGAAACTCATTGTTTGGGGTGTTTTGGGCTTTCTTGTCCCGCCAGGCGTGATTCACAGGGGGAGGTGTGGGCCTGCAGGCTACACTTTCCCATTGGGCCCTGGGAGTCCCAGCCCTCAGGAACCCGCGTACTGGGCTTAGCCAGGGTGACAGAGAGCAGGGCCTCTGCACCTTAAACCTAGTTACCCGCTAGCTCTCCATGAACTGAATGGGCCTTTAACATCCACGTAGAGGAAGCCCGCCACTGCAGGGGATGGATACCCGGCTGGAAAGCACCGGCATGGCAAGGTCACCTTGGGCACAGACAGGCCTCCCTCACCATGACCCTCTATTAGAGACAAGGAGGTCTGGGGGGCCCTCCCAGGCCTGACCTGCCGTGCTGTGCTGAGAAGCCTGTCCCATCCCTGAAATACACCCAGCTAGTCAGGTGTATCGTGATTCCCACCCCAACATCCCCATCAAAGAGAAATCCAGGCAGCTCTCCCCAGCCCTGAGCACAGATCCTAATCTCCTCCCTATGGTGAGGATCTCACATCCACCACACCATAGGGCAGGTGGCCTCATGGAGGCCAGGAAACAGCCTGGAGTCAGGTGGGTCCTGGCTCTGCCATTTATGCCTCTGTGACCCAGGGCTTGGCACTTCTCAGAGCCTCAGTGTTCTCATCTGCAAAGTGGGAGTCATACCATCTATTCTGCTTAGTGCAGTCAGCTCTGAGAATCCAATGCGACAATGTATGTGAAAGGGTTTTGTAAACCGAGTACGGCAAGAAGCCTGGTTGGCATTGTTGTAGCCCAGGCTTAGCCCCAAAGTGGCTGGAGCTGCATCCAGGAACAGGCCTAGGGGGGCCTTTTATTCTTCCAGCCCCAGATAACTTCTCAGACCCCCAGAACATCCCTAGTGTGGGCAGCTCAGGCGCCCTCGTTTGAGCCCCTTGTGGAACTGGCCCAGGAGCTGTTCTGGGGAGGAGTAGAGGCTGGAGTGGAGTGGGGCTGTGCCAAGGGCAAGGCTGAGGTGGACACGAGGGTCCCTGACTCCTGAAGCCCCAAGGGTCAGGGGACATTTCTAGGAGTCCACTTGGTCCTGCTTTGGAGGTGTGCATATCAAAACTTCAGCAATCTCCCAGACAACCTCCCAAAGCAAACCCTTCCGGCCCCCACCCCACCCTCCCATCAGCCCCTTGGCTCCACAGACCCCGGCAGGCATGTTGGGAGGAATGTGATCGTGTCTGGGGCTGCCTGACGCGTCCTATCTCCTCAGACAGGCCCCAACAGCCCCTGCTGGAGGCTCCAATGCTCTTCCTGGGATCAACTGCTCCTAGAAGAGAAGCAGGACCCTCTGTCACCCCCACCCCCACCTTGACTGTCACCAAAGAAGAAGCCAGAGAGGGGAGCCCCCCACTACTGTGGCCTAGGAGCTTGGAAGACAATGCTGAGACAGACATCTGAGCTGTGGGCTCCCCAAACTGCCAGCAAAGGACTCTCAAGGATGTGAGTAAGCCAGGGCCCCACCCCGCTCCACCCGCCCCTGACAGACACTCCTAATCTCCCTGCAAAGAATGGTCCCCCCACCCTGGCCCAGCCCTACAATTTCCCCAGAGAGAGGCAACAGGGGTTTTGGCTGAGGGACAGATGCTTTTGTTGGGAGGCATGTTGCTGTTGGCTGTGGGGCAAGGGGAGGCTGTGCTCACTGGAGAAAAATGCTGCGTCCAGAGGGATCTGGGAGCGGGAATGGGGTGCAGAGCCCAATACCGGCTTCCTCTGTGCCCCACCACCCCCACCCACCACCACCACGGTGTCTCCTTCTTATGCAGGGATCAGGAATAGAAGCTCCGGAGCCCGGGACATAGGAACAGCTCTACTTTCCCTTTCATTTGATTCAATAAAACCCAAAAGAAACTCCTTCCTCCCCCTCCTCCGAGGGGAATCCAAAAGATAAAGATGGCAGGGAACCAATGACAGATCAGTCAATCACATAATCTTAAAAGGCACTTCTGCAGCCCCATCCCAACCCCACGCACCGACACCAGAACCCTAGCATGGAATATAAGCCTGATCCCCCACACCCGGTCTTAGAACCGTGACCCAACCTGGAGCCTGAGGCCAACCTCTCTACCCCTGCAGACAAGGACTCAGTGACCAAGGAGCTGCAAACAACCCGGCCAAGCAGGGAGCAGACTTAGAGGACACCACACTCCCCTCCCCTCCCTGATGCCGAAGAAGCATGGTACTCAGACATTTTAAGGGAGGGCATTTTCTGGGGCATCAGGGGTTAAAGGGTTGCCAGTCCTTACTGCTGAGGCCCAGAGTACCCCCCACCTCTGGACTTCTAGGCAGACTTTGTGTGAGCACCATTACCTGACCCTCCCTCCAGCCTGCCCCAAAAGGAGGGGGGTAAAGGAGGAGCCCCGGGCAGGACCTCTTGTGGTTAGTGAGTCTCCCTGCACCACCCTGCATGGGGGAGCCCCGTGCCAATCCAAACAGGTGAAGCTGGCAGGGCCAGGCAGCACCCCCAGAGCCCACGCCGTGTGCTGAGGACTGTGCTGGGGACCAGGAGATGGCATCCTAAGGAAGGAGGAAACCTCAGGACAGCCCCTGCCCTTGGAGTGCATGGCCTACTGGAAGAGATGATCCCTGCCTGTAGGAAGGTCCCAGCATGAAAGAGAAGCAGGAATGCACATCAACATTACTTAACATACAAACAAACAGAAGAAAAGCACAGACAAGAAAGATTGGTTTCCCACGGCTGCCATAACAAATTACCACAAATTTGATGGCTTAAAACAACTGGCTGGGCACGGTGGCTCACGAATATAATCCCAGCACTTTGGGAGGCCAAGGCAGGTGGATCACCTGAGGTCAGGAGTTCAAGACCAGCCTGGCCAATACGGTGAAACCCCGTCTCTACTAAAAATACAAAAATTAGCCGGGTGTGGTGGCAGGCGCCTGTAGTCCCAACTACTCGAGAGGCTGAGGCAGAAGAATCACTTGAATCTGGGAGGCAGAGGTTGCAGTGAGCCGAGATCGCGCCACTGCACTCCAGCGTGGGCAACAGAGCAAGACTCCGTCTCAAAAAAAAAACAACAGAAATGTATTCTCTCTGGAATACATTTCTGGAATACATTCTGGAAACCATAAGCCCTGAATCAAGGTGTTGGCAGGGCCACACTCCCTCTGAAGACTCTGGGGAAGAGCCCTTCCTTGCCTCTTCCAGCTTCTGGTGCCTCCCTGAGTTCCTCAGCTTGTGGCAGCGTCGCCCTATCTCTGCCTTCATCTTCACGCAGCCTTCATCTCTGTCCTTTTCAGTCTCTTGTAGGACACTCATTAGATTTAGCAATCACTCTAATCCGGTAGGATCTCATCTCAAACCTTACCTTACTTACATCTGCAAAACCCCTATTTCCAAATAAGGGCACATTATGAGATCCCAGGTGGACCCGATTTGGAGGAACCCTATTTGACCCACTATACTGCATAACAGACTGGGTGCTTGTCATCTTGCAAAGCAATAGTAAAAACTGGGTGGAGAGATAGATGGTTGAGATGAGATGTGGGGGTGGCCCAATCTGGAAGGCTTCTGGGAACAGCCTTTAGCGTGACACATCAAGTCGCCAGGGACTGGATGGCAGGGAGCCACGGAACTCTCAGGTCTTGAGTCCGTACTTGACATCATCCACTTTTTTTTTTTTTTACACAGGGTCTCCCTCTGTTGCCCAGACTGGAGTGCAGTGGTGGGATCACAGCTCACTGCAGCCTCAATCTCCTGGGCCCAAGGGATCCTCCCACCTCAGCTTCCCAAGTAGCCAGGACTGCCACCATGCCCAGCTAGTTTTTACTTTTTTGTAGAGACAAGGTCTCACCATGTTGCCAGGCTGGTCTCAAACTCTTGGGCTCAAACGATTCTCCCACCTCAGTCTCTCAAACTGCTGGCATTACAGGCATGAGCCACCACACCCAGCTTCTTTTTTAAAAAAATTTTTATTTTGAAATAATGTTAGACTTGCCTGGATACAGTGGCTCACACCTGTAATCCCAGCACTTTGGGAGGCCAAAATGGCAGATCACTTGAGGCCAGGAGTTTGAGTCCAGCCTGGCCAACATGGCGAAACCCCATCTCTACTAAAAAATACAAAAAGTTAGCTGAGCCTCATGGCAAGCGCTTGTAATCTCAGCTACTCGGGAAGCTGAGGCAGGAGAATTGACTGAACCCGGGAGGCAGAGATTGCAGTGAGCCAAGATCGCACCACTGCACTCCAGCCTGGGCAACAGAGCAAGACTCTGTCTCCCAAAAAAAAAAAAAAATGAAATAATGTTAGCCTTTAAGAAAAAGTTACAAAATAGGACAGAGAGTTCCTGTGTATCCTGTGTATCCTTCATCCAGCTTCCCCTAATGTGAACATACTACATAAGAATCATACAATTTCTGAAACCAATAAATTAACATTGACACAATACTTTTTTTCCCCCCAAGATGGAGTTTTGCTCTTGTTGCCCAGGCTGAAGTGCAGTGGTGCAATCTCAGCTCACTGCAACATCTGCCTCCCAGGATCAAGCGATTCTCCTGCCTCAGCCTCCCAAGTTGCTAGGACTACAGGCGCTCACCATGAAGCCCGGGTAATTTTTTGTATTTTTAGTAGAGACGGGGTTGAGCCATGTTGGCCTGGCTGGTCCCAAACTCCTGACCTCAGGTGATCCACCCGCCTCGGCCTCCCAAAGTGCTGAGATTACAGGCATGAGCCACTGCACCCAGCCGACACAATACTATTAATGAGCTGCAGGCTTTATTGGAACTTCCACCAGTTTTTCCACACATGTTCCATTTCTGCTGCAGGGTCCAATTTCAGTCTCCACATTGCATTTAGCTATCACGTCTCCTTAGTCTCCTCCTATCCATGACAGCTCCTCAGTCTTTTCTTGCCTTTCATGACCTTGACACTTTTGAAGAGTACTGGGGTGATCAATTATTTTGCAGAATATCCGTCAGTTTGGGTTTTTCTGATGTTCTCTCGTGATCACATTGAGGTTATGCACTTTGGCAAGAAAACCACAGAAATAAGGTTGCATCCCGTCAGGCATGTTGGACAGATATGTCATGTGTCTTACTGCTGGCACCATCAGGCATGTTGGACAGATATGTTGTATGTCTTACTTACCGCTGGCGCCGTCAGCCTTGTTCACTTGGCTAAGGGGGTGCTGCTGGATTTCTCTACTGTCATGTTTCTGTTTCTCCCATTGAAATTAATAAATACCTTGAAGAAGATACTTAGAGACTATGCAAAAATCACGTTTCTCCTTAAAATCTGACCCACTAAATTTTACCTCCATCAGTGGAGGGAACGAGCTCACATCAAACTGAGTTTAAGAGCCTCATTTGAAGGAACTCCTTGAGGGACTGTGGCTTGCAGGAGAGACTTTGGGAGATCCAAGCCCAGAGAAAGAACTCTTTCCTGCTCTGTTGTCCCCCCCCAAAACCAAACTGGGCCACCTCAAACCCGAGATCTCTGTGCCCCAAGACAGCAGTCTGCAACCTTTTTGGCACCAGGGACCGGTTTCATGGAAGAACATTTCTCCTTGGATCTAGGGGGTCGGGGGTGGGGATGGTTTCAGGATGAAACTGTTCCTCCTCAGATCACCAGGCATTAGTTAGATTCTCATGAGGAGTGCACAACCTAGATCCCTCGCGTGCACAGTTCACGGTAGGGTTTATGCTCTTTTGAGAATCTAATGCCACTGCTGATCTGACAGGAGGCGGAGTTCAGGCGACAGGAGGTGGAGCTCAGGCAGCAATGCTCACTCACCAGCAGCTCACCTCCTGCTGTGAGGGTCCTAACAGGCCACAGCTGGTAGAGTCTGTGGCCCAGGAGTTGGGGACCCCTTCCCTGAGACACTCCCGTGCCGGCTTCCCTTCACAATGTATTATTGTGGAGAAATAGCACATATTTTCTCTCACGATTGTCAAGAGCCTTGCTGGGCCCCCGCCAGCCCTCGGGAAAGAAGTGGGGAATCTGGCTCTTCTCATGTCACAGATGGGAAGTCTTGAGTCCAGAAAGGCCCGGAGTCAAGTAACAAATTGGAGCCCCCCTTGTGATTCCCAGGACCCCAGAACCTGCCAGGGGCTGAGCTTCTCCTTGCCTCCTGGCAGAGTCCTGCACCCCTCCCTCTCCTCTCGGCCCCTCTGCACCCTCCCCTGGAGTACTCCCACCTCTGGACTTCTAGGCAGCCTTTGTGTGAGCAGCATTACCCGACCCTCCCTCCAGACTGCCCCAGAAGTAGTGGGGTAAAGGAGGAGCCCAGGGCAGGGCCTCTTGTGGTTAGTGAGTCTCCCTCTACCACCCTGAATGGGGGAGCCCCGTGCCAATCCAAACAGGTGAAGTGGGCAGGGCCAGGCAGCCCCCCCAGAGCCCCACCCCCTTCACCTTGCCCATCCCTCTCCCCGCCAATTCTCAGAAAACTGTGTGGAGAGTGGGTAAAGCTCCTAGAGCTCAGGGCTATCACTTGCAGAGACAGTGGGCTGGGGAGGGAGAAGCCTCTGCTGCCAGAAGGGCAGGGCTTACTTGGAGGCCATAAGTCGGCTAGCAGGCAGGATTGCAGCACAAGGGAGCAGGAGCCTGGAGCACCTCCCGAGGCCCCAGGGTCCCCTTTCCCCCAGAGAGCAGGAGCCTAAAGCACCTCCCGAGGCCCCGGGGTACCCTTTTCCCCATACAGCTATGCCGCCTGCTGATTTCCCAGGCCAGCCTGCCCATCTGGGCTGACACAAGAGATGGGCTGAGCCAGCATTTCAGTGTCTGTGTCCTTGTCTGAGCCTCCGAGCTGTGCCACAAGGCTGACAACAGAGCTTGGCCAGCCCACATTATAGAATAAGAAAGCTCAGAGGTGGAGGAGTTCCCCCAAGGCCCACAGCAAGCCACCTGCTCAGTCAGGGTTCCACCCCAGCTCAGCTGGCTGCAAGCCTCACTTTTTAATGACAGGTCCTCTGCTGCTAGAAAGTCCCCAAAAGTCAGAGCCAAAAACAGCCTCTAGACCAGGCTCTTAACTTTACAGATAGAAAATGTGAGTCCCAGACAGGGGAAGGAACATGTCCAAGGTCACACAGCAGAAGTGTCACCCAGGGTTCTGAGCTAGGCAGGGTAAGAATATGCCTGGGGTGAAAAGGGCTGTGCCTGCACCCCAGAGTCATGTTCAGGTTGTTAAAAATGCAGACAGTCAGGTGGCCAAAGGCAAGGAATAGATTAGTTTACAACCCTGCCGCTAGCTCCCAGTTCAGGCAAAATGCAGCTTAAATGCTCCAGCCCATCACTCATGAGGCCCCACTGTAAACTGGGTCCCCTCCCCAACAGGCCTGTCCCCTTGCTGGTCCCTACATCTCCATCCATTTCCAATCTCTGCCTGAATTTCCACATATGTCCTCTCTTCCTACCCAAACCCCTCATGTTCTTTAAGGCCAAGCCTCAGTTCCACATATGGTTTATGCAGATTCCTGCAGACTATGTGGCACAAAGTAGGTGCTCAATGAAGGAAGGAAGGACAGAGGGAGGGAGGACGGAGAGTAAGAGGAGGGAGGACAGAAGGAGGACAGAGGGAGGGAGGAGGGAGAGCAGGAGGAAGGGAAAGGGAAGAGAGTAAGGGAATCTAGAAGAGGGATGGATGGATGGATGGATGGATGGATGGATGGATGGATGGATGAATGGACATATAGATGGATGGATGGATGGATGGCAGGTGGACAGATGGATAGATGAGTGGAAGGAAGAGAAGAACGAGGGAAAGTGGAGGGATGAACGGCTGGGGTGTGGTCAGACAGGGAAGTAGATGAATGGATGAATGGAAGGAAGGAATAATAATGGGTAAAAGGATAGAGGGATGAACAGGAGGTGGGTGGATGGTGGGTGGGCAGGTGGGTGAAGGATGGTGGAGCACTGAGAAAGGACAGCCAGCCCAGCTGGGGACAGAGGGGGCCAGCATCCTAGAGGAGCTCTTAACTGATCTGAACCTTGAAGATGAGTAGATGCTGAGCAAGCAGCGGAAGTGAGGATAGACATCCCATTTGCCCAAGGAAGCACCCGGGCAAAGTGCAGACGTGTGAAAGACTGGTCTGATGGAAACTGCAAGCAGTTATGTATTGTTAGTGTTCACAGCTCAAGGCTGGGCCTGCCTGATGAAACTGAGAGCCTTAGGCCAGGTGGTGATAAAGGTGCTGGGAAGCTCAGACTTTATCCTGACGACACTGGAGCCACTGAAGGGTCCTAAGCTGGTGAGTGATGCTGTCGGATGTTTCACAAAGGCCACCCTGGTCTCCATGCAGAACATACTTTGCCATGGTGTGGGGGACCAGTAGGGAGAATTTGCCATATCCAGGTAAGGGATGTTGTTGGCTCAGACCTCTCCTCTCCCAGGAAGCCCCACCCCATCAGCTTAGGTCACCTGGCTTTCTCCCCATCTCTCAGCCCTCCCACTGCCTCTGTGATCTGTGCCCCCACCCTTGATTATACCTCCCCATAGTGCCTTAGGGGGCCACAAAGTGTTTTTCACATAGTCAGTCCTCAGCGTTACTCTGGTCTGATGCAGGAGACACAACCCTTGCCTGTGGGCTGTCCAGTCTGATGGAGGAGGGTTGCAGAGCCCAGAGTTTTCCCTGTGCCATAGGCTGAGGGGAGCCAGGAGCACAGGAGCCACAAGGTGGGGTGGATCAGCACACAGAAGGTTTCTTGGAAAGGGTGCGCTTTGACTCAGGTTTTGAAAGAAGGAAGAACCCTGGAGGGTGGAGTGGGGAGAGGGCGTGGCTGTGGGAACTCCAGCACAGTGGTGAGTTGTGGGGAGAGTCAGCACCTGGGAGTCGGAATGTCTGTGTCAGGAGTCCTGAGCTCTGGTCAGCAGGACAGAGGGAAAGGGAAATAGGAAGGGAAGCCGAGTAGTTGTAGCCTCATGGATAGAAAGAGTCATTTCCCACAGTCAGAGATGTGGGAACAGATTCAGCATCTTGCACCCCACCTCCCTCCCCCAGACGTGATACCGCATGGGATCAAGGAAGGAGCAGGGCCTCCCGATCAGGAAGACCAGCTTTCAAGTCTTGGCTCCATCACTGACGAGCCATGTGACCTTGGACAGGCCATTGCAGCCGTCCAAGCTTTGGTTTTCCATCAAATAGGAATAGAACCAGTTCAGCCTGGCAGGATTATTGAGAGGAGTGGGTAAGTCAGGGCAGGTGGCCAGCATGGTACTTGGCACAGAGGAAGTGTTTGGTAAAAGTTCACTTAAATTAAGCCCAAGTTAGACCAAAGGGAGTGGGGGGTGCAAATGGAGAACAGGTGTCAAGATTCAGCCAAAGACCTTGGGGCAGAGAACAGAGAAGAGTCCAGGATGTTACTGGAGCTCCTGTTGCAGGAGCTGGGAGCTGCTGAGGTCAGCCGGCCAGGTGATGGGCTGGTGAGTCTGCAAGGGCCTGGCCAGGGTGGAGGCTGTGGGAACAGGGCAGGCCTGGAAACTGATGAGGAAGAGTCAGCGGATGGTTTAGGTGTGAGGGGAGAAGGCCTGGGGGCTTCCAGCAGGGCCCACATTCTGTGGCTGGAATGAGGGGATGGGGAAGCAGCCTCTCAGGTTCCAATGAGGCCATCCTGGCTGTCAGTGCAATATTTGCAAAAAAATGACCATTTCTGTCTCCCAGTTCCAAAAGAGGGCATGGATGGCTTATGATAGAAGACATATTTATAATAAAACTAAAAATATCCAGCAAGGATAGAAGAAAAATAAATCAAGAATTAGGTAACAGGATATATTGATGGGCACATTTTGGTTGCAAGCAATGGAAACTCAGCTTGAATTAGCTTCTAAATGAGGCAATTCAGGGCTGGGCATGGTGGCTCACACCTGTAATTCCAGCGCTTTGGGAGGCTGAGATAGGAGGATCACTTGAGCCCAGGAGTTCAAGACAAGCCTGGGCAACATAGTGAGATACCATCTCTACAAAAATAAATAAATAAAATAATTAGCCAGGCATGGAGGCATACACCAGTAGTCCCAGCAACTCAGAAGACTGAGGTGGAAGGATTGCTTAAGCCCCAGCAGGTCAAGGCTGCAGTGAGCCATGACCGCAGCACTGCACTCCAGCCTGGGTGGCAGAGTGAGACTCCATCTTAAAAAAAAAAAAAAAAAAAAGACAATCAATAAAACAATAAATCAAGCCCCAATTTATAACGTTTATTTTTTTCGTGTTGTAAATACCCCCACTGTGGCCAATTTCAAGCAACCAACAGGGAGTCACTTAACACAGGGTTGGGAAGAGACGTGCAGTAGCTCACTGCCTTATAGCATGTCCACCATATGGATAAAATGGTCATAAGTACCTCAAGAGCACAGATATTAGTACAATGTAGTAAAATAATTTGGAAGGAATGAGTTTTCAGTATGCATTACCTTTGTTCTCAATATAATTCATTTAATTTTAAGTTCGTATAATTTAATTTTTGATGAGGGCCATATTTAACAATCACCTTGCAAAATTCCTGAAATTTTAATGTCCAGCTCTCAAGAGCCAGCATGAGCCGGCTCCAGCGTGCCAATGAGCCTCGAGGTTTAGGCCATAAGCAAGAGACTAGGAGGGACAAAGGGAAAGCTTCTGGATAAAACAAAGTGAAACAGGGAAAACCAGATTGGGGGAGGATATTGGTGAGGGAAGGGGAAGAAGAGTTGGTGGGCCCCCACGGTCAGGGAGACAGCCTAGGTGGACAGGAGCAGAGGCAGCATCCAGAGGCTGTGCAGCCTTCACAAGGCAGACCAGGCACTGTCTGCCTCCCAGGGAGCCTCATGGGAGCCCCGTGGGGGTATCCAAGTCTGTGCTGCCTCGTTATCTCAATTATCTCATCAGTGTTCTGCTGGTTGTTCTCTCTGTCAGCATCTAGCGAGGACTGTTCTACTGCAGCACTCAGTGTGCATCTGTCCTTTGACTGTCCCAGCTTGAGTGATGTCTGTGTGTCCCAAGACTTTGTTTACCTCCCGTCTAACTTAACCCATATGAACAACACCCCCTTCAAAGAACTGGAGGAGTGACTGGGGGAAAAGAAATGATGGTGCTGGGGGTGTTGGAGGTACTGGAGGTGGTGGTGGTGGTGGTGGTGGTGGTGGTGGTGGTGATGGAGTTGGAGATGGTGGTAATGATGGTGGTGATTGTGGTGGTCATGGTGGTGATGGTGGTAGTGGTAGTGGTGGTGATGATGTGGTGGTGGTGGTAGTGGGGGTGGGGGTGGTGATGGTGGTAATGATGGCAGTGATTATGGTGGTGATGGCAGTGATGGTGGTAGTGGTAAAGGTGGTGGTGATGGTGGTGGTGGTGGTGGTGGTGGGGGTGGTGATTTCAGTGGTGGTGGTGGTGCGGGGGGAGTGGTGATGGTGGGGGTGATGGTGATGGGGGGTATTGGTGTGGTGCTGGTGATTGTGGTGGTGATGGTAGGGATGGTGGTGGTGGTGATGGTGGTGATGGTGGTAGGGGGGTGGGGGTGGTGATGGTGGGGATGATGGTGGTAGGGGTATTGGTGTGGTGCTGGTGATTGTGGTGGTGATGGTAAGGATAGTGGTAGTGATAATGTTGGTGATGGTTGTGGTGGGGGTGGTGATTTCGGTGGTGGGGGTGTTGGTGGTGGTGGTGGTGATGGTGGTAGTGTTAATGGTGGGGGGTATTGGTGTGGTGCTGGTGATTGTGGTGGTGGTGGTAGGGATAGTGGTAGTGGTAATGGTGGTGGTGGTGGTAGGGATAGTAGTAGTGGTAATGGTGGTGGTGGTGGTAGTGGTGGCCGAGGTGATGGTGGTGGTGATGGTGGTAATTATGGTAATTATGGTATTGGTGGTGGTGGTGATTATGGTGGTGATGGTAGGGATGATGGTAGTGTTAATGGTGGGGTGATGGTGGTGGGGGTATTGGTGTGGTGCTAGTGGTTGTGGTGATGGTAGGGATAATGGTGGTGGTGGTGATGGTGGTGGTGGTGGTGATGGTGGTGGTGATGGTGGTAATTATGGTAATTATGGTATTGGTGGTGGTGTTGGTGATTGTAGTGGCAATTGGTAGGGATGGTGGTAATGGTAATGGTGGTGATGATGATGGTGGTGGTGGTGATGGTGGTAATAATGGCAGTGATTATGGTGGTGATGGTAGTGGTAATGGTGGTGGTGATGGTAGTGATGGTGGTAGTGATAATTGTGATGGTGGTGATGGTGGTGGTGGGGGGTGGTAATGGTGGTGGTGGTGGTGATGGTGGTGGTGGTGGTGATGGTGGTAGTGGTAATGATGGTGGTGATGGTCGTGGGGGGATATTGGTAGTGGTGGTGGTGGTAATGATAGTGATGATTATGGTGGTGATGGTGGTGGTGGTCATGGTGGCGGGAGTGGTGATGATGAGGGTGGTGATGGTGGTGCTGGTGGTGTTAGAGAAGGTAAATATGACAATGAAACCCCTGAGTCAAGTCTCTTGTTCTGTAGAACAGAACAGAACCAGTTTAAGCAGTCATCACCTTGAGCTAGCTTAGGGGTAAAACATATCCTCTTACAGTCTCATTCCACCAAAGTTAACATGTATTGAGGACTTACCAGGGGCCAGGTCTTAACTTCATCATGTCTTCTAATCCTCAGAGCAACACTAAGGCAGGTAGGGAGTGGGGCTGGGGTTCAAGCCCAGGCAGATCTGCTCCTGGGGGTGGGTGGAGGGTGGTTATTCTCACTGTAGAGAACTCACTAAGGCTGCAATTCTTGTGGCCATGTGGGCAGATAGGGCAAACACCAGCCACTGTTTAAGCCTCTGTAGGTCCACAGCCCAGTCCCCACCCACTTACCTAGAAGAGGAGGAGAGAGAGAGGAAGCATCAGCCAAGGCCCAGCTATTGAGAAAGAGCTCAGCCAGTACGGGTACTGCCCATCCCCTCACACATCAAAGGCACCTCTAGGAGAAGGAGGACAAAAAGCACCATTGCCTGTGTAGGTGCTGTAAATAAGTATCTTATTTAAGGCCAAGGTGGCTCCTGACTTATCACTGAATCCCCACCCTGCCCCCACCCCGAACCCAGCACAACACCTGGCCCAGAACAGCCTCTAAGTGGACTTGGACTGAATTCACTGGCCTATGGCTAGCACCCACCTTCTCTGCAAGCCTGATCAAGTCAAACAAGACCAGGGATCTTCTCACCAGGGAAGATCTATGCAGAGGCGGCACAGGGTTGGGGGTGCGTGCAGGGCATTCTGACACCCCACCTACTGGTCACGCACCCTTGAGTAAGTCGCTCAGCCTCCCTGAGCCTCAATTTCCTCACCTGTAAAATGGGATGAGTCAGGTGCGTGGAGATAGCGAGGAGGCCTTGCAGGGAGCATGCAGGGAGAAGGCACTGGCTCCAGCTCATCTTTAGGAAGCAGAACACAGCTGCCTGTCTGCAGCCTTGCTGCCAGAATCAAATCAGGCAATAAAGGGTTGGGCAACATTAAAAATTGTCGAACAGGAGAGGGAAGCAACAAAAAATGTTTATTGGGTACATACTGTGTGTTTTATCCACCCTTTATCTCCTTTATTCCTCAAATGAACTCCTTCAGATAAATACTAATACCCTAAATGTACGGATGAGGAAACTGAAACTCACAGAGACCAGGGGCGGGTGGAGGATCCCTCCAAGTTCACGCTGGAAGTTCAGCCTCAGGTTAGCCTCTGCCCTCCCCCCAGCTATTTGACACTACCTCCTGCAAAGGACTGTGATCTGATCTTTTTAAAAAATGTTTTCTTTTGGTTATCAGTTTTAATTTGTATAGTTATATTATTATCTAAGCATAAAGTAAATTAAAAATCTATCTTACGATCACATAAAATTGACAGGCCAGAATATTAGTGCATGCAATCTGTTTCTAATTAGGAAGTCGATGTGGTATTCAACAAATTAATTGATTCTTTGGTTCTTAAATTGTTGTTTAGTTTCTTTATTCATATACACACACACACACAATTTTATGTACATGTATTAAAATGTGTGTGCACTCTTTTTGTTCCTTTCCTGTTTTTCTTGGCTCCCCTTTTCCCCTCAACCACTGCCACCCACATCAGCCTTCAACCCCACCCCCACGGTAATCTATGTTCATAACTCTGTATGTATCTTTTCATATTGTTGGTGCTTATATAATCTCACAGACACAAGCACATGCATTTACATAAATGAGGGATGAGGGGTTGGCTGTTTATTTCATATAAGTGAAATCAATATCCTACATGTACATTTCTGCATTCCACATTTCTCTCTCCCCAATCCCTGGAGGAATCCCTCCTTGCCATCCAATAAATAGCTCCAATTTATTGACTATAATGGCTGCTTAATACTCCAGGGTAGCAGTGGACCATTATTTATTCCACCTGTCCACTATCAATTTTTAAAAATGTGTTTGCCATCTTCTGTCACTACAAATAAACAGCAGTAAATATCTTTGCACATATGCCTTTTTATACTGGTCTGTTATTTCTATTAATTTAAAATTAAGTGAAATCCCTTAAATAATTTGAAAGTCATCTTTGCTGTATAATCACGTATAACAAAGCTGGAAAAGAACCTGATAGAATAAAAGGTCTGGTGACAGAACAATGGATGAGTGTTTTCATTTTCTATATTTTCTTTTGTTTCGTCACACTATTCATATGGTAGATAAAAGCTAGAGACGTATGGGATTTTTTTTGTTGTTTTTTGTTGTTGTTGTTTGAGACAGGGTCTCACTCTGTCACCCAGTCTAGAGTGCAGTGGCACACTCTCGGCTCACTGCAACCTCCACCTCCTGGATTCAAGCGATTCTCCCACCTCAGCCTCCCAAGTAGTGGGGCTACGGGCACGCACCACCATGCCTGTCTAATTTTTGTATTTTTTGGTAGAGATAGAGTTTCACCATGTTGGCCAGACTGCTCTCAAACACCTGATCTCAGGTGATCCTCCCTCCTAGGCCTCCCAAAGTGCTGGGATTACAGGCGTGAGCCACAGCACCAGGCCGACGCATGAGTTTTATGTGTAATAATCCTATCATGGTAGGAGAAAGAGGGACCCTTGCAATCAACAGTGTGTTAACTAGGGGTGAAGTCAGAAATGGCGTCTCCTGGATAGCTGCCACTATTGCTTTAACACCCCTTGATCTGCTCAAAGCCCTTCGGGGGGCTTGGACTGTTGGGGATTCCAGGATGCAGACAGCACATCAGAGGAGGGGCCAGATAAGGAGCTCCACTGCCTCATGCCTCAGTTCTGTAGATGGGGCTCCATCCCTCCAGGGCTCAAGAAGATATTTGCTTTCACATCCATGCCAGCTTGTCAATACCTACCCATAGAGACCTCCCTGTGCCAACACAATGAGAAGCACATGGAACCCAGAGAAGCCTGCCCTCAAGAAATTCTCTTCTGAGCAAGTTCTGTGGAGTCCAGAAAGAGCAGAGACTTCTAAACCAAACCTCCACGGCCTGACTCCACAAGTCTTTACTGAGTGTCCCTTATGGGCTGGGTACCATCCAGGGGCTGTTGGTAACTAGCAAAACAAAAGTTTCATTACTGTTTATGTTTCGGGGAGCAGACAGAAGGTCTTAAACCACAAGCTACAGCAGTGAGAAGACAAGCACAAGAAATTGCTTATCTCATACGTTAGGAGGGACACTGAGCTTATTACGGCTCTCAGAAACAATGGACCCAAAGAAAGCAGAGCTTTACAAGCATACCACTCATTCATTTACAACAGCAGATGCACTTTATGGGCTGCCATTAATTCTCACTCTAGTCATTGTTTTTGCACCTCATGCAATTTTCTAAAACAATATTTCCCAAACTTTGACAGTAAGTCAAGCATAAGGAATCTGAAGGTACCTTCAAATTAGACAGATTTCAAGGAACACTGGGAGTACTCAACCTTCTCAGCTCAGGTGCCAGGATCTTAGGAAGTGGGAAAGACCAGGCAAGAGCAAAAGGCAGTCTGATTTGGGACTTGAATCTTAGTTTGAGAAATCCAGGCAGCAAGCCATTTCCAGATGGAAATTCTGGTTCCCTTATTGAAGGGAAAACTCATATTTCTGCACAATATTGTCCTTCTGTTTAAAAGGGTCTCATGATTTTTTTCTACAAGATAACAGCAATGAAGAAGAGATAAGTGATTCCTGCTCTCCAGGAGTTTTGCTAAGTGACTGTGAGACCCCAAGAAAGTTTTTTTTTAATTTTCCTTTAACTACTGTAAACCTGAATTTCTGCATCTGTCAGGTAGAGGCCTTTCGTGATGAGCTTTCCAAGGATCTGCTCCTGGGGGTTAGGCACTTGGAAGATACGGGTACAGACAACTTCTTTAAAATAGCACCCATGCCCAGGCTGGGCATGGTGGCTTACGCCTGTAATCCCAGCACTCTGGGAGGCCGAGGCAGGCAGATCACTTGAGGCCAGGAGTTTGAGACTAGCCTGGCCAACATGGTAAAATCCTGTCTCTACTAAACATACAAAAAAAAAAAAAAATTAGCTGAGTGTGGTGGCACACACCTGTAGTCCCAGCTACTCGGGAGGCTGAGGTATGAGAATTGCTTGAACCTGGGAAGCAAAGGTTGCAGTGAGCTGAGATCACACCATTGCATTCCAGCCTGGGTGACAGTGAGACTTTGTCTCAAAAAATAATAAATAAATAAAAAGATAAGATAAAATAAAATAGCACCCCATGCCCAGTTGGAGGGTATTCTACATCCTCTCTTCTGACATCTCATTAATGAACAACTCATGAACGTGTGTGCCAGCCCAGGAGTTGTTTAGTAACCCAGGCCAGGACTATGTGTCTGTGTAAGGGTCCTTCCACAACATCATCTTTAAAAGAATCAGCTGAATCAATTTACCAAAGAGGTTTTTAAAGATAATGCTCACAGTTGATGAGCATGTTTTGAAATAGGCACTCCCATTCCCTGCTGGCAAGATATGCAAATTGGCACAATCTCTCTTTAAATCTATTTGGCCATTCAAATCGAGAACCTTAAAACATCTGTATCTTCTCATCTAGTATACATCTAGGAATCTAGCCTAAGGAAATAATCAAAAATATTTGTGGGAGCTGAGGCAGGAGAATCGCTTGAACTCGGGCAGCAGAGGTTGCAGTGAGCCAAGTTCATGACATTGCACTATCCAGCCTGGGCGACACAGTGAGACTCTGTCTCAAAAAAAAAAAAAAAAGAATGCAAAATGGTATAGACATTTAGTGTAATTGTTGTTGTAATTATAGTTGGTAAGATATGTTTACTTCATTTTTACTTCATTTATACATATATATGTATAAGTACATAAATATATATGCATAAATGTATTTTATTTATATATATATGCATAAATGTATATATGTATAAATGTGTATATATATATATATACACAGTCACGGATTACTTAACAACAGGAATGCATTCTGAGAAATGCATTATTAAATAATTTTGTCATTGTGTGAACACCATACAGTGTACTTACAAAGACCTACATGGTATAACCTACTTCATACCAAGGTTAGATGGTATAGCCTATTGCTCCTAGGCTATAAACTTGAACAGCAGGTTACTGTGCTGAATACTATAGGCAATTGTAACTCAGTGGTTGGTATTTGTGTATCTAAACCTATCTAAACACAGAAAAAGTACAGTAAAAATGTAGTATTATAATCTTATGGGACCACTCTTGTGTGTGTGTGTGTGTGTGTATATATATATACATATATATATATGTATATATATATATATATGTATGTATATATACCATCCATCACTGAAAAACAACATGTTGTTATATGGTGCATGACTGTATATAGAGAGAGACAGAGAGAAAAACTTGTAAAAATACTATCAGTGGTTACCTTTGGTATCGAGATTTGGGGTTCGCTCTGAGTCATAGGCTCACCCTAGGGCTTGGGAGACAGGGTGACCAGAAAAAGGGAAACACGTTCGCTAAACAACCAATAATGCCAACAATGATTGTGCATTATAGAGTAATGAATCAGGCTCAGCAGCCTTGAAAGATGAATATGGTTTTGTCATGTAAAGCAGAGACTTCAGATTAAACTCAGGTTAAACATGCAGTTTATCTTCACCTCCTAAACACTACTAAAATTACTATAAATGGATAAAATCCATGGGGTCAAAGAGATCAGGAAAGTAGATTATAGCAATCAAATTTTGGAATCTGGAAAACAAAGACAAATAAAGCCCAGCGCTTGCCCGGAGAGAAGCCAAGAGACAAAGCATATTTACACTCTGGAACTTTTTAACTCTGAATTTTTAAGAACTCTGGAAACTCTCTGGAATAGGGGGCACCAGGTACCTCTGACAGTGAGGAACAAGTGAACTAGAAATGGGAGGGTGAGCTAGAGATCTGTATAAAAAGCAGAGAGGCGGCCGGGCACGGTGGCTCATGCCTATAATCCCAGCACTTTGGGAGACCGAGGCAGGTGGATCACGAGGTCAGGAGACTGAGGCCATCCTGGCTAACACGGTGAAACCCCGTCTCTACTAAAAATACAAAAAATTAGCCAAGTGTGGCGGTGGGCACCTGTAGTCCCAGCTACTCAAGAGATTGAGGCCATCCTGGCTAATACGGTGAAACCCCGTCTCTACTAAAAATACCAAAAATTAGCCAGATGTGGCGGTGGGCACCTGTAGTCCCAGCTACTCAGGAGATTGAGGCAGGAGAATGGTGTGAACCCGAGAGGCGGAGCTTGCAGTGAGCCAAGATGGTGCTACTGCACTCCAGCCTGGGGGACAGAGCGAGACACCATCTCGGGAAAAAAAAAAAAAGCAGAGAGGCCCCTGTAGCTCCTCTCTCCCCTCCTTGTCTGATCCCAACCACTCCACGATTACTCCAGGAGAAACTAGATGTTTATGCTGGAGAATTTCCCCAGAGGGACTCTGAATCCTGAGACACCAAGAAGGGCCAATAAACTACAATCAATTAGTAACAGAGTAGCTGAGACTGAGACCTTCTCTGCCCCCTTCCCGCACTCAGCTTCCAGAAAGCTGGTAGCTTTTACAATCCAGACAGAAAATTAGAGGTATTCCTTCTGGGGAAGACCCTACCCAAGAAAAGTCCTACAGATAACTGTTCCCCATTGAAACAGCTTATTCTCCACCAGATTACTCTATACTGAGACCTATCAGTGGCAAGCTCCCATGCTATCCACACACATATACACATATTCCAATCAGTTTCTCAGTGACTTACTCTTAAATATGAACGACTACCAAGGACCACTAGACATCTGAGAAAAGCCTCTGGCATGAAAGATGGAGGCAAGACAAACAGCAAGAAAGGAACTGAGGAAACTGAGCCGATGACAGAAATAGAAGCATTGCTGGAGCCAGGACTAATAGGCTCAAAGAGATAGAGAAACTATTGCATCTTGAAACAAGAACAAGAGACTGTTGAAAAAACATGCAGAGCTATGAGATATGAAAAATATAAAAGACTGCTGTTGTTTTTAAGACAGGATCTCACTCTGTTGCCCAGGCTAGAATGCAATGGTGTGATCTCAGCTCACTGCAGCCTCGACTTCCCAGTCTCAAGTGATCCGCCCACCTCAGCCTCCCTAGCAGCTGGGACTACAGGCACAAGCCACCACATCCAGCTAACTTTTGTATGTTTTGTAGAGAAAGGGTCTCACCATGTTGCCCAGGCTGGTCTTGAACTCCTGGGCTCCAGCAATCCAACCACCTTGGCCTCCCAAACTGCTGGGATTACAGGCATGAGTTGCTGTGCCCGGCCAAATACAGCAGATTTTTTAAAACTCTGAATAATGGAGTTAGAGGTCAAAGTTAAAGAAATTTCTCAGAAAACAGCAGCAACAACAACAACAAAGAAAAGACAAGATGGAAAATAAAACAGAATACACAGGAAAAAGAGCCATTTCAGAAAGAGAGAAAATGGAGGGAGGAAATCATGAAACACGAAAATTTGCCAGAATTGAACAACATGAGCTCCCACATTAGAAGTTTCTGCTAGTGTCCAGCCAGTGGATGAAGTTACAGCTGCATCAATTCAACACATGGTATGTCAGCCTGCTGGAGAGAAAGAGAAGAACTGAAAAGCTTCTAGGGAGGAGAGTGGGAATAGGATAATAAGAAATGATCTCGAATCAACGTGGCATAAGACTTCTCAACAGCAACACCAGAAGCCAAGAAACAGTGAAACTGTACCTTCAGACGCTGAGTGCAAATGATTTCCAAGCTAGAATTCTATACCCAGCCAAACTATCAGTCAAGAGTGAGGATAAACTAAAGATCTTTTTGACACAAATGGTCTCAAAAAATTTAATCCCGATAACTCCCTTTCCAGGAAACTACTTGAGGATGTGCTTCACTAAAACAAAGCGAAAAATAAAAACAGGAAGGAGGAAGACATTGGATCCAGAAAACAAGGAATGCAACACAGGAAAAAGAAGGAATTTCAGGATGATGGTGAAGAGAGATTCCAGGATCACAGCTGAGCAGAAGATCCAGACAGCACCCAGAACAGACAAGAGCAGGACAGAAGGCCCTAGGAGACACATCTTCATGAGGATGAAATTGATGGAACACCCAGGGTTCTAAAATACTGAGGAGATTTATACTTCCAGCAGTGAATCAGGAAACAAATTAATGATCAATACATAGAAAGTTTAGGCAAATTGAAAAGGAGATATTTATTCCAAGGAAATTTAATATAGCATAAAATGTAACATAGTATAATATATGGTTTGACTATGAATAACATTTAAATAGTCTTAATAATGTAAACATTTATCTAACAAAAATATGAATATATTGAGAAGGTGGGAAGAAGATATTTTAAAAAGAAGTGGGCAGGCACAATGCTGTATAACAGATCTACATCCTCATCCTTCACAGCCAGAAGTCAAGCGATTAAAAACTGAAACACAAAAATCAAACAGTAACAAGGTAAAGCCTGTTATTTAGAAGTAAGGAGACAAATCCCAAAAGAAACAGCTGAAGTTGAAAGGGGGAGGCAGGAACAGAGCTGTGATATCCAGTCTGGGGATGGCTTTTTCATTAAAAAAAAAAAAAAAGAAAGAAAGTCTTACTCACAATAGCAAAGACTTGGAACCAACCTAAATGTCCATCAATGATAGACTGGATTAAGAAAATGTGGCACATATACACGTTGGAATACTATGCAGCCATAAAAAAGGGTGAGTTCATGTCCTTTGCAGGGACATGGATGAAGCTGGAAACCATCATTCTAAGCAAACTATCACAAGGACAGAAACCCAAACACCACATGTTCTCACTCATAGGTGGGAGTTGAACAACGAGAACACATGGGCACAGGGTGGGGAACATCACACATCGGGGCCTGTCAGGGGGTGGGGGGCTGTGGGAGGGATAGCATTAGGAGAAATACCTAATGTAAATGATGAGTTGATGGGTGCAGCAAACCAACATGGCACTTGTATACCTATGTAACAAACCTGCACATTGTGCACATGTACCCTAGAACTTAAAGAATAAAAAAAAAAAAAAAAAAGTCTTGGCTGGGCGCCATGGCTCACGCCTGTAATCCCAACACTTTGGGAGGCCAAGACAGGCAGATCACGAGGTCAGGAGATCGAGACCATCCTGGCTAATAAGGTGAAACCCTGTCTCTACTAAAAATACAAAAAAAAAAAAATTAGCCAGGCATGGTGGCAGGTGACTGTAGTCCCAGCTACTCAGGAGGCTGAGGCAGGAGAAGGGCATGAACCCGTGAGGTGGAGCTTGCAGTGAACCGAGATCACGCCACTGCACTCCAGCCTGGGCGACAGAGCAAGACTCCGTCTAAAAAAAAAAAAAGTCTTATGATGTTGTACATACATAACTTTTTTTAATTTAAATATTTAAAATATGGAAGGCATCCAGGAAGAAGGAACGGCAACTGAGAGGTATGGGCCATATCTCAGTCAGGTAGGGGTGACTCAGGGGTTTGGAGCTGGGAGGGGCAGGAGGACACCAAGCTGAGTTGAGACTGAAGGCTGAGTGCTGCAGGGGAATGGGATCCATCGCAGGCTGTTAAGCAGGGGAGTCCTGATCTCATCCTTGTTCTTGATCTTGACCACATTCTGGTGGAAATCATTCAGTGGAAATTGAATGTGGATGAGATTGACTCTCAAGGAGACCCAGTTAGGCTGTGCCCAGGTCTAGGGAGAGAGGAAGAAGATCTGAACATGGCAATGGCCATGGGGCAGCAGGTGTTTCCTAGGGTGCTCATCAGCACACAATTCACCAGCTGAGGGGAATGAGGAAGGAGGAGTTGATGGGGTGTGAGGAGAAGCAGGCTGGGAGAAGGAGGATTTCAGGTCTGACGAGGACACTGTTCTTAAGGCAGAAAGCACTCCCTTCCACCCTCCAGCGTAGAAACTGTGTGCAGATGTGGGAGAGCCCATGGGTAGAGTTAAGATTCAAGCATGGGAGTCTTTGGGTTAAAATACCTAAAAAGGTAGAGTGGTGTTAAAAGAAAGGCATGGACTTTGCAGACAGACAGAACTGAGTTTGAGCTCCAGCCGTGCCACTTACTATCTGCATGATTTTATGCAACTTACTGAAACTCTCTGAATTCTGGGGGTTGTCAATTCCAAAATGGGCCTGACCATACCCACCTCACAGGGTTGCAAGGACAATATCATAAATAACCTCTGTAGAATGCCTCCATGGTGTCAGTCAACACGTGTGGACACTCCCCCATCCTGTGTCCCACCTCCCACTTCCACAGAGCATGGAGGTCTTCCAGGAAGACCCTTCAAGATCTTCTGAGATTTGTCCCATTTCCCACATCTCTCAGGCTGTGAGGCTCCAGAAGGTTTCTGGAAAGCACCTGCAACTCCCCTCCCATCAGTTCAAGAACAGAGATCACACAGGTTTGCATCAACCAGAAAGTCAGCTTTATTAGCCCACCACCAGCAGAGGAGCAGGGGAGATAGCTGGGAACTGCGCCAGGAGAGCAGGGTCCTGACCCGGGCCTTCAGGAGGTGAGGCCAGCTGGTGGGCAGGAGGCTGTGGTAGAGGCAGCTCAGTTCTAGGAGCTCTGGCCCTGGCTGAAGCTGGATGAGCTCTGCTCCTTGAGGATGGGCCGGGTCTGACGGCTCGAAGAGGACGAGGAGGAGGTGAAGACTGTGGGAGAGAGAAGAGGAGGTGAGAAGGGGTCTGAGAGCTAAGCCGACTCCAGGGCAGGGAGAAGGGAGGGCTGGGAGCTCTGAGGAGAAGGGCCCAGCCCCCACTCCATGGAAACAGGTAGAGGGGCTGCAGTGCCGGGGAGCCTCAGGAGCCTTACCCTCGCGGGAAGAATAGGATTGGCCAGATGCTTGCTGGGAGGAAAGGCTGTGGGAGAGAAAAGGCAGGGCAGTCAGTTGTGCTGAGAGCAGCAGGGGGGCTAAAGGGTCTGGGAGGCAGAACTGAGGGGCCTGGGACTCACTGGGCATCCTCGCCCTCCAGCAGGCGGCGGTAGGTGGCGATCTCCTGCTCCAGCCGCGTCTTCACATCCAGCAAGATCTGGTACTCCTGGCTCTGCTGCTCCATCTCACAGCGTAGCTGGGCCAGCTGCTCCTCCACACTGCCAATCAGTCCCTGGATCTGGGACAGCTGCATGCAGTAGCGGCCTTTGGTCTCCTCCAGGCTGTTCTCCAGGGATGCTTTCTGCAAGTGAGAGAGAGAAAAAGAGTCCATGGAGGTGGTCACTCCTGTTCCTTCAGGTCTCTGGGCATGTTTTTTGAGAGATGCCTGGATTTTGATCCCAGTTGGGGTACTGATGGGCCAGACAATATGGAGAAAAGCTAGTCCACTATTCTAGGGCTTAGTTTCTCTATCTATATAACGGGTCCCATGAGTCCCCTGGTCCCGTCCTGAGAAAAGAAAGGTGGAACTAGATTGTGGCTTTTTGAGGGGGTGGTGGCCATTACTGGTGACTTGGGGGCTGCTGCTGTGCTGGGTCCTTCATACCATGCTGAGCTGGGACTGCAGCTCAATCTCCAGGCCCTGGAGCACCCTCCGGAGCTCCGTCACCTCACTGCGGCTGCTCTGTACCAGTTCGCTGTTGGAGGCCACTTCTTTGTTCAGCTCCTCGGTCTGAGGCAGGAAAGCAGAGTGAAAGGTGAGGCTCTCCCAAAGCCCCCAGCTGGGAAGTGCTGCAGGCTCACTGCGGGCCCGAGCCCCACCTTGCTCAGGAACCAGGCCTCAGCGTCTCTGCGGTTTTTCTCTGCCATCTGCTCGTACTGGTCACGCATCTCATTCAGGATGCGGCTCAGGTCCACGCCAGGTGCAGCATCCATCTCCACGTTCACATCTCCGCCGGTCTGACCTCTCAGAGCAAGCATCTCCTGGGAAGGGATGGCAGGAGGCGGTCAGCTCAGCAGACTTCTCTCCTGGCCCTGGGTGCATCTGGCAACCCCACCAAACCAGCCTCCCACCCCAGAAGCCAGCAGTGACCGCACCTCCTCGTGGTTCTTCCTCAGGTAGGCCAGCTCCTCCTTCAGGCCTTCGATCTGCATCTCCAGGTCAGTCCTGGCCAGGGTCAGCTCATCCAACACCCGGCGCAGGCCGTTGACATCGGCCTCCACAGTCTGCCGCAGGGCCAGTTCGTGCTCATACCTGGCAGGACAGAGGTCAGGTCCTCAGGCTGCAGCCCTGAGGATTCTGAGGCTCGGGGTCTGCTGGCCCTGCTGGGTGGACAGCCCCACTCTTTGTCCCTTGCCCTCTGCCCCCAGCCCACCATGCTGGCTGCTCACTTGGTCCTGAAGTCATCGGCTGCCAGCCTGGCATTGTCAATCTGCAAAATGGGCTGCGCATTCTCAATGGTGGCCGCAATGATCTGGAGTGGGGATGGAGGACAGGAGCCCTGGTCAGCCAAGGACCTTACTACTTGAGCATGAAAGGCAGAAAGGGGCAAAAGGAACCGACCCAAATCTGGAAGTCTTCTGGCTGGCAGGGCTAGCATGCCTTCTCCACCAGCTCAGGATACATAGGGATGCACTCCATCCCAATCACCCCCTTCCTGGGCCCAAGGCAGGGAAGCTGAACTTGCAGCTGAACCCTTGAAGGAAATAAGAGATTTAGCGTAACAGCCCCAGTCCGGGCACAGAGATACTGAAAAGGGACCCTCTGCTACCACTTCCCTGGGTGATCCTGGCCACTCCCCAAAGGTGCCCAGTCTCCCTGTTTGTAAAGTGTAATTGCTAAAAAGAGGTATCCCAAGAGCCACTATAGCCCCAACCTCTCTCAGTGCTCCATACACCAAAGTCACCCACCTTGTTCCTCAGGTCCTCGATGGTCTTGAAGTAGGGACTGTAGTCTTTGATCTCACTGGGCCGCTGCCTCTGGTACCAGTCACGGATCTTCACTTCCAGGTCGGTGTTGGCCTCCTCCAGAGCACGCACCTTGTCCAGGTAGGAGGCCAGGCGGTCGTTGAGGTTCTGCATGGTCACCTTCTCACTGCCCACCAGAAGCCCATCACCACCAGCAAAACCACCACCAAAGCCAGCACCCAAGCCACCACTGAAGCCAGCACCAAGGCCACCACCATATCCTCCCCCGAAGCCACTACCAAAGCTGCTGCTGCTGCTGAAGCCACCACCATAGCCGCCCCCCAGCCCGCAGGCTCCCCCAGAGGAGAAGCGAGAGGAGACAGACAGGCCACCCCCGTAGGTGCTGGGGGCACGGCAGGACCCTCCGGCAAGGACGGAGGAGATGCGGCTGGAGCCGCCCCCGATGCCGCCTCCGATGCCGCAGGAGCCCTTCATGGAGCTGGAGGAGGTGAACTGGCGGCTGCAGGTGGTCATGGTGCCGAGGAGGGAGGTGAGCAAGTGAGCAGTTGGCTGAAAGAAGGAAAGGTGCTCAGGAAGGCTGAGAGCGTGCTGTGGCTGCCTCCAACCCCAGAGACCTTTATATGCACCTGGGGAAGGCGGGGCCCTCCTAACTGCTGACTCCAGGTTCCCCTCTGGATTTCATCACTCCCGGTCCCGTCCAACTCCTCACTCTGGATTATTCAGCCCAGGATCAACTCTGCTGTGTGCCGGCTCAGAGTTCCCACCCAGCTTTGGGGGTGTGGGGCCGAGAGAAAAACACACAAATGCGAGTCGGCGGTGACTCAGGCTAGGCGGCCGGGAATCAGGCTCCCGTTCCTGGAGCCCTCGGGGCCAGTCGGGCCTTGGCACAGGTGGCTTTGTGGCAACTGCATCCCCAGGCAGTGAGTCAGCCCTTCAGAAGAACTCCCTGCCCCACAGTGACAGCCTTGGCTGAAAGAGACCTCAGTGATGCCATCCTGGGCTGTCTTGGGGAGCAGTTGCGGGGATCCCACATGTCCCACTCTGGGCAGGGGCAGAGTTTGTGTCTTCACTCTGCTTGCTGTGTGGCCTGAGGCTCCCCACCTCCCACCTCTGGGCCTGTTTCCCCTCAGTGACTAGGCTGGACTGGGTGACTGCAGAGTCCCTTCTGGTTCTAAAAATCCTGTGACTCTCTTTCCCCTCTTGGATCTAATTCCAGTTCCAGAGTCTGCCTTGAGCCCCCGGGATCTCCAGAAGTGTGTGCACCATACAAACAGCACTGGCCATGGAGCTAGACAGGCAGCACTGGGTCCCTGCTCTGCCCTTACCAGCTGTACAGCACAGGCTGGTCCTATAGCCCCTTGGTCCTCAGTTTTCTCATCTGTAAAAGGGGATGACACACCACTAGCCACAAAGAAACATGCGCAAAGGACCCCACCGGCCCTTCCCCGAGGGCCAGCCCTGCCCCTCAGCCTCCCCAACCTGCCCCTCCAGCCACCTGCTCCTCACACTCACCTCTACACGCTGGCACCCTCCCGCACCCCTAAGCAGGGCCCTGCGCCCCCCACACTCCCAGCTGAAGAACACCACAGCCCCACACCTAGCTCCGCCACTCCTCTACCACCCTCTCCTAATCACAGGCACCCCACCTGCAGGCTGGTGGGAGGGAGCCCCATCCTGCCACTACAGCCAGGTGTGACCCCTGACCCCACCGTGGGCCTCAGAGTACCCCCCTACCCTGTAGAAACAGGACTAGCTGGGGATCCGTTCCCAGCAGTTCTCTCTCCTGTGTCCACAGATCCCAGGCTAGGCCTGGCAGCTCCATTCATCCAGCTGAGCTGGGGGAGAGCACTGGTTATGGGCCCACTCAGGCATGCATGGAGAGCCCGGTGTGTGCCATACAGTTCTGTGAGCGAGGATGAGGGGGACGTTATTCCTGCCACCAGTTCTCAGGTGAGAGAGCTGGGATTCAGGGAGGGTAAGTGGGCTTCCCAAGACACCAGTCACTGGAAGCTGAGATGTGAACCTGTTCTCCTTGCCTAAGCCGGTTCCATCATCCTGAGCCCTCTCTCTCTGCATCTCAAATTTACATAATTTTCTTGATCAGAGGGGACAGTGGGGGAACCAGAGATAGCTGGAGATTCACTCAAAGTCACTCTGCTTTAAGCTGCATAGCTGCAACTAGAACCCAGACCTCTGGCCCTCTCCAGGCTCCCACCATGCCTGCAGTCGGGGCCAGTATACCCAACTCTCACCCACCTCCCCACGATCACTGGCAGGAGGTCTGCCCGCGGTGGGCGTGGCCTTGGCCTGAGAGCCTGGTCCAGCACCGAGGACTGGAGGGAGGATGGAGGGGTCTGGGCACCAAGACGGAGCCTCCTCAGGGTGCTGTGGGGCATCCCTCGGTGCTGGCCACTGGCCTTGCTCTGCAGTGTCTCTGTTGAGGTGAGGAGCCCAGAGACAGCCTGCTTCTGCCCGAGCTCTGCTGGGGCAGGCAATTCCTTGTCTCAGCAGAACCAGGGTTTTGTCACTGCTACATCTCCCCTGGTCATTCATCCCAGAGGTAAGAGCAGAATGGATGCACATCCCTTCAGAGTCAAACCTGGGAAAGGGAACCTGACACTCCTCACCCCTACCCCAAAGAGGGGCAAAGGGGACCCCGGAATCTTGGACAAAAACCTCAGTGTTCAGGTGTCAGGTTGGGCCTGGAGTTCTGGTCCATCCACAGACCCATCACCCTCAGAACTGAAAATGGTCTTCAAGGTCACCAAAGGCTATTAATACCCCAACTGGAGAGGGCAAAAGCCTCATCCAGGTTAAGCAGCACAAAAGTGAGAGAGCAGAGACTCGAGCCAGCTCTAACTCCCAAGCCAGGATTCACACCGACTCTCGTAGTAGAGTCTCTGAGAACTCTTCACTCTCTGCCCCCATCGTGTGTGCGTGCACACACACCCCTTTCTCATTGGCTCACTGCCCCCCGCCAAATTCCCCATTCCAGGAGGTGTCAGGGCGGGATTATACACAAGCCCAGCACTGCAGACCTGGGGATCTGCATGGGCTGAGAAGCTGCAGGAAGTTGCTGACCAATGCGCCAAACTGCTCAGCCAACTCCATAGATCACGCACCTACTGTGTGTACAGCTCTCGGGGGCTGGGGGTGAAGAGGGAGATGATGACAGAGTCTCTGACCTTAGAAGAACTTATCATTTGACCCTGGAGGGAAAACTAATGCTGGAAAATACAGAACCTGGCTAGAAACCCTGGGGTGCTGGGCTTGCCTGCCATGCCCACACCACAGGAGGCAGCTGGGGTAGGCATTGCCCTGCTGAGCCTCAGCAGTAGAGGAGGGGGCTGCCCTCCTGGCCTTGATCCCTGAAAGTCTCCTAGCAGAGGGAGGCACCAGCAGGGCCTCAGAGGATCTGAGTTGACAGAGGAGGAGGAGGAGGAGGCGTTTCCTCTGCACCAGTGATGCACACCTGCCCCAAGGTGGCCAAGAGCCAGGACCACTAAGCCTGGTGAGCACAGAGAAGCCCAGTGGGCATCCTCCAGGCAGAGGATTCCTCCCCACACCCTGCCTCCTTCCTCCCTCCTTCGTACTGCCCATGTCAAGCATGAGGCATGAGATCATGGCATACCTGAGGCAGCCAGGAAACACCATTGGCCAATGCCACACCTTGATTTGCAGTGATTCTCCAACCAGACAGATCGTCAGAGTCCCCATGAAGATTTGCAGCCCTGCTCCAACTCCCGCATCAGCAGCGCTCAGGACAAGCCTGCTGGTGGGGCTGTTTTACAAGCTCCCCAGCCAACTCAGGCTGGGAAGGCAGGAGGCAGCTTAGGGGGCTAAGGAGGGGGCAGAGAAGCTGAGGGGAGAGAGGGGGCTGCTGCAGGGCCCCCAGCCTCGGGTGGACAAGCCAGAGCCACAGGCTTCAGGGCAGGAGGAAGGAAAAGTAGAGCCCCACTGAGCCAGGACAGAGCAGCCTAGAATCGGGGCAAGCAGGGGCGAAATCTTGGGCAGGACATTCAGCCTCTCTGAGCCTCAGTTTCCTTCTCTGGGAAATGGGAATAACAGCCTTGCCTCACAGGCATATTAGGGGATTCGAGGCCAAATAAATAAAGCACCTGGAAAAGGCTGGTGGCTAGCGTTATGTTTATGAGCAGGTGTTTATAAAGTGCCTACTATGTGCCTGGCACTGTGCTGGGCACTCAGACTCAAAGAACAAGACAGAGAAGCCCTGGAAACATAGTCTTCTGGGGGAGAAAGTGGTAAAGACAATCCCAATACACTAATGTCAGGCCACGATGGGGTACTGGGGCCCTGCAGAGAAACAGAGAGAGCAGGGTCCCTGGGGAAGAACAAATGTCCAGGCCCAGGCTCTGCCCCTGTGACGGCTCCCGGGATCTGGGGAAATCTGTGAGTGCCAGGCCCACCTTTGGGGCTCCTCTCCCCTCCTGCATGTTTGATGCCCCCCTTCTGAAGGTGGGGCTGTCATAGCCCTTCACAATCCAACCACAGATCTGCAGCTTCTGCCTTGATGATGGGGTGAAACATTCTGTGCATTGGGCAGGGTGGGTGTGGACGAACTGTGAGTCCCTCCATGAGTCCCATAGCTGGGTCTCCAGTCCAGCCCAGGCACATGTCCTCAGCAGCCTGGGCCCACTTGGGGTGCCTGTTCTGCACAAACAAGGAGCCCGGACTCCTGTGTGAGTCTCAGGAAACCCCCAAGAGGGGCTCCCATTGCCCCCACCCCAGGAATGTGAGCAGGAAGCTGGTGCCTCCAGGGAAGGCTGCGGACCCCAGGGGGGTGTGGGAGAAAGAGTGGGCCTCTCTCAGGGATGTTTCTTCAAATGGTCACTACAGCTCAGGGTGAGGACGGGCCTCTGTCCAGCTCAGTTATCCCCTCAGCTCTGTGCATGGGGGGAGACCTGCCTGGCTCTGTTCCCTCTGTTCCCCTCATCTCCCCAAAACCTGGGTTGCCACAAGAGACCCACACTGCATAAAGGCTGAGGGACTGTTGTCAGTCCCTCAGGTCCCCTCGGGGCAGGCACTATCTCTCGGGGTCAGGACCAGTGTCTCCTCCTTCCCCTGGCAGGATGTCCTGCAGGGAGATGGATGTAGTGGGGGACACTCATCTCCCCCTGGACATGCTACCAGGTCAGCCCCTGAAAGGGGGATCCAGAGGTAGGCTACCACTGGCATGGACCTGGCCTGAGAATCATATGTGTGTGTCCGTCACTCAAGACCAGGTGTGGCAGCTCCAAGGGCAACCACAGATCTGCAGCTTCTGCCTTGATGACAGGGTGGAACATTCTGTGCAGTGGGCAGGGAGTGTGTGGATAAACTGTGAGTCCCTCCATGAGTCCCATAGCTGGGTCCCCAGTCCACCCCAGGCACACGTCCCCAGCAGCCTGGGCCCACTTGGGGTGCCTGGACAGACAAAGCCGCTCGAGTCTCCCCACCATCCCCTGGCTCAGCTGTCTGGGCACACCGGGGGGCTCCCCCATTCTGGCATCCTGAGCCCCTCACCCACTTTGTGGAGAAGGGTTTCTTCCCCAGCAGAGGGGCACAGTCTGGGGCTGTCTCTGGCCCTCCCCACACTCTGACCCCTCCTCACTTGCCCCATCAGTAATTGTGGACCCCAGGATCTACAGAGGGGAGAGAGAGCCCTGCCTGGAACCTGAGGTGGGGCAGGAGGTGGGGTTGGGCTCCTCTTCCCGGCACGGAAGCGGGGCCCACTCCCCTCCCGTGCCTGTCTCCACTATTGACCCCCTAGGCTCCGGGACAAGGGCTGAGTCACTGCTCCTTGGAGCCTCAGTGTCCCCATCCACACAACGAGGTGCCTTCCCCCAGGCCCTCCCTGCTTCCTGGGACTATTCAGATAAACGAAGTCACCCTCCGGAATGAGCCATCTGCAGCCCAGGGCTGGTTCTTCTGATTGTGGCGGGATGTGTGGTGGGGGCCTGGTGCAAACAGTGCCTCCCTCCTGCCCTCCATGGCACCACATTTGCTGCCAGACAACAGGGAGACGTCAGCCTCTGTTGGAGCAGAGCCTGCCCTTGCTTTAAGTCTTGCAGATGCTGCTGCAGGTACGAGTCCCCGACTCCAGGCAGCCATCTCCCCTGCAGAGAGAAACTCTCTCCCAGGATGTCTTAGCTCCAAGGTCCAGGGAGGGCCTGTGACCAGCCCAGTCACCCATACCCCAGCGGTCAGTACCCACCCCCATCCCTGGCCTCTGCCAGTCCCAAACCCCCACCAACCCAGGCTCAGAGGGCTCTGGTCACTCCCATTTTCCTCAGGCCTGGGCCCCACCCCCAGCCTCCAGGCATGAGGAGAGAGAGGGTGTTTGGGGGCCCTGGTCTGATTCTGCAGCAGCAGAGACACCGCAGGTCCAGCAGTGATGAGGTGGAGGCACCCTCCTCCTCCCACGACCCCCCTGCTTGAAGAAAACCAGGAAAGCAGGCCAACCCACCTGGCAGTTTCTGGATTTACTAGAAGGAAGATTTCCAGGTGTCAGGCTCACCTCCCACAGACTGTTCCCCACAGCCACGTTTGCTGCCACCAGCAAGAGCTGGGGCTGGTGCTCAGAGGGTGCCGGGAGTGGCTGGAGCAGGACTGTTCCTTCTCATTTTCCCAAGAGGCAGTTTCTACCCTCCCTCACGCCACCACTGTCCCTAGTGGGGAACCAAAGAGGACCCAGACTGCCAGGGAGAGTGGCACTGCTCCCTGGGCACAGCCACCCCATCTGCAGTGCCCCCCACTCCACCCCGTCCCCATCCCGAGCAACAGCTGACCATGTGAGGAAGCATCCCTGAGAGAGGCCCCACCCTTTCTCCCACACCTGCCTGGGGTCCGTAGCCTTCCCTGAAAACACCAGCCTCCCACTCACATTCCCAGGGCGGAGGCAATGGGGGCCTCTCTTGGGGATTTCCTGAGACTCACACAGGAGTCTGGGCCCCAACCACCCAGCCTGCCTCCCCCACCCACCCTCCCTTTGTGCTTATCCCAGCCCTTGCCCACCTCCTGCCCCATCTAGGGGTAGGGCACGGCCCACAGGACCGAGAGGAACACCTGATTGAGTGAGTCATCTCTGAGGATTCAGGCTCCCACACCTGAGATCTTCCCATCCATTTATGGATGAGAAAGCAAGGCTCAGTGAGGGGAAGTGACTGCCTAACTTCTCGAGGTCACAGAGCTACTCACAGGGCAAGCAGTGGCCACCTAGGACTGCACCTGATACACCAATTCCACCCCGGGTCTAGCGCAGCCTGGACCACCCCCTGAAAATCCCCAGCCCTTGGGAGAGGCAAGCACCCCCTTCCAAACTCTCCCCAGACTTACTCTTTATGCTGGTCTAAGCTGACCCCTGACCTGCCAATCAACAACGGTGGGTATCCAAGCACCATCTCCCCTCACCCTCACTCCTTCCCATTTCACCCTTTTGTCCCTAGTGCCCACTTCAGGGGCCACAACAAGGACACATTTCATAGCTGAGTCAACAAGCTTTATTGTCATCAGGCAAGGAAGCATGGGGAAGGGACTGAAGCAGGGGGCTGAGGCTGGAGAGGCCGGAGACTGTGGGGCAGATGGGGCGGCTGCCTCCCTGCCTCCTGGGTGGCTGGCCGGGGTAGCTGAGTCCTCAGCGGGTGGTCTGGTGGACCTGCTCGCGGGAGGAGATGACCTTGCCATCCTGGACCTCTTCCACAATGGTACGCACCTGACGGGTGGTCACCGCTGCAGGAGAAGCAGGGGCTTTAAAGTGGGTAGGGGCCAGGAGACCCTCGTTTGCCCCCTAACCCTCATGGACAGGAGCCGGCTCTCTCCCTCGTCCTCCCCCAGGTGCTGTGAGTGCCTCCACTGGCACCTCGACATCACACTGCACACACATCCCTCCTGTCGCTGCCACCACCTCCCTTCCATCCCATCCCTCTGCCAGTGGCCCTGTGTGAGTCTTGCCTCCCCAGATGGGTTATTTGATTCTGATCCAGTGTGTCCTGCCACGGAGGAGCCATGTAGACTCCATGAAATCTGTCTCCATTTCTCTGCAGTCTCCAGGACATAGATTTTCTACCATCTCCCCCATCAGACTGGGATCGCCAAGACAAAAACCAGGCCCCTATCTCCTCCATTAGACTAGGAACCCTAAGGCTAGAATCATATATTCTCCATCAGATTGGAATTTGGAGGACAAGGACCATGTCCCTATCTCCCATCAGGCTACAGTCCCCAGAGACAGGACTGTTTTTGCTCATTAAAAAGCTGTCAAGAGCAAAGATCATGAGACCATGTTCCTATCTTCCCATCAGATGACAATCTCCAGAGCTGGGACCTGTCTCCTCCATCAGACTAGGATCTCCAAGGTAAGGACCAGTTCCCTGCCCCACCCCCATCAGACCAGACAGTGTCTCTCTCATTTGATCTTTTCCTGAGTATCAATCCTCAGTGCTAATGGGTCACTTCTCCCTGCTGAGGGACAGCCATCAACTCCTGGAGCTCCTGGGGACCCTGCCCCAGCAACGTGCAGGTGGGCTGCCTGTCCCATGCACCCAACCCCCAGGGCCGAAGCCACAAAGATGCTTACGTTCTTTCTTGTACTGAGTCAGGCTGAAAGAAAAAAAAAAAAAAACAGAGAAGAAATTAGATGTGGGTCTGAGAGCCCCACCCCTGCCAAGAGGCCCCCAGCCCTGACCCCAGGTGCCCCCACTCACTGGGCATCCTCGCCCTCCAGCAGGCGGCGGTAGGTGGCGATCTCCTGCTCCAGCCGCGTCTTCACATCCAGCAGGATTTTGTATTCCTGGTTCTGCTGCTCCATCTCGCAGCGAAGCTGGGCCAGCTGCTCCTCCACGCTGCCAATCAGCCCCTGGATCTGGGACAGCTGCACGCAGTAGCGGTTCTCTGTCTCCGCCAGGTTGCCCTCCAGGGATGCTTTCTGCAGGAGGGCAGGAAGACCAGGGGTCAGTGAGGGTGGTCAATGCCCCCTTCTGGGCCCTCCCCCATGCGCAGGACTGTTCCTACCATGCTGAGCTGGGACTGTAGCTCAATCTCCAAGGCCTGCATGGTGCGCCGGAGCTCCGAGATCTCACTCTTGCCACTCTGCACCAGCTCACTGTTGGTGGCCACCTCGCGGTTCAGTTCCTCTGTCTGCAGACAGGACACAGGACAGGGCGGTGTGAGCCTGGATCCCTCTCCCAAGTCAGGCCTCCTCCCAAATCTAACTGTGGAGAGAGTGTGCCTTCTCACCAGCTTCCCACATCCCAAAGCCCAGAAACATGCCATTTGAAATGTTAACTTTTTATGGCTAATCCCTGCGTGTGGGAGGCACAGACCGGAAACTTGAGAACAAGCCAGAACATGTAGCCTGGCTCTTGATGCTAGTTCCTGACTTCTTGAGGGAGAGGTGGGGACTCCCAAGGTCTTTACCCTCTGCCTTTACTCTGTGGGAGCTCCCTACCTCCCCACCCACCCGCCAGATCCCAGCTTGAGCTCAGCTCCATGTCTGTTGATGCAGTGGGTGACCCTGTGGTCCATGCAGCTTGCTGAGGAGGGGCACCTCCAAGACATCTGGCCGTGGGCTTACTGTCAGTGCTAAGGCCCCTGAGCCCCAGCCCCTAAGAGAGCCCTCTGGCCTGCAGCAGCCCCCACCTTGCTGAAGAACCAATCCTCGGCATCCTTGCGGTTCTTCTCTGCCATCTTCTCATACTGGTCACGCATCTCGTTCAGGATGCGGCTCAGGTCCACGCCTGGGGCAGCGTCCATCTCCACATTGATCTCACCACCCACCTGGCCTCGCAGGGCGTTCATCTCCTATGGAAAAAGGGGATGTGGATGTGCGCATCTGGACCCATCCTGACCTCTCACTCCCAAGCCTTCCCCCACAAGGGGACCCCACTTCCCACAAGGACCCCTCCTTTGTTCTCCCTCTGCTCTATCTGACCCTCTAAATTATTTTTATTCATCTGTTCAGTATTGCCTCCACCATCAGACTCTATCTCCCCCATTAGACCAAGGACTCTCCAAAATAAAATCTAATTATTAGGCCTATGCCCCCAAAATTTCCCCTCTAATTTCCAAGCTTCTATGTAGATGTTCAGCTTTGAGAGTTTGAAATGGGACAAGAAGATTTCCTTGCTTATCCCCCACCCTCATGAGGGAGGCAGGGTAGGTAGAGGGAGCCTCTGCAGGCCCCTGGGAGGTTCCTTGTGTACAGAGAAGCAGTGTGGTACAAAGAGGAGTCTGCCCTGCACACTGGACCCCAAGGATCAGGGCTCTGCAGACAGGGAAGCCCTCTAAGGTGACTAATCCCGGTGCACCTGCTCTGCTCTCTCCCACGGCCTCAGCCATTGCCCAGCCCAGGGCTCTGCCACCCACTCCTCAGCATCTTTGACCTTCTGCCCCAGCCACCTCACCTCCTCGTGGTTCTTCTTCAGGTAGGCCAGCTCCTCCTTGAGGTTCTCAATCTGCATCTCCAGATCGGCTCTGGCCAGGGTCAGCTCATCCAGCACCCTGCGCAGGCCATTGATGTCGGCCTCCACACTCAGGCGCAGGGCCTGCTCTGTCTCAAACCTGCCGTGGGAATCAGAGACTTCAGCCCAGTCTGCTTGGACCTGCAGATCCAGGTCCTGGCTGCTCACCTGCCTTCATTTTGCCAGGACTCTAAGGAGTTGGAAGGGCTGATGAGAGGGTCGAGTGGAAATGAATTCCAGCCCCGGGACCCCGGGACCATCACAGGGCCAGATCCCACGCCCACCAGCTTCCTTACTTCTCTCTGCCTCCTGCCTCCCCTCCTTCTCTTCTATTCCCTGCCTAAGCTCGGCAACCTTCAGAACTGGCTGCCTTCACTGCATCCTGGACTAAGGAGTGGGGCTCCTAGGACTGCCCCACCCTGAGCTCCTGGGCCTTGCCACAAGCAACCAAGGAATCCTGGGGTCAGGAGGGGTACCCTGAGATCCTCCCCCAGCTGGCCCAGGCTGCCCAAGGCCACAGCTAGGACTCACTTGGTGCGGAAGTCATCAGCAGCCAGACGGGCATTGTCAATCTGTAGCAGGATGTTGGCATTGTCCACGGTGGCTGTGAGGATCTGAGGAGAAGGGAGAGTAGTCAGGTCATTGGATGGGGGTGGCTGAGCCCACACCAGGGTTCTGAGCAGATCTTCCTGCCTCAGGGCCTCTCTTCTCGCCCAGCCCCTCCCTTGCCCCGTGCTGTATTATTGGCAGAGGAGGGGCAAACAGGAGTCTGAAGGGCTGAAAGGTGCCTCTTCTTCCCCTGATATTCAGTACCCCACCAGACCCCCATGGCAGGCTCAGCCTTAAAGGAGAAGAGACAGCTGGCTGGGAGTATGAGGCAACCAGAAAAGAATGGGAAAATGTCCCCAGGGCAGAAGCTGTCCCAGAATTCTAGAACAAGGGAGGGGATGTGGGCAACCCCCTCGTTTTACAGTCAGCTAGAGGGTGCCCCTGACAGGCTCCCCCAAAATGAGGCTAAAGGAGCCCTCACTAAAGAGTGGTTCCAAATCAGAAGTCAGGACCCCTCCTAATCCCTAACCCTGGGCGCCAGCCAGCAGCCCCGCCCCCTGGGGTTTGCTGAGCCCGTCTTAAGGGACAGCAGGAGGAAAGGAGAAGCCAGAAAAATCCCCAAACAAGACACATCAGAGGCCTTCCCCACACTGAGGTCCCGCCCCCTCCTTTCTGCCTCCTCCTGCAGCAGGTGCTATCAGGAGCTCACTCAGACACCCCCACTCCACATCACCCAAAACCCCCTCCTGTTGACCCCTGCTCCAAAGGAGCAAGACACCACACATCCAGCGGCCCACGGGCCCAGCCCTCCATCTGCATCCTCCTGCCTCATCCTACAACCTCTCCAGGTGGCGGAGCTCCACGAGGGAGAAACTGAGGCTCCAAGGGGCTCCACGAGGCCTCTTTGTTCCTGACTCAGCCTGCTGTCCCCAGAAAAGGGGGATGTGAGCCACACAGGGGCCCCAAGGCAGGTTCCCAGAAGCCAAGCCACAGCCAAACCACCCTTGGCTCCCTGAGACCCTATGGCTAGACTCCAGGCCTTTGGCCAAGGCAGGAGTTGGGGGGAAGAAGTCATGCCCCCCGGAGACCCCTCCCACCAGCAGGCCCTACCTTGTTCTGCAGCTCCTCAATTGTCCTGTAGTACTGGCTGTAGTCACGGGCTGGCCCCGGGGCCTGCCTCTGGTACCAGTCACGGATCTTCACCTCCAGCTCAGTGTTGGCCTCCTCCAGGGCACGCACCTTGTCCAGGTAGGAGGCCAGGCGGTCATTGAGGTTCTGCATGGTGGCCTTCTCACCTCCAGCCAGCAGCCCATCAACACCCCCAAAGCTGCTGCCATAGCCACCACCAGAGCCAAAGCTGTAGCAGCTGGAGTAGCTGCTACCCCCGAGGGTGCTGCCCAGGCCGCCAGCAGATCCCAGCCTGCAGGAGCCAGCACCCAGGCCGCCAGACAGCCGGCAGGAGGTGCGGGATGAGCCGCCCCCCAGGCCGGAGGAGCCCTTGATGGAGCTGGAGGAGGTGAACTGGCGGATGGTGGTGGTCATGGTGGGGGCAGCAGGAGGCAGGCACACAGGAGAAGGGCTGGAGAGGAGAGAGGCAAGTTGTGTAGGGCTGCCGGGGTTCGCCCGCTTCCTTTATAGGCCACCAAGTGGGCGTAGCGATTACAACAGGCTTGCTCCTCTGTTTCCATTCCCCTGGGCTTTCATCACCACTGGCCACCTGCCAGCTCCCAGGTGGCTGAGGGCCCCCCTCCCCGCCCATCATCAGGAATTTGCCTCATTTCTCCAAATCCTCATGCTGGGTGCCGTGCGTGTGCGTGCCTCTGGTCTCAGGCCCGTCACCTGTGATTCAGGCGGGCCCTCCAGCTATGCTTTCCCATGACCTAATACGGAGAAGAGGAGAAGGCAGGACGTCACCGTCCCCAGGCCCTCCCAGGCAGCCACCACCCCAGCCCGGCCCGCCTCAACCCTGTCTGGTGGGGAAATGGGTTGCAGTGTCAGGTGACCCCCCCGCCAAAGTTGCTGTCTTTCACCCCACACTGCTCCACCCACGGTGCTGGCCCCGGGGCTGGGTGCTGAAGAGAAAGAGGAGACCGAGAGCCTATCCTGCCTTGGAAACTAAGCCCAAACCCACCAGGCCCACCTCACAGCATAGAAATGCCATCAAGCCTCGGAGACCAACCCACATCACAGATAAAGAAATTGGGGCTCCAGAGGGGTGCAGTGTCCACACTGGCCCCTTCTGCAGAGCCTGACACCCAGGAATGCACTCTAGGGGCTACAGTTCCATCCAGTCAGCTTCTGACCCTGCCCCATCCCTAGAAGCCCTTGCTAACCCAGTCTCTTCGTGTAAACCTTTCCCCAGGTTTACACTCCAGGCTGGGGTGGGCAAACAGGGGCTCAGCTATAGGATGGGGAAATGGTGGGCTGTGCCAAATGAGAGGGGGATGCCCCCTTCCACTCCCCTCACCCTTCTGTACCCCAAGAGACCTCAGGGTCAGGTGACGGGCATTTATCTCAGGTCTCAGCCCACAGGAAACCTAAAGGACATTGCCCAAGAAGAGGCTCTTACAGAGACCCCAGCCAGCCCCCTTCCCACTCCAGGCTCCCCAAGATGTGGCTCCTCAGGTGGGCCATGTGCCCCACCCCACAGCCCCACCCTGCCCTGCCCACCACCCCAAGCCCGGCCCTGGGTCCCAGGGTCCCGCCAGGCCCGCTGGGTGGAATGTGGTCATGTTTCAGACTGTCGATGGCTTCCACTTCCCAGACAGGCCCAGACGGCCCCGCCAGCAGCCGAGAGACATTCCTCAATAGCCCAGTGGCTGCCAAGCCACCAAAGCAAACAGGACGCCCCCTACGCGTACACACACAGCGGCCACCCCGCCCCACACACACCCCGAGCTGGGGCAGAGCCGGTCTGGTTTCCTGGGCTGGCTGCGTCACTGCCACCCCCTCTCACTCATCAATGCCCTGGACCACTCCTTCAGAAGCCCCTCCCCACCGAGCCCCTCTCCTTCTGCTCTTGAACGCGCCCTGGGCTGAGGCAGGGAGTGCTCCCCAACAGGCGCCATCCTTGGAAAGTCTGTGTGGCCCTCCCAGGGACCAGCCACAGGTGACACGGACTCAGGGGCTGATTCTTAGAAACTTTTCCCAATACAAGGGGCTGTCCCATCCCTCCACCCTTAATCTTTCCGCCTCCTCCCCTCTCATCTTTCCAGGAGCCCCAGGCCTGGATGGAGTGGGCAGAACAGATTGGCAGGTGGCAAGCCGATACCCAAACACTCAATAAACTCTCCACCTCCCTCAGTCCCTCAGCCCACACTGCCCCAAACCAATGAGCAGATCAGATCACACGAGGCATTGGACTTGGAGCAAAGCTTTAACAGTAGGCACTGGACAAACCCAGGAGGCCTCCTCAGTGAGGGGCTGCAGAAAGTAGATACAGAAAGACAACAGGTCATGCACCGGGGCCCAGAGGGACACTCGGGGCGTGGCAGTAGCATGCTGGGAGCTGGAGCTGATGGCTGTGCCGTGGCCCTCGAGGTGGGGCTGTCGCAGGCAGAAAGGGGCCTCAATGGGTGGAGAAGTGGACCTGCTCACAGAAGGAGACCACCTCTCCAACCTGGACTTCCTCCACGATGGCACACCTGGTGGCTGGTCACTGTGGCTGCAGGCGATGGAGGAGGGAGGTACAGGGAACATCAGGCAGGAGCTCTTCCCCCCACCTACCCCCGCGTCTGTGGTCCCCCCAGTCTCCCACACAGAAGGGTCCTCAGCCTCTCCCCTGCCTTGGGGTCCACACCGTAGGACAGGGCAGCTTCTTACCTTCCCGGGTGGGCTGCGAGGCCAGGGACAAGGAGTACTGAGTGGCCAGCCTGCAGGGAGAGAAGCACCCATCAGCCCAGGGATGCCAGCCAGCCCAGGCACCTGCAAGCACTGCTGGGGTGAAGTAGGCCCTGGCAGAGGAGGTTCCCCTAAATTGGTGAAAAATCACAGTTGGGAATGCACAGAAATTAGCACAGGCCCAAGAATGAAAGGGCAGGGGTTCAGCACAGCAGGAAGAAGAAAAAGAAACAGCACAGCAGTAGGCCTGGCGGCACTCTGTGGCTACTCACCAGGAATTTACAAGGAGAAGCTGAGCAAGTGGTTTTTCCATAACCCAGAGGGCCCAACAAAGAGACCCAATTAAAGCAGGAGAGACTGTTGTTAGACTATAGATGGACTTCACCATTTCCGGGGAGCAAAAAGCTGCAATGTGTGACTAAGCATGGAGACTCCGGGACACTCTCAGCTGAAGGCCTGATCACCCTTCCCAACTGCAAACCCAACCACCACCCACCTTGCTCTTCACCACTCACACAGTCATCAGAACCAGAAACCCAGGGCCATCAATGCCTGCTCCTTCATGTGTTCTCCCGACACTTACTGAGTCCTGACTGTGAGCCATGCGTACCCCGAGATCCAGGCATCCAGTCCCGCTGTTTTGAGCTATAACCTCTCTTCTGCGTGCACCACCTTCCTTCCCCTGCCCCCCTACCCGCCACCGCGCAGGACTTCTCTGGCCAGACTCCCTGCTCCAGCCCCCTGACACATCTCTCTGGCCCCGCCCTGACCCCTCTGATCCATTTCTCCCTCTGCAGCCAGAGTGAATGTTCTAAAATCTCTTGATGTTCATTTCACTCTCCTGCTCCAAATCCCTCCATGGCTCCCCATTGCCTGTGTGATCTAGTCCAGACGCTTTAACTTGGCATTCAAGGCTCCTCAGCCAGACTCCAGCCTGCATCGTCAGTTTCACCTCCTGCAAACCCCAACAGGTTCCGACATTCACACCTCCTGAACTTCGCTGGTGCTCAGACACCAACTTCTCCCTGGGTGAAGCGGGCCCCCAGCCCACCCCAACAGGCACCCTGGTACACACTCACTGGGCATCCTCAACCTCCAGCAAGCGGCGGTAGGTGGCGATCTCCTGCTCCAGCCACATCTTCACGTCCAGAAGGACCTGGTGCTTGTGGTCCTGGTGCTCCGTGTCGCAGCAGAGCTCGCACAGCTGCTGCTCCATGCTTCTGATAAGCCCCTGCAGCTGGGCCGGCTGGGTCCTGTAACACACCTCCATCTCCACGAGGCTGCCCTCCAGCGATGCTTTCTGTGGGCCAAGAGATAGGTGGTGTGATGAGTTGGACCTGGGACCCTTCCCCATGGCAGAGCACTACAGAGGAGCCCCTCCTGTATGGGGCTGTGGGTGCTGCCAGCACAATGGGGTGGTAGTACACCCAGCCACTGAGTGTGAAGGGACAGGCTGGGTGGGGACTCTGGTTCTCCAAGCAGGGGTCTACAAGGCTGGGCTCACCCTGGGGTGACAGGTACAGGGTGGGGAGGGGACAGAGGCCCTACCTTGCTGAGCTGGGACGGTTCAGGTTCTGCACAGAGACGTAGAGCTCCATATCTCTATCCAGCCACTCTGCAGGGCTTCTGTGTTGGTGGCCTTCTCGCAGTTCAGCCCCTCTCTCTGGAAGGCAGAGTGGGCCACAGGGGTTTAAGGAGGCTTTCAGAAGTGGGGCACAGGAAAGGGGCTGCTCCTGAACCCTCACCTCCCAGAACCATCCCCTAGCCTCTCCCTGGCCTCTATGTGGCCCCAAAGGCACCTGCACACAGAGAGCCTCTGCACCCACATTGGAACTTGGAGGAATTCAGCCTGCTCTGCGGTCATTTGCATTTCTTTTTCCTACCGAACTGCAGCACCTCAAAGACAGGCACTGGGTGTTATTCTTTTGCGCCTGTTGCTGTCCCTAGGATACCGGAGATACTCAGCCTGTGCTTGCCAAGGTTATACATATGTATTCAAATACGCACATCCTGTAAACAGCTGTGGTGGAAACCCAAGACCAGACTTGTAGAGACCTGGATCTATTTTGCAGGCCACAGTGAAGGGCTGTGTGAGCTTGAGTCCTCTCTGAGCCTCACATTTTACATCTAAAACATGAGGGGCTGGTCCAACTGGTTTCAAAAAGTCCTTCCAACTGGGACAGCCTGTGGATCTGCCAGTGCTCCAGCTGCACCAGCATGCAGCACATGTGCCCACACGTGTACACACCTGCTTACACACGGCCACCCACCATGCTGAAGAACCAGCCCTCGGCATCCTTGCAGCTCTTCTCCACCAATGTCTTGTCCTGGTCACGCATCTCATTCAGGATGCAGCTCAGGTTCACTCCAGGCACAGTGTCCATCTTCACACTGACATCCTCGTCCACCTGACCTCAAAGGACGTTCATTTCCTGGGCAGAGAGGACAGCAGAAGCTCACCCAAGGCCATCCTGGAGAAAGACCCTGGGGCCTGCCTTCTTTCCCTCGGAGAGACAGGTACAGATGACAGACAGACAGACACAGATAGGCCAACAGCTCCTCACCCTGAAGGTGGAGGTGGATGTTGTCATTTCTCAAACACACAGGGCTGTGAATATCAGCAACCTCCCCCAACACACACCGTGACGCAGGACTGGAATTCACCCATCCCCAACAAGTGCTAAGCCCCGAGAGATGACAACCCCCCAGCACGGTGGAGGATGACCACGGGTGACCTCACTCACTGCCCTGACCTTGCCCCCACCACTGCCTTGCCCCCACCACCAACCCCACAGCACAGGCATGCAGAAAGCAACCCTACGCTGGTGTCACCGCGCCAGGCCCCGTTAGCAAATGTTAATCTGCTGGAGGAAAGCAATTGTATAACCAGCCTCAAAGCCAGGGGGAAACACCTTCCGGGTGTCCTGCTTCTCGGGGAGTAGGCTCCCCCAGCTCAGAGCTCGGCTGAGAAGGAAGACACAGGACAGGGCATGTAAGGCCTCCTGACTGCCCCAGCAGGACCTTGGATCTCTAACCTTGGGTTGAGCTTTGGAGTCCCTGGGACCTAGAGCCTTCTGGAAAGGAGAGGCAGGAGAGGGGGCAGAGAGGTGGGGTGGATACGAGTCCAACAGACCTGAAGGAGGGTCCCTGTGCAGCCATAGATAAATCCCTTAACCTCTCTGAGCCTCCGTTTCTTCAAAGGTCAAAAGGAAGTAAGAGTATCTTTCTCCCAGCTGTTTTATCAGCTGAGATAATGGCTGTGAGTCACTTGTAGTGCTGGGCAGAAGTTCCTTGTTTTAATGACTATCACTATTATAATTAATTATAACAAGCATTGTGTTAATTATAATTAGCATTGTGTGTTCTTAAACTGAGTAACTTGGCCGGGCGCGGTGGCTCACGCCTGTAATCCCAGCACTTTGGGAGGCCGAGGCGGGCGGATCACGAGGTCAGGAGATCGAGACCATCCTGGCTAACACGGTGAAACCCCGTCTCTACTAAAAATACAAAAAATTAGCCGGGCGTGGTAGTGGGCGCCTGTAGTCCCAGCTACTCGGGAGGCTGAGGCAGGAGAATGGCGTGAACCCGGGAGGTGGAGCTTGCAGTGAGCCGAGATCGCACCACTGCACTCCAGCCTGGGCGACAAAGCAAGACTCCGTCTCAAAAAAAAAAAAAAACTGAGTAACTCATTAGTTAGTTAACTGCAGTGAGCTGAGCCTCAAGGGACAAATGAAGTCTATTTGGGACGAGGGGCTCCTCCAGGCCTCACGCAGTGTCCTCTGAGGGTCAGGGCTAGTCATCCATAAAAGACGGGAACTGGACTGAAAGCACAGCCCGGCCCAGGGAGGTTCTGGGCCCCAGCCTCGCTTGCTTCCAGGTGAATTTCTGCTGCGTTCCCTGAGTTGACCTCACCTGCTTGTGGTTCTTCTTCAGGTAGACCAGGTCCTCCTTGAGGTTCTCAATCTGCATCTCCAGGTTGTCCCCGGCCAGGGTCAGCTTGTCCAGCCCCTGGGGCAGCTCCAGAGACCCAGCCTCACTTGGTGCAGAGGTCATCGGCAGCCAGGTGGGCATCATCCACCTGTAGCCAGCACGAAGCTGGAATTACCGACCACAGCCACCAGGATCTGGGAGAGACAGGGGCTCCATAAGAAAATGCCCTTGGCAGCCTCCAGGAGACCCTCCAACACCCTTCCTACAGGCTTTTCGGAAGTGAGCCAGGGTGAGGGTGATGAGAGTCCCTGTGGTCTTCTCTGAGCACCCTCCTGGGAATTTCTGGGGAGCCAGGGTGAGGGTGATGAGAGTCCCTGTGGTCTTCTCTGAGCACCCTCCTGGGAATTTCTGGGACCCAGCCAAGGCCCTCAGGGGGTTAAAGGATGATGGGGGTAGGATGCCCAGGCATGGGTAAACATGGATGCCAGGAGACAGACCCTTATGCAGCTGTCTCCCACCATGGGGGTCATGGCCTAAGCTACCTAGGCCTCACTCCCTCTTCCCCAACTAAATTCACCTCTAGGCTCAGCTGCCACCTCCTCCAGAAAGCCCTCTTGGATTCCCTTTCTGCGTCTCTTTTCCAGACCATACCTCCTCCCTTCTCCAGGTTGTGAATTTATACCTATTTCTATGACTTTTTTGGTTATTTCCTCCTCCACTGGACTCTGAGCTCCAGGGAGACAAGTCCATGTCTGTTTCATTCTCTTTGGAATCCCCAGCCCTGGGCACAGTGCCCTGGCCCAGAGTTGGCCCCGAGGGTTCGTTAGTTTAATTAAGTGATTCGTTAATTAATTAATGAGGTTATGACTGGCCTCACCTCAAACCCAGGGCAAAGCTTTCTTTTCCCACAAGGTCATCTGGGCGGTTTCAATGCAAACACGGAGGGAGGGGCCCAAAGGAGCAGAAGGTTGGTTGTGATTACTGCCGCTGTCATTGGCATGGTTGGAAATGCCCAAGAGGGTTTCCAATTGAGGCCATGGGCATGCACCAAAGAGCGAGGCCCCTCCAGCCACCCAGAGGTTGAAACACTTGTGAAGGTGGCACATGAGCGTGTAGAATCTGGAATTTGCTGAGGCTCAGGGCTGACTGCACATGACCTTAGAGAGATAAGCCCCAGGACACCCTAGTAGCCCCTGCAGGCTCATCCTGTGCACCCCCTCCCAGACCCCACTCGAGGCCCTAAGTTCTGTGAAGTGACCCTGGGTCAGGCTGAGCCGAGGGCCAGTTTGTTCCCAGAACCCCCTCCTCTGCCTCAGTGGGCCCATCTGCATCCGGCAGAGACCCACCCAGCCCCCATCTCCTTGCTCAGGAGGCTTTGGGGGCACAGCAAGGGTCAGCTGTGAAAACACGGAGAGAAGGCGTGTAGGGTGACTCGAGGCACAGCCCTGGTGCGTGCTGTGCGGGGGGGTTGGTGATGAGGCGCTGGCTGATCCCGAAGATCAGGAGCACTGACTCACCAGGGCTCCCCTGGGTTCCCCGCTGCCAGAACCAACCCCAATATCTGATCTGGCACTGCCAGTATTTCTGCTTCCAAGGGGAGATTGCAGGAATTCCCGCCTAGTGGAGGTCCCGGGCAGGAGCAGAAAAAGCCCCTCGTAGGCAGCACCAGGCCTGGCTCTCCACCCAGGAAACTGAGCAGGCCTAACCACCAGGGCCAGCTGGGCCTAACCTGACTCCCGCCTGCCTCCCCTGGCTCCCCTGGCCGCCCTGGCCACTATACTCATCACTTGCACTCCTCACCTGCCACTGGTGGCTTTGCTCTGTAGGACCCTCCAGGGCAGGGTTTGTGCAGAAGACAAAGTGGCCATGTTTACAGAATGCCAAAGCCATGTTCTTAGAGGTCATGAGAGAGAGAGTGTGTGTGTGTGTGTGTGTGTGTGTGTGTGGGTGTGTGGTGTGTGATGTGTGTGTGGTGTGTGGTGTGTGATGTGTGTGGTGTTTATGTGTATGTAGTGTGTGTGTGTGTGGTGTGTGTGGTGTGTGGTATGCATGTGGTGTGGTGTATATGTCTGTGTGGTGTGTATGTGTGTGTGAGATCTGTGTGTATTGTGTGTGTGGTGTGTATATGCATGTGGTGTGTGTGGTGTGTGGTATGTGGGTGGTTGTGGGTATATATGTGTATGGTGTGTGTGTAGTGTGTATGTGTGTGGTGCGTGTGGAATATGTGTGGCATGTGTGGTGTGGGGTGTGTGGTGTCTGTGTGTATGTGTATGTGTGTGTGGTGTGTGTGGTGAGTGTGTGTGTGATGTATCTATGGTGTGTATGGTGTGTATGTGTGTGGTGTGTGTGGTGTTTGTATATGTGTGTGATGTGTTTGGAGTGTGTGTGTGGTGTTTGCGTGTGTCTGTGATGTATGTGTGGTGTGTGCGTGATGTGTGTGGTGTGTATGTGTGTATGTGTATGGTCTGTGTGGTGTTTGTGTATGTGTGTGTGGTGTGTGTCTGTGATGTGTGTGGTATGTGTGTGTGGTGTGTGTGGTGTATGTGTGTGTGTATGTGTGGTGTGTGTGGTGTGTATGTGTGTGATGTTTGTGTATTGTGTGTGATGTGTATATGTGTGTGTGGTGTGTGGTATGTGGGTGGTTGTGGGTATATATGTGTATGGTGTGCGTGTAGTGTGTATGTGTGTGATGTGTTGTATGTGTGTGGCGTGTGTGGTGTGGGATGTGTGTATGGTGTGTGGATGTGTGTGTGGTGTATGTGGTATGTGTGGTGTGTGTGTGGTGTGTGGTGTTTGTATATGTGGATGTGTGTGTGGTGTATGTGGTATGTGTCGTGTGTGTGTGTTGTGTGTGTGGTGTGTGGTGTTTGTATATGTGGTGTGTGTGGGGGGTGTGGTGTGTGTGTGGTGTGTGTGTGTATGTGTATGTGGTGTGTGAGGTGTGTGGGGTTGGGTGTGGTGTGTGTGATGTGGGGTGTGTGTATGTCTGATGTGTGTGTGTGGTGTGGGTGTGGTGTATGTGTGGTGTGTGTATGGTGTGTGTGGAGTGTGTGTGGAGTGTGTGTGCGTGTGTGTGGTGCGTGTGTATGTGTGTGTGGTGTGGGGGGTTGTGTGTGGTGTGTATGTGCGCATGTGTGCGTGGTGTGTGTGTGATGTGTGTGGTGTGTGGTGTATGTGGTGTGTGTGATGTGTGTGGTGTGTGTGATGTGTGTGGTGGGTATGTGTGTGATGTGTGTGTGGTGTGTGTGGTGGGGTGTGTGTGGTGTTTGTGCATATGTGTGTGTGGTGTGTGTGGTGAGCGTGTGATGTATATGTGATGTATGTGTGGTGAGTGTGTGGTGTTTGTATATGTGTGTGATGTGTGTGGTGTGTGTGGTGTTTGTGTGTGTATGTGTGTATGGTGAGTGTGTGTGTGATGTATGTGTGGTGTGTGTATGTGTGTGATGTGTGGGGGGGGTGTGGTATTTGTGTGTGTGATGTGTGTGGTGTGTGTGGTGTTTGTGTGTATGTGTGTACGTGTGTGGTGTGTGTGGTGCTTGTGTGTGTGTATGTGTGTGATGTGTGTGTGGTGTGTGGTGTTTGTGTGTGTATGTGTGTGATGATTGTGTGGTGTGTGTGGTGTTTGTGTGTGTGTGATGTGTGTGTGGTGTGTGTGGTGTTTGTGTATGTGTGTGATGTGTGCGATGTATGGTGTTTGTGTGTGTACGTGTGTGCTGTGTGTGGTGTTTCTGTGTGTGTATGTGTGTGATGTGTGTGGTGTGTGTGGTGTTTGTGTGTGTGTGATGTGTGTGGTGTTTGTGTGTGTGTGATGTGTGTGGTGTGTGTGGTGTTTGTGTGTGTGTACGTGTGTGCTGTGTGTGGTGTGTGTGGTGTTTCTGTGTGTGTATTTGTGTGATGTGTGTGGGGTGTGTGTGGTGTTTGTGTGTGTACGTGTGTGGTGTGTGTGTGGTGTTTGTGTGTATGTGTGTGATGTGTGTGGGGTATGTGTGGTGTTTGTGTGTGTGTACGTGTGTGGTGTGTGTGTGGTGTTTGTGTGTATGTGTGTGCTGTGTGTGTGGTCAGTAAGGTTCTGCATGGTCTTTTCACTGCCCCCGCAGCAGGGCATCCGCCACGCCAACGCTGGAGCCAAAGCCCCCACCCAGGTTACAGGTGTAGCCACCGCTGTAGCCTCCCCCAAGTCCCACCAAGAAGCAGGAGGAGGTGACCGACATGTTGCCACAGCTGCTGGCTCCCAGGAGGCTGGCGAAAGGCACCCCCAACACTGACAGAGGACATCCAGGAGAAACCCCCGCCAGGTGTCCACAGGCCCTTGACAGAGCCAGAGGTGGAGAACTGGCAGATGCTGGTAGTGGTGACAACCAGGGTGTCCATGGGTCGGGTGAAGGGTCTGGTCTGGATGGATACCCTGGGTAGCCCGTTACAGCCGGGCTGAAGTGGGGCTGGGACCCTGGCCCTTGAAGTTCAGGCCAAAACCCCAGGAGTGTATTTTGCCTCCTCCCACCCGCCCAGGGCCTGGGGCTCAGGCTGGACACATTGACAGCCTCCCCAAGGACCCCTCCATAGCCAAAGCCCACCCTGAGCACCAGGGCCTCAGCGGTCTGTTCAGACACAAAGGTGGTGGCCAGGCACGGTGGCTCACGCCTGTAATCCCAGCACTTTGAGAGGCAGAGGCGGGTGAATCACCTGAGGTCAGGAGTTTAAGACCAGACTGGCCAACATAGCGAAACCCCATCTCTACTAAAAATACAAAAATTAGCTGGGCGTGGTGTCACGAACCTGTAATCCCAGCTACTCAGGAGGCTGAGGCAGGAGAATAGCTTGAACCTGGGAGGTGGAGGTTGCAGTGAGCCGAGATCGCACCATTGCACTCCAGCCTGGGCGACAAGAGCAAAAATCTGTCTCAAAAAAGAAAGAAAGAAACAAAGGTGGTGCTGGTCTGTAGCCCTGGGGTAGGGTGACCCTCCATCCTCAGCCACAGTTAGGAGGCTGAGCTTATTCTTGTGGGGAGTCTGGAGAACCCAGCCCTGGGAGCCAGCACGGGCACAGGACAAGGCTGCACAGGCCAGGAGCCGGAGGCTGGCCTGGCCCCCCACCCAGCATTCCAGGGCCCTGGGGTGAGGGTGGAGAGATCAGGGCCTGACATCATCGCCCAGGTACAACGTGGCCCTGGCGGAGACTCCCAGTCAGAGGAGGCAGAATTAGCCTCTGACCTGTGGGAGCCCCACTCTCTTGGGATTCTTCCAAGTCCGCGGGGAGATACAGCCCGCAGGTTCAAGGATCCCTGTGTCTGAGGGAAATAGACGTGGCCGCTGAACTGAGGGAGCTTTGGATCCAAGCCTTTCAGGAAGTCAGTTCTAGAGCCTCTGTTCCCTCATTTGTAAAAGGGGGACCAAGTCTTGTCTCCCAAAGTCTTTGAGGGAATCTGGAGAGATAATGACGTCAGTAAGGCTCTAACAAAACAGGAAGCAGAGGTGGGGCTGGGAGCAGGGGTCTGAGGCCAAAGGGTTAAGGCAGCCTCCCTCCTCACCTGAACCTGAGCAATGTCAGTCCAGAGCAGTCCCGGAGGAGGGGAGGGCAGCCCAGGAAGGCCACAGAGGAGCAGGATCTGTGCAGGAGCCAGCGTCATGCCCCGAGGAACGGCCCCTACAAAAGAGCAGCATGATCCGCAGGCTGGCGGCTGGCACCGCTCCACCCAACAAGGAGATTAGTATCCTAATCTCCGCGGCACTAATGATTTAGGCGCTGCCAGGACACCGGCGTCTGCACCAGGCCTGTCTGAATGTGGAGCTTCCCAGGGCGGCCAGGGCCCGAGGAACAGGAGAGGGGAGAGAAGTGCATGGGTGGCCTGGGCTCTCTGCCCGCACACGGGGACAGGGAGGGAGTTGGGTTTTCCTTGTGGCCCAGAGCTCCCAGATGAGACCACACTGCTGGAAAGACTTCCTGCTCAGATAGTGGGTGGTCTCTCACGGAAAGTGCCAGCTGGGGACTGTGCCAGCTGGGAATGGCAGGAGCTATCCGGAAGAGAGCGGCTGAGCCCTGATTTTACTGCTCCCGCCCAGCCTGTGAAGGTGCTGGGCGGGGATGGGGGGAGGTTCAAAACCAAGGCTAGAGAGCAAGGTCAGACCACCATGAGCACGAGGTTAGACATCAGGAAGGACTTCCTGGCAATCCAGGACTGTCTTCGGGGAGGAGAGAGACCCAGTAAAACCCGTGCTCACCTGAGCCGCCAGAGTCGAGACCACACCAGCAGGCACTCACACACGAAGAGACACGAAACCAAGACCCTCCCCATCCCCATCCTCTCCTAACAACCCCTCCCTTCCCAGGCCCCATCCTCCCCTAGGCCAGCTGGGCTACCCAGGTGGGCCTCACTCTGGGCTCACAAAAGGGACTGCCCCGCCTTCCAGCAGCAAATGTGGGGCAAAGCCAGGGCCCTAGGGAGGGGGCCAGGCGATGGGGTGCCACCGCCCCTCTGCCTCCCCCTAGAGCCCACACTGCCAGTGCTCACCCTGCCTGGGAACCCCACTTCCAGAGTACCCAGACCTTAGTCTTGAGGCCTAATTTGAAGGAGCAGAGAGTTTATTACTCTTCTTTCTGCCTCTAAAATCACCAAGGCCTCCAACCCCCAATACCACCATTTAGCCGCCACAAGCTTCCTCACCCCTGACAGGCTTTGGGCCGCGAGCCTGCTCCTCTTCCTCTCTGGGCCTCAGTTTCCCCACGCCACTGACCCCCCACCCAGGCCCCTTTGCTACTGCTCGTTAGAGGCTCTACTGCCTGTGAATCCCCCTCTAGCCCCCAACCCAGAGAAGCCTCACATGCTGAGGACAGGCTGGGCCGGCTGGGCCAGCCAGGCAGGAGGGCACAGCTCAGATCTCAGCACAGAGATAGAAGTGGGACCCCAGGAAGGCCTCCCCGGCCCTCCAGAGCGTGGGGCCACTCCCTGGCCAGGGCTAGGAAAATGCAAACATTCCTCCTGAGACCCTCACAACAGTGCCTTGAGGACACCAAGACGCAGGGTGCTTGAGCAGCGGGCAGTCAGGCAGCCCAGTGTTGGCATCAGAGCCGGGCCTGAGGCCAGGGCCTCGGCAGCTCCCACTCTCCCAGCCAGGCAGGAAGGTTTGACAGGGGCCGGCTGGAGGGCCACACAGAGGTCCTCTGGGCTGTGGCACATCCTGTCTGGGCCTGTCCTCCACCCCCAGCAGGGAGAGATCCCTGGCACCCCCAAGGGGCAGCCCAGGCCTGCAGCCCCGGCAGCGGCAGCAGTTTGGCCCCCATGGAAGACAAAGGGGTAAAGAAGGAGAGGTCCAATGGCTCTTCCAGCCCCAGAGGCTGCTGGAGTCCAGTGCAGGTGGGAGAGGGGGAGGCCCAGGGAGGTGGCTGGGAGAACTTGAAGCTTCCCCCAGTGCCCTGGGTGCCAGCCCCACCTTGACTCCCCCTCAGTCTCCTCTGCAGAGAGTGCAGAAAAGCCAGCATGCTGGAGAGTGCAGCACAGACGGGACCTGCCTGGAATTTGAGCAGAGCTAGGGTTTGGGGACGGTGTCCCCTAATATCACCCCTACTATGCTGTGGGGAGGCAGAGGGCGTAGAATGATCTGGGGCCCTATGGAAAGGAGATGTTCAATAGATGCATTTTTTTTTTACTTTAAATAGAGATGGGGTCTCACTATATTACCCAGGCTGGTCTCGGGCTCCTGGGCTCGAGCAATCCTCCTGCCTCTGCCTCCCAAAGTGCTGGGATTATAGGAGTGAGTCACCACGCCCAGCCAATAGATGCATATTGATATTGACAAGGTCTGGACAGGATCAGTGGCTCACGCCTGTAATCCCAACACTTTGGGAGGCCGAGGCAGGCAGATCACTTGAGGTCAGGAATCTGAGACCAGCCTGGCCAACATGGTGAAACCCCGACTCTACTGAAAATACAAAAATAAGCCAGGCATGGTGGAGGGTGCCTGTAATCCCAGGTAGTCAGGAGGCTGAGGCAGGAGAATCGCTTGAACCCGGGAGGTGGAGGTTGCAGTGAGCTGAGATCGTCCCACAGCCCTCCAGCCTGGGCAACAGAGCGAGGTTCCATCTCAAAAAAACAAAAGAAAAAACAAAAAGACAAGGTCATGCCCTGTCTGCCCAGCTGGCCTTGGCTCCTACAGGCCCCCCCAAGCATTAACTGTCAACCCTTAGGATGGTGCCCACCCCACACCCCACACCCCTGCCCAGAAACAGCGCGGGCTGTATGCAGCAGGTGCTCTGTGAGTGCTTGCTGAATTGTTAGGATCATGGAGCCTGAGCAGTGACTGGGGAGGAGACAAGGTCCCAGGAAAGGGACATGGCCACCTACCCTTCCCCTCAAGGAAAAGGGTCAGTATCAGGTGGTCAGGGAAAGTGAGAGGCCCAGGAGCCCAGAACGGGCTCCCAGCTGAGACCTTGGCTTCGCTGATGAGGAGAGAACCCCAGAGACCCTCATTCCACCCCTAGTCCCCTGTCACTAGGACCCACTGGGGTCCTTTCCATTCACCCCTCAGACACAGAGCCCCTGTCACCTGCAGGGCCCTTGGAGGTCACAGATCTCCTGCCCCTCGCTCACCCCCAGGCACTCCCACCCCTGGCCCAGCATCGCCTGAGAAGTGCACCCTCACCCAGCCACACCTGCCGCCTCCACAGGTGGAATCCCGCTTCCTCTATTCTGTTTCCTGCCTCTATCCTGAGGCCCCAGGCGGCCCCACCCAGATCCTCCCACTAATGATTTGTGTCTGGCTGCAAAGAGCCCCGCCCTCCACCTTCCCAGGGCCCTGGGAGATTCGGAACATTGCTGGGTGCCCTGAGCCTCTGCCCCAGTTTGAAGAGACAGAGGTAAGGGGATCCCCCAGCACCCCCTGCATACCCAGGGCTTGGCCAGGGGCTCCCCTACCCAGGGGTAAGTGGACCCTGCCTTTCTTCCCCTCTGCACCCCTCACTCACCTCTGACTGGTTTCCAGGAACCATCGGCCTGGGGCGGATCCAAGACGTAGGATACGGACACCCAGGAACACCCCACCCTTCCAGGCAGCACATCAGCTGTCCGGGGGCCCTTCCCAAAAGAGGGCCTAGAGGACTGAATGCCTCGGATGAGGCCCAGGGCGGGAGGACAGAGCAAGGGAGGGAGGGAGGGAAGGCTGGGGACCAGTGGGAATGAGTGGGGAGGACATCATGGACAGGAAACCCAGGCCTCGGGGGTCACCCGTGGGACACCTCACTGCCTCTCACAGGGTGAAGACTCCTGTGAGAGGAGTCTTGATCAGACGGCTTCGTCCCTCTGTCCTTCCCTCTGTCTTTCCCTCCCTCTGCCCTTCCCTCCCTCTTTTTCCTCCCTCTTTTCACTTCCCCCCACCGCTTCCTTGGCCTGAGGGATGCATAGGGGTGAGTGAGAGGCAGAAACTCCAGTGGGTTCCCCTTTCAGGCCTGGGGCTCACACCCCCTCTCCACTCTGCCCTGCAGCCTGGCTGAGGGCAACCTGAGGGCCTGGGGGAATGGGAGTCAGAGACACCGAGGGGACTCCAGGCTCCTTCCCACCCTGCAGACCCCAAACCTCCAGCTGCACCTCCCTCCCCCACCCAGCTACCAGCTCGCTCCTCCCTCCCTGCGCCCTGGGGAGGCTGGTTTCTCCCTGTTGATGAGCGCTCATTCGTGCCTGCTCTGCAATGCTCTTGAGTGGCTTTCTCCAGGGGCAGATGAGGCCAGGCTCCCCAAAACAGAGGCTGTGTCTCTTCCCTTAAATTGGACACTTCCTCAAGGTAGCAGCCATGTCTCCCCCTCAGACTGGGGGCTCCCTTGACATAGGAGCTCTTTCTCCCTGATGTGAAAGGGGTCTCTCAACTCCTTGTCCTGGTGTTGACCACCCAGCCCACCACAGTGTGACACACCTGACTGACCAACAAGGGAGGAGAAGCAGGGCAGGGAGCACTGGGGGAGGAGGACCAGGGCAGGGAGGACTGCTGGAGGAGGAACAGGGGACGGAGGACTAGGTAGGTAAGACCAGTGGAAGGAGGACCAGGGGAAGGGCATGAGGAGAGGGAGGACTAGGGTAGGAAGACCAGGGGAAGGAGGACCAGGGGAGGAGGACTGGGGGAGGGAGGACCAGCAGAGGAAGGGCTATGGGAGAAGGACCAAGGGAGAGAGGACTAGGGGAGGGAGGACCAGGGAACAAGGACTAGAGCAAGCCATCGTCTATCCTTTCCAAGGGCAAAACAGGAGAACAGGGCAGGAGCATTCCTTTGCAGAGGCCTGGGCTCCGTGGAGTGTTCTGCCTCAGCCCCAACCCGCCATCCAGGCCTGCTTCCTCCATCCGTGAAGCTGAGCTGCCCTCCAGCCAGCCAGGAGCAAGCTCCCTCCACTAAACTCCTGCAGCGCTGTGGTCCCTGACATCTCTGCCTCAGAACCCAGGGTCCCTGGGAGCCTCGTTATTGAGCGTTTCTGGTTGACACACTTTTTTCAGCAAAGTTTCATGGAGAGGGACCAGAGGTTCTAATCTTCGCAACCACAGGGTCAGGCATTGTGTTAGCTACGATCACACTCTATATAGGATGTCATGCAAACAGCTCCAAGTCCAAGAACCTGGGGTCAAATCTGGACTCTTGCCCAACCTGGGCAAGTCATTTTTCTTCTCTTAGCTTCAAACCCTCCTCCTCTGCAGAATGAAAGGACTAGACTTTTTCTTTTTTTTTTTTTTGAGACAGAGTTTCACTCTTGTTGCCCAGGCTGGAGTGCAATGGCTTGATCTCGGCTCACTGCAACCTCCGCCTCCTGGGTTCAAGCGACTCTCCTGCCTCAGTCTCCAGAGTAGCTGGGATTACAAGTGCCCACCACCGCGCCCAGCTAATTTTTTCTATTTTTAGTAGAGACTGGGTTTCACCATGTTGGCCAGGCTGGTCTGAAACTCCTGACCTCAGGCGATCCGCCCACCTCAGCCTCCCAAAGTGCTGGGATTATGGGTGTGAGCCACCAAGCCCAGCCAGGACTAGACTTTTGTAACAAACTCTTCATGAGATTAAATGAGTCAATATGTAAAAGTAGCTGTCACAGGCCTTGTAGTAACTAGCGATTCAATAAAGCTTCAGTGACTCCAAAAGCTGGCTGGGCAAAGCCTCCCCGCCATGAGAAGTCATCCTGCCCTGCCTGTGGTAGGCAGAATAATAAACCCCAAATATGCTGGGTGCGATGGCTCACGCCTGTAATCTCAGCACTTTGGGAGGCCGAGGTGGGCAGATCACGAGGTCAGGAGATGGAGACCATCCTGGCTAACACGGTGAAACCCTGTCTCTACTAAAAATACAAAAAATCAGCCGGGCGTGGTGGCGGGTGCCTGTGGTCCCAGCTACTGGGGAGGCTGAGGCAGGAGAATGGCGTGAACCTGGGAGGCGGAGCTTGCAGTAAACCAAGATCGATCGCGCCACTGCACTCCAGCCTGGGCGACAGAGCGAGACTCCGTCTCAAAAAATAAAAGCTAAAAAATAATAAACCCCAAATATGTCCATATCTGAATCCCCAGAACCTGGAAATATGCACCTTATAGGGCAAAAAGGACTTTGCGGATGTGAGGCTGTGGTTCACAAGGGATCTTAACAGGAAGGAGACAGGAGTCAATGCCCGAGAAGGAGACGTAACCAGAGAAGCAGAGGTCAGACTGATGCGCAGCCCTGAGCCAAGGAGTGCGGCAGCCTCCAGAAGCCGAAAAGGCAAGGAACAAGTCTCTCCTGGAGCCCGCAGAAGGAACACAGCCCTGCTGACATCTCAGTCTTAGCGCTCTAAGACCCATGTTGGACCTCTGGCTTCAGAATTGTAAGAGGATAAATGTGTGTTGCTTTAAGCCCCCAAGTTTTTGATAATTTGTTACAGCAGTAATGGAAAATGAACGCACTCCCCTAGCTCATTCTAGCACCAGAGGTGCTAGCCTCTCACACTCGTGTTAGAATTATTGGGAGGCGGGGCCAGGCACAGTGGCTCACGCCTGTAATCCCAGCACTTTGGGAGGCTGAGCCAGGTGGATCACCTGAGGTCAGGAGTTCAAGACCAGCCTGGCCAACATGGTGAAACCCCATCTTTACTAAAAATACTAAAATTAGCCAGGTGTGGGCCGGGCGCGATGGCTCAAGCCTGTAATCCCAGCACTTTGGGAGGCCGAGGCAAGTGGATCACGAGGTCAGGAGATCGAGACCATCCTGGCTAACACAGTGAAACCCCATCTCTACTAAAAAACAAAAAAAAATTAGCCGGGCATGGTGGTGGGTGCCTGTAGTCCCAGCTACTCGGGAGGCTGAGGCAGGAGAATGGCCTGAACCCGGGAGGCGGAGCTTGCAGTGAGCCAAGATCGTGCCACTGCACTCCTGCCTGGGAGACAGAGTGAGACTCCGTCTCAAAAAAAAAAAAAAATTAGCCAGGTATGATGGCAAGCGCCTGTAATCCCAGCTACTTGGGAGGCTGAGGCAGGAGAATCACTTGAACCCAGGAGGCGGAGGTTACAGTGAGCTGAGATTGTGCCACTGCACTCCAGCCTGGGCAACAGAGCAAAACTCCATCTCAACAACAACAAAAAAAAGAATTACTGAGAGGCGGATCTGCTCCCCTTCTCAATTGATAATCCTTTACAGCCAAAAGGTGGTTTTCTGTTCATCTTTGGACCTACTACAAGGTCTGACTCAGTGCTTTGTACACAGTAGTTGCCCTATTGATGCTTGCTGAATGGACGCAGGCAGTAAGAGCCCAGAGTTGGATTTCATTCAGCACCTAATTGTTGGGTTCATTGTGTGCAGTCACAGGGCTGGGTGCTCAGAATTCAGTACTGAGTCAGCCGAGCCCTGCCCTTAATGAGAGCAGGCCGTGAGTGAGACACACACAAAACAGTTCAGTGCAGCGCAATGTTACTCGTGCAGTGACAAAGGTATGTGTGTACAGGCACCTTGGGAGGCCCAGGGAGGGAACAACTCATTCAGACCAGGCCTTGGAGGATAGTTTCACAGGGAGGGACAGCAAAGCTGGGTTTCGAAGCCAGGGCAGCACTTTGCCAGGCTGAGAAGACAAGGTGGAAAATCGTCCAGGTAGAGACGGGAATGCACCTGGTGTGTTTGGGGAACACCCAGAGACCCACGGCTGCATCAGCATTTCCAGGGGGATGCAGTAGGAGTGCTATGGAAAATGGATCTTGCAAAGAAACGCATTTCTTTATCTCCTGTTAGTTGAGCACCTACTCTGTGCCAGGTACTGTCTCAGTCTCTGGGAATAAACACCACAAACCACATTTTTGCTCTCATGGAACAGACATTCTAGCAGGAGACATGGGCAATCAACAAACCAGTGGATGGTCCATTCTCCAAGGAAATACAAAGGGGACTATGAGTGCTTCGAGAGGCCGGGGAAGGCCTCTCCTAGGTGACAGTTAAGGGGGGAACTGAACTATGTAAAGAGCCAGCCACATGCAGGGAAGGACACTCCAGGCTGAGGTGACAGTTGATCCAAGGGCCCTGAGGCTGGACCGAGGTATTCCGTTCTGGGGAACAGAAAGAAGAGCCTGTGTGGCTGGGGTGGAGTGGGCAAAGGAGAGAGTCAAGCCACATCAAGTCAGGAAGGGACAGGGCTGACCCTCAGAGCAGAGGTTCTCATCCCCGATGTATAGGGAGGTTCTCATCCCTGATGCACAGGGGCCTCTTAAGGCCCGTGTGGTGCTCTTAAGAGCAGAACTGAGAACCATGACCCACAGCCCCGTGGGCCTGGGAGCCTCATGTCTTCGACAGAGAGTTTTTGTTTGCTTGTTGCACTGCAAACTTCTCAGAGCTTGGAACAAGCCAATGCACAGTGTGACTCTCCATGATGCTGTGTTTCCCAAACTCATATGGACATGGAGCCACTTCCAGGAGAAGCAGGTGGAGCTAGGGTTCCTGGGACACCATTTTGGAAATCTCTGGGCCAATTCGTAGGTCATACAAGTGGAAGAAATGACTGGGACAAAGGTTGAAAAGGAAGACCACCATGACAGGGTGCTGAAGAGTTTGGACTTTATCCTGTATTAATAGGGAGTCATCCAAGCATGGTTGTGTGCTGTTTTGTTCTTAATGTGTCTATTTATATAGATTTTAATCAAACAAAAGGGATATTATCAATATCTCCAATGCTTCGGTCTCCCAGTTAATAATATCTCTTGGAAAGCCACCTCATTCTTTTTAATCCATCATGACCATGAGCTATAATTTATCTACTTCGTCCCTGACAACAACCTCTCTGGTCTCCAAGGCTTTTTGCTTTTCCAAGCAATAGTGTCATAAACCTCCCTGGATGTAAAGCATGGTGAACTTTTGCAAATACATCTTCAGGGGAAAGTTTAGCAGTGGGATGACTGGGTTAAAGGGTAAATCCTTTTATACTTCGAGAGCCATTGCCAAATTTTCTTCCAGAGTAAAATGAAATGATACTTGGAGTTTGCTTTAAAATATTCTTACCTCTTCCATAAAAACTGGCAGCGGGAGAGAGAAGAAACCAAAATGGCATCATGTTGACAATTATCAAAACCGGGTGATGGGCATATGGGAGCTCATTTTGCTATTCTCTCTACTTTTGTGTACATCTGGAATTTTCCACAGTTAAAAAAAAAAGTCACCTTGAAAAGTTCTACAAATTAGCACTTGCCCTAATCATGACTAAGAATATCTTTCCCCTTATACGTCTACTAGCAATGACACCATCTAAGTTTGTTTGTTGTTGTTTTCCTTTTTTATCTTTTTTTTTTTTTTTTGAAATGGAGTTTTGCTCTTGTCACCCAGGCTGGAGTGCAATGGCATGATCTCAGCTCACTGAAACCTCTGCTTCCTGGATTCAAGTGATTCTCCTGCCTCAGCTTCCCAAGTAGCTGAGATTACAGGCACCCACCACCACACCCTGCTAATTTCTGTATTTTTAGTAGAGATGGGGTTTCACCATGTTGGACAGCTGGTCTCGAACTCTTGACTTCAAGTGATCCACCTGCCTCAGCCTCCCAAACTGCTGGGATGACAGGTGTGAGCCACTGCACCCGGCCTTTCCTTTTTTTTTTTTTTTTTTTTGAGATAGGGTCTCATTCTGTCACCAAGACTGGAGTGCAATGGTGTGATCACCACTGATGGCTCACTGCAGCCTTGAACTTCTAGGCCCAAGTGATCCTCCCACCTCAGCCTCTCGAGTAGCTCAGACTACACGTGTGTGCCACCATACCTGGCTAATTTTTGCATTTTTTGTAGAGATGAGGTCTCACAATGTTGCCCAGGCTGGTCTCAAACTGCTGGGCTCAAGCTATCCTCCTGTCCTGACCTCCCAAAGTGTTGGGATTATAGCCATGAGCCACCGTGCCTGGCCCTTTTGTCTTTCTTCATAGTTGAAACAGATCTCTCTGTTGCTTCAGTTTCCGTTTATTTAATTATGAGTAAAATTGAACTTCTGTTGTAGTTTGAATGTATCCCCCAAAGTTCATGTTTTGGAAACGTAATCTCCAATGCAATACTGTTGAGAGATGGGACCTTTAAGAGGAGATTAGCTCACAAAGGCAGAGATTAATGGCCTTATAGATTAATGCCATTACCAGGGGAGTGGGTTAGTTATTGCAGTTATGGAGGGAGTGGGTTCCTGATAAAAGGATGAGTTTGGTCCCCTTCCTTCTCTGTCTGTCTCTCTCTCTCCCCCCACTCCCCTCTCTACCCTTCTACCTCCTGCCATGGGATGCTGCAGCATGAAGGCCCTCGCCAGATGCAGCCCCCTAACCCTGGACTTCCCAGCCTCCAGAATTCTCAGAAGTAAATCTCTCTACTCTGTTAAATCACCCAGTCTCAAGTGTTCAGTTAGAGCAGCACAGAACAGACAAAGACCACATCCTTCCCTATATTTCGTGGTTGCTTCTTGTTCTCCTTCTTGTTTCTTAGGAACTGGCTGTTCCTATCCTTTGCCTATTCTTGTCTGCAGTCTTGGCCTTCCTGGTTTGTGTCAGCTTTTCATAAACATGGGAAGAGGCCTTGGCACAGGTGTTGTGAATGCATTTTCCCAGTTACTTTTTCATTTTCCAACTTTGTTTTTCGGTCTTTCTCCACACAGACAATTCCCTCAGGCCACATTCCTTCCTTCTTTTTCCTGTGTCTGGGCATCGAGTAGTTTGAAGGAGCTCTCTTTTGTGGCAGTGTGAATGCTGGATAGAGCAGAACTGGCCTCAGGGCTGAAGTGGTGGCCTGGGAGAGAGTTGTGAGGTGAGGATGGGACACCATGGCCAACAGGGAGCCAGGCCTGAGCTGGGAACAGCAGGATGACTCTGCATTTTCTGAGCTGAGTAACTGGGTGGGTGATGATGTCACTGACTAGGATAGGGAAGCTAGGACAAGCGGAGTTCACAGAAACACAGCAATTCCCCTCTATGGGGCACGTCTCACCCTATGTGGTTACACCTGCTTGTATACCTGACTCCCCTTCTAGACATGGGACAGGGACCCTGCCTCCTTCTCTCTGTCCCTGGAAATGGCCATAGCAAAGAGTGCCCAATAACTGCAGATATGAATAAATGAATGAACAAATTAATAAATGAATGGCTCCAGCACTTTGGGAGGCCAAGACGCGCAGATCAACTTGAGGCCAGGAGTTCGAGAACAGCCTGGCCAACATGGCGAAACCCTGACTCTACTAAAAATACAAAAATCAGCCAGGTGTGGTGGCACATGCCTGTAATCCCAGCTACTCGGGAGGCTGAGGCAGGAGAATCGCTTGAACCCAGGAGGTGGAGGTTGCAGCAAGCCAAGATCACACTGCTGCACTCCAGCCTGGGAGAGAGAGCGAGACTCTGTCTCAAAAAATAAAATATGGCCGGGTACGGTGGCTCACGCCTGTAATCCCAGCACTTTGAGAGGCTGAGGTGGGCAGATCATAAGGTCAGGAGATCAAGACCATCCTGACCAACATGGTGAAACCCCGTCTCTGCTAAAAATACAAAAATTAGCTGGGTGTGGTGGGACGTGCCTGTAATCCCAGCCACTCAGGAGGCTCAGGCACGAGAATCACTTGAACCCAGGAGGTGGAGGTTGCAGTGAGCCGAGATCGTGCTACTGCACTCCAGGCTGGCAACAGAGTAAGACTCCATCTCAAAAATAATAATAGTAAATAAAAATAAAATAAAATAAATTTTGCTGGGCGCAGTGGCTCACACCTGTAATCCCAGCACTTTGGAAGGCCAAGGCGGGTAGATCACCTGAGGTCAGGAGTTCAAGACTAGCCTGACCAACATGGAGAAACCCCGTCTCTAGTAAAAATACAAAAAATTAGCCGGGCGTGGTAGCGTATTCCTGTAATCCCAGCTACTCTGGAGGCTGAGGCAGGAGAATCGCTTGAACCCAGGAGGCAGAGGTTGCACTGAGCCAAGATCACGCCATTGCACTCCAGCCTGGGCAACAAAAGCGAAACTCTGTCTCAAAAAATAATAATAAAATAAAATAAATTTTAATGTATTTTAAATAATTTAAAATTTATAAATTAAATTTTATAATTTTATATTATAAACAGATTTAATTATTTAAATATAATTACAAATAAATTTATAATTAAAATTTAATAATTTTAAAATAAATTTAATTTAATTTAATTTAAAAATCAATGAGTAAATGGCTTGAGTGTGTGGTCCCTCTGTCCAGGTGGAGATGCTGGGAGGTGGAAGGCAGAATTCACAACCGAAGGGATTTTCTCCTCCCTAGTCGCCTCCCCCGGTAGTTGATGGCGGCTGCCACACTTCAAGCCAAGCAGGGGACCTGGCAGTGTTCACCCACCAGCTGCGTGAACGCCGGTAACTCTTTACGGCAGAAGACCAAGGGTGCGTCTGGTCCTCAGAACTGCAGGATGCACCGGCAGCGATGGAGAAGCCTCCTTGGATGAGGCAGGGTGAGGAAGGAGACCAGACAAGCAAGTCCTCCTCCCAGAGGCAGGAACAGGAAGCAGGAGCAAGGGGTCACCAGGGAAGCTGCAGGGGCTAGAACCCAGGGAACTTTCTAGAAAGGCTAGCTAGCCCTAACAGACCCCTGGCCTGGAGGAAGACCTCCAGGGCAGGTTAGGCGGGCCAGTCACATCTCCGGGGGTGATTTCAAAGGCACCACCTTGGGACAAAAGGATGGAAGCATTGACCAGACAAATGCCTGACCCGGCAGCAGCAGAAAGGGATGCATGGAACCCTGTGGGGTTCCCACCTCATGAGGTCGTCTCTCCTCATTCTTGTGCTCGGTGGCTCCTAAGGGGCAGGCTCTAGTGCTCCCCATGGAGACCCCAGGCCCGGCCGCCTTCCAAGGCTCATGCCCTGTTAAACAGGGACACGCTCCGGCCGCCCGGGATCCCCAAATCTGTAGCAGGAGCGCCCTCTGCTGGCCATCTTGGGTGGCGCCTCTGCGCTGCAGTCCCGAGAGGAGCCCGCGAGGCCGCAGGAGGAATGCAGGGACCCTGGAGACCCATCCTCCACCTGCGCTCTACAAACCACTCCTTCTCCCCCAGAGTCCTGGCTCCTCCTCGCCATCTTCAGCTTCACCGTCTCTAGTCCCTTAACAGCCAGAGCACCAGGCCCCGGCTGGGCCGTGTGTCCATGGCTCTGCCTCCAGGCGCATGGACACAACATTCCCTTCTGAAGCTGGCCTGCGCTGTGTATCACCCCCTATCCCCCATCCCTCCATCTCAAAAAAGCCCTTCCCTGCCTTTGGCACGTGTGCCTCCCCCACGCCCACCCGCTCAAGTCCCTCTGTTAATAAACTGCTAACCCCAAAACCAGCCTTCCCTCCAGCTTGCCCGGCCCCGAGTCTGAGGGTCCCTGGAGCAGACACGCTCCACCCGCGGGGACCTCTCCCTCCTGTCAACTCCTGAGGAGAGGCAGCGGCTTCTGGGCTTCCCACGCGGGGTGTGACACCAACGGGGGACTCAATACAAACGAACGAGGGTAAAGTCCGTGTGCGCACCTGTGCGTGGCCACATGCGGATGTGCGTCCAGGCGTGCCCTGCAGGTGTGTGGGCAGTGACTGCGCCCACCCCTCTGTCGGGTCTCGCCACGTTTAGCTGGGTGGGCTCCTTCCAACCCAGGCGGGGGCTGAGCAGGAGGAAGCCGCGGCCTCGCCCCCAGAGGGCAGCACTGAGCTGTTCTGGCCCGACTGGGGCCAGACTCTACCCCGAGAGGAGTCCTGAGTTTCCCCGTCCAGGGCCTGGGGGAAGGACTTCAAATCTGTAAAGGAAAGCAAGGAATCAAATCCCAAATCCAGGCTAGCGGTTACACTGCGGGCAGAGCGCGAGGCGCACATCGAAGCTAAAATGTCCAAAATTGGGCAGTGGATTCACGGATGTTTGTTGTCCTTTTATTCTCTTTTTTTCTTTTTTTTTTTTTTTTTTTTTTTTGAGGTCGAGTTTCACTCTTGTCACCCAGGCTGGAGTGAAATGGGGTGATCTCGGCTCACTGCAACCTCCACCTCCTGGGTTCAAGCGATTCTCCTCCCACAGCGTCCCAAGTAGCTGGGATTACAGGCGCCTGCCACCACGCCCGGCCAATTTTTGTATTTTCAGTAGAGACAGGGTTTCACCATGTTGGCCAGGCTGGTCTCGAACTCCTGACCTCAGGTGATCCGCCCGCCTCGGCCTCCCAAAGTGCTGGGATTACTGGCGTGAGCCACCGCGCCCGGCAGTGCCTTCATTCTTAAATCCTACACATATTTTGTAAATATTATTTTGAATCTATTCAGTATTACTCTTTTTAAAATAAAGGCCTCCAAGCTCTCTCTAGAATGTGGAAAGACCACTCATCGCTCAGTGGAGCAAAGTGAGCCTCCAAGCTCCCCAGATCGCCCCCAGAACCCCCAGAACACAGAGGGCTCTGAGTGTCTCTGGGGTTGCCTGTGGCTTTGGGGAAGGGGAGAGCCTGGACCAAGGCTTCTTTACCGCCCGGAGTCCCGGGTCAGCACTCCTGCAGGATAAGCCACACATCGACACGCAGCTCACACACACACTCACACTCCCAGATTCATACACAGGTGCATGCTCACAGGTTGACACACACATGCGCAAAGACTCATACACACACGTTCACACATAGCTCACATGCACATACACACACACATTGAGACTCAGACACACACAGACTGATACACGTACATTCACACACAGCTCATACGAACATTTACACTCTCAAATTTACACACAGGCACATGCTCACAGGCTGACACACACACAAAGACTCATATACACACATTCACACGCAGTTCACATGCACACTCACACTCCCAGATTCACACACAGGCGCATGCTCACAGATCGATACACACACACTCAAAGACTCATATACACACATTCACACATAGCTCACAGGCACATACACACACACATTGACACTCTCAGACACGCGCACACACAAAGACTCACACACACACGTTCACACACAGCTCACACACACACTCCCAGATTCACACACAGGCACATGCTCACAGATACATACACACTCAAAGACTCATATACACACATTCACACACACATTGACACTCTCAGACACGTGCACACACACAGACTCACACACACACGTTCACACACACCTTATACACACTTACGCTCCCAGATTCACACACAGGCACATGCTCACAGGCTGAGACACACTCAAAGACTCATACCCATTCACGTGCCACTCACAGGTACATTCACACACACACACTGACACTCCCAGACTCACACATACCAGCACATGCTCACAAATTTCCCCATACTCACAAACTTCCCCATACTCACACTCACACTCATAGACTCTTGTGCACACTGTCACCCACTCATGGACACACTCACGCAAACTTTCACATTCACACAACCTCTCACGGGTTCACACCTTACACACTCACACAAAGACGCCATTGCCACTCTGGCCTGTTAATCTTACATCCTCACCAGGAAAGAGGAGGGGCTTGTATCCTCCCTGATTGCAAGAGAGATTTCTAGAATGTTCCCAGGAGACCCCAGTCCCAAGGCAGAGGGATATTCCTCCTGGACTGGAAGAAGCAGAGTCGGGGCCAGGACTGGGCCTCAGAGGAACTCCCCGGGCTTCCTGTACCCACTCACTAGCTCATCCTCTCACTCCCCAGCCCATACGTGGGAGAGCCTGACCTGGGGACATGACAGGGGACACACAGCAGGCCCTGATCTTGGGGAGCTCCTGGACCTCACGAGACACCGTGGAGACCTGTGCAGGCTGGCCTGTGGGAGTGCCCATGAGGGGTCCCTGACCCAGCCTCAAGGCAGGACAGCTGGGGAAAGGATTTGAGCAGGTCCAGCACAGCAGGAGACACAGGAGACGCCGGCCTTCCAGGCAGGGTGATGGGCACATGCCATGGCAGGGGGCACCCTCAGGGAAGCATGAGATGTCCCAGGCCAGGGGAGCTGGCTGGAAAGGCAGGGGGTGGGGGCTGGGCCTGGCAAGGTGAGCAGGGGCCCACCTGGGAGAGGCCCACCTGGGAGAGGCCCACCTGGGAGAGGCCCTGCGTGTCACACGAGGGAGCGGGGCCTTGCTCCTGAAAGCCACAGGGAGCCCTGATTAACTGCACAGGACAGGAGAGGACACAGCTGCTGTGCAGAGGCACACAGCTTGTACCCAAAACCTGCAGGAGGGCAGGTCGTCCTCAGCCTCCATTCCAGGAGCAGAGCAGGCCCAGGAGCCCACCACTGGTCCAGGGAAACCCCCCACAGGTACAGCCACGTTCTTCCCTGATTCATCACAACGAGGCCCCTGTAAGTGACAGAGGGTCAGTCTGTGCAGACCTGGAAACACACGGCACCAAGACCTGGGATCCTGAAGAAGCAGTGCCAGCTCCTCCCAGACAGCCCGCCCCAGCTGGTCCGCTGGCTCCAGCCCAGCCAGGAGCGAGGGCAGTGGGGGAGCCCCACAGGAGGGAACAGGGGCTCAGGAGGCCTGGTGGGGCAGAGCTGGGACAGCTGGGCGAAGGAGCTGGGTCCTGGCTCCGCGACGAGGGCCCATTCCTGGGTGAGGGAGGGTGGGGCAGCCCACACATTCCAGCTGCTGCCGCTCCCGCCAGCCAGTACCAGCCTGTTCTCGCCTGTTCCCACTAGGTCCCAGGCTACCCTGGGCCCAGCTCCCAGTGCCAGCTCCCAGAATCCTTCAGGGTTCAGACTCTAACTACAGGGACGCCAGTGCGAATGTCCAGAAGACCACCCCACAGAAACAAGTGCCTCCCCCACCAACACACATGCACACACACACCCCACCAACACACACACACGCATGCATGCACACACACTACCACCAACCAACACACATGCACACACACAAACACACACCCTACCAACACACACACCACCAACACACATGCACACACACAAACACACACCCTACCAACACACACACCACCAACACATGCATGCACACACACACTACCACCAACCAACACACATGCACACACACACACACCATACCAACACACATACACCCCACCAACACACGCATGCACACACACTACCACCAACCAACACACATGCACACACATACACAGACACACACCCTACCAACACACATGCACACACATACACACACCCCACCAACACACACGCATGCACACACATACACACACATACACACACACCCCAACACACATGCATGCACACACACACGAACCCCACTAACACACATGAACACACACTCACATCCCACCAACACATGTCTGCACACATGCACACACACACACGCCATCAACACACATGCACATACACACACACAAAGCCATCCTCAACCACAGGACACAGACACAGAGCAGTGTTTTCAGGAGCTGAGGCACTTCCTTCCACTGCAGGCAGCACCCAGCCAGGACAAAGTTCTACCCTCTTGCCACAAGGCCCTGGACAGATAAGCAGGGAAAGCAGCCAAGGTCCCCAGAGAGCCCCTGGAATGGGGCACCCCAGAGCCAGCCCCAGGGCTCAGCCAAAGAAAGCTGGGGAAGTGAGGAGCTGCCCCCAGAAAGAGGAGCCAAGGGGTCTCTGCCCCAGCCTGGGACACCTTGGCCAGGCTTGCCCACCACTGCTCTGCAAGGGGCTAGGTGGGGCCAGGGGGCTGCACCTGCTCTGGTCCCTGCCCCCCAACCCAGCTGCCTGGAGCTCAGCCTGCCGCCCTCACCGTGGAGGCTACGCTAGATGCCCAGGACCAGTGTCCCACCCCATCCCTCAGCCTCTGCTCCCACAGCCCTGCTGTCACCCTTCCTGTCCTCCCTGCAGGACAGAATTCCCACGCCCACCCTGGGCCCAGGGCCAGGAACTGCTGGTTCCCACCAAGGCTTGGGAAGTGATTTCTGCAAACCAAGCCACCCTGGGCCCATCACAGGTTCCCAGGAAACAGCTTGGCCCTGCCTGCTGCGAGGCATGACAGAGGGGACCAGCCCTGGGCTGTGCTCAGAAATGCTGAGGCCTCAGAACTGGGCAACAGGGAGGCAAGGAGGCCCCCCATGGGTGGTTGTTGGTGTGATTGAAATGCTGGCTCTACCAGTAGCCCTCCAGGAAGAGGCTAAACAGTGAGCAAGGTCCCCAAATCCCAAACTTGAAGTTTCCTTCCCCAGTCACCATCCAGGGGCCCTGCCAGACTCACAGAGAGTGACGGAGAAGCTACAGCGCTAAGCTGGGGCGTCCTGTGGTGGAGAAGATGCAGGTCCCAGCACAGCTCATCTCAGCTCCCAACACACATCCTCAGCCTCATGGTCACATTCCATCCACCAAGAACCCAGGGACATTCAGCTAGGCTTGGTGGTGTGCACCTGTGATCCCAGCTACTCAGGAGGCTGGAGTGGGAGAATCGCTTGAGCCCAGGAGATCAAGCCTGCACGAGCTGTGATGGCGTCACTGCACTCCAGCCTGGGCGACAGAGTGAGGCCCTATCTCAAAAATAACAAAAAAAAATTTTAATTAAGTAAAAAACAAAAAGAGCCCAGGGACATTGGGAAAGGGAGTTCCTACCCCCACTTTCCAGGAAAGAAAACAGAGGCCCAAAGAGAGGAAGTAGATTGTGGGAAGAATTTCACTGCAGTAAGTGGTGAGGACTGACCTTGGCCAACCCCACATAGACCCCTTCCAGACCCGGGTGCCAGTGCAGACAGCCCAGCTGGGGTGTGGGGGACACAGGGCCAAGTGGCAAGGTGTCAGCAGCAGTCCCCAGAGATGGGCACCCCATGGGCACAAGGCCGCACTCACAGCCTCTACTCCAGGGCCCCATCTGGCACAGAGCTCCAAGCTGCTTAGGACAAAGGCATCCCTTAGAGGCTGGAGGCAGCAAACAGAACGTGTCCCTCTGCTGCTTCCTGGCCGCTGCGGGGCCCTCACCACCACCTCAGCTCTCAGAACATCCTTCATTCTGCCCCCAGCATCTACTGAGCAATGACCAAGACCAAAGCTCCAAACCACAGACTGCCTGGGGCCTCGGCCTCCAGCTCTCCAACTGCAGAGGCAAGAGCAGAGTGTGAGGAGGGGGTGAGGAGTGGGCACCCCAATTGCCCTGGCCACTGTGGGAGCTTGGGCTCTAGCAGGCTGATCTCCCCCAGCCTGCACCCCACCCAGCAAGGACATGCAAGCCAAGCAGTTCCCACACCCCGTTCCTGGTGGCTGCCAGAAGCTTCCTTACAAGGCCCCAGCGCTGAGCTGGCTCAGCTGCAGGCGGGGGCCTGGGTGGGGCACAGCACACCTGGCTCAGCCAAGCCCAGACGCACCCTGCAAGTGAGGAATGCGGACGCCGCCCGGGCTGGCCCTGGGAAAGCTGCCGCCCTCGGCTCCTGCCCAGCCCTGACTCAGCCTAGGTGGGCCAGGGAAGCTGCAGCCTCAGCAGAACCAAGTCTCCCACCCCACCCTCCCTGCTGGCCTGCCTGGGATTGAACCAGGGGACAGGTCCTGGCAGGGGACTGAGAGTAGAGACAGCATCCCCTGGCCTCAGGACTTGGGGGAACAGCAGGGACTCTGTGGGACCTGCCCTTCTCCTGCACTGTCTGGAGGGTGCCAGCACAGCTCTGTCCGGGGGGGCTGCCCACAGCACATTTTCCCAGATGCCTGAGCCTCAGTTTCCTCATCCGTAAAAGGGGGCTAGTGACATTCCTGCCCACAGCGCAGGGCTGCAGTGGTGGAGGAGGTTCCCGGGAAGCATTTGAGAAGCAAACAGACCTCTTCCTAAGAAACAGAAGCGTCTGCCTAGCCCCATGAGGCCAGGTGATCCCATGCTCCATGCAGAAGAAACAGAACCGTCTGCCCAGCCCCGTGAGGCCGGGTGGTCCCGTGCTCCATGCAGAGCAGGGTGACTCCATCATCCTCTGTCCCTGGCCCCAATACGGCTATTCCAAACTCCCCAGGACAAGGGCTGTGTCTCCCCCTCTGACTAGGCGGTCCCTGAAGGCTCGGGGCATGTCTCCCCTCAGACAAGAGGCTTCCCAGTGACAGAAACTCCATCCTCCTTGCTCCATCGCCCCACAGTCCCATGCCCTGCACTGCGGAAACCACAGGCCAGTGAAGGCCAGAAAAACTGCCTGTCCCCTCCTGGCGCCACCTTACCCCAGCCTCCCCAGGCCCTGACATCCACCTCCTTGCCCACCCAGCTAGCCCCCAAACACGACGCTGGAGTGCCTCACGGTGCCCACCCAGACCCTGGGGATCAGGAGGCAGAGCCCCCCAGGTCTGGCACTGGTAGAATCTCCCATCCCTCCCTGCCTGCAAAGAAAGGGCCACAGGCCTCCCTCCCTGAGCCCTCCCATAGCTGGGCTGGCCAGAGAGAACTTTCTTCCTCTGCTCTCTTTCTCTGCTGTAGTTCAAGCACAGACCCTCTCACCCCAGCCAGCCCTTCTCCACCTTCCAGGCGCACAGTCTTAGGGGTGGAGCAGAGGCTGAGGTTGGGGGCCTCACAGTCAAAGGTGCTGAGACAACAGCCCAGCTGCCCTGTGCTCACTCAGAAGCTCCTGGGGAACTGGAGTGGAGGGGAAGGGTCCCCAAGCCCACAGGTTCTGGCTGCCCCTGCCACGTCCCCTCCCCCAGCCAGGCTTCTCCCAACTGCGGCAGGGCGTGTGGTCTCAGGTTGGGGTGCAGCGTTGGCAGGACAAACAGTCTCCAGTGTTGGGTGTTTGCCTCGGTTACAAAGGAGGGAGGTGAGGGGCCTGGCTCCCTGCCATGTTTGGGCCCCAGGCTGAAGGCGTGGGTGGCAGGGAAGGTGGAGGATTTGAGGTGGGGAGGCTCACTTCCCGCTCCCAGGGCCCGAGGGCAGGGCAAGCCAGCTGGGACTCCCAGATCCCTGGGCGGATTCAGACCTGCATCGGCCCTGCCTTTCTGCTGGCTCTGGGAAACTCAGTCAGGCAGGAGGAGACGCTGGGGGCAGGGCAGGCTCCCTTGCTGCTCAAAGCGGGGCTGTGGGCTGGAGGCTGGGCCCCAACAAGTCAGGTACTGCCGTGGGTGTCCCAACCTTCCGGGACTGACGGCACCACGGCCTAACTCAGGCCACCCGGGAGAGAGGCCTAGGACCCCAGCTCTGGGCCCGTGAATTTGGACAAGTCACCACCCCTCTCTGGGCCCCAGTTTCCCCACCTGTATAGTGTCAGGAGCTGGCCTGTGTAGTCCCACAGGGGCCTCCTTTGTTTTGTCCTCCCTGTCATGAGCTGGGCAGGTGGATGCTGAGGGGTTGAGGAGTTGGGCACTGAGCCGGGAGTCGTGACCCGGCCTTGAAGCCCTGGCTGGAAGGGCTCGGTACACATCCAGGCGGCCCTACTGCCCTGTCTGAGGCTGGCATGCAGTGAGCGCCCAGCTGAGTGCAGGAGCCCAGGGCTGTGGTCAGGAATGGCCGGGCCCTTTCTCCCTCTCTCAGCAATGATGAGAGCCACAGCCCAAGGAATCCCCTGCTGCCTCCTGCTCCCAGGTCTCCATCGCAGCCTCAGCATGACCGGCTCTGAGCAGGAAGTAGGGGAAGCAGGACAGAGGCTGGCCTGGCAGTCAGAGAGTGCACAGCCTGGCTCAGAAGGCTGGCAGTTCATCAGGGGCATAGAGCTGGCCCTTGTTGATGGGGCAGGGATGGCTTGGGGAGGGTGGAGATGCCGAGGCTTGAATTGGGGGATGGGGGGTGCAGGTAGGGAAGAAAGGAAGGGGACTTGAGATTGTGACCAGGCAGTGCCACAAGGAACACAGGAGTGTGGGCCTTCCATGGGGAGGGAGGAAGGTGAGGCCAAAAGATGGCAGGGCAGGGGAAGGGACCACTTGCCTTGCAGCCCGGCCAGAGAGAGCGAGAATGAGCAGTTCCCACACCATGAAGACCTTTGCCCTGGCCCTGCTGGTGGCCCTGCTGTGCACAGAGAGGCCCCAGGGTCTATGCTGCCACCAGTGTTTGGTGGCCCCAGCCTGGCACAGGCATGCCTGCCCCGCTGCCACATGCCCCTTCCCTGACAGGGTCTGCGTCTCAGGATATGAGAGACACAGGGAGTCTGGGTCCCTGTGGCATCTGGGAAAGTGAGAGTGGGGAACAGGCTCTGCCTCCCTTCCCTCCTGCCCCAAGAATGATACCATCATTTGGAATGTGCAAGTTCTGGACACCTCTATGTGTTCCAAGCTTTCTTGTTGCAAGAGAGGCCTCTGTAATGCGGGGGTCCTGGTGGCAGGCAGCACCTGGGCCCTTCCTTGGGACTCCTGCTCAGCCTGGGTCAGTTCCCCTCTGGGCCCTGCTGTGATGGCCTTTCCTGTCCCCCTTACCCCATGGCCCCCTCCTCTGTCCCCATGTATAGTGTCCTCCTCAGTTTGGGACCACTTCGGCAGTGACCCTCGGGAATTCCAGTGTGGTTTTGCAGCCGCGGGTTCAGGGGAAGGATGTGGTGGGGCAGAGGCGGGGGCTTTCCTGTCAGGGGACTCTGGCACCGGGCGGGTCCCTGCGGCAGACTTGGAATCCCTGCTTGGACTCATCCTGTTACCTGGGCCCAGGGCCTTCAAACCCACATTCCCTACATCGCCACCTCCTTAAACCACCCGGCCTCAGAGCCAGGGGCCTTGCCATTTGCTGTTCTGAACCGGGAACCACAGGAAGAACACAGGCCAGGGGCAGGAGTCCAGGGTTCCGTCCTACCCAGCCATTAACTCAACACGGAGCCAGGGCCACACCACTCACCACTCCGGACCACCTCTGTTCAAGCAAGGAAGAAACCCAGGGCTTTGGAGCCCCTCAGGCCTTCCACACAGGGCGAGAGCTCCCCTGTCTCAAGGTCAATAAACACCCCTCTGCTTACTCAAAAAAAGACAGAGAGAGAGAGATAGCAGGGTCCAGTCTCTGAGGGCCTTGCGACCAGGCTGAGACATGGAATGGGGGCCAGTGAAGGGCGAAGGAAAGGACTGAACCCCAGCAGGAGCGACGCAGCACCCCACACACAGACATGGTCTCTGGGCCCTGACCACGGCTCCGGACACCCCCAGGAAATGCTGAGACCTAGATCTCTGCTTTGTGTGCTTTGGATAAGCGCATGAGCTAATGCCAGTCCGATCCAGACCTGCCCTCCAAAGCTGCAAGGTGGCAAAACAGAAGAGGCCTGCCCACACAGGTGCATCAGCCACCAGAGGACTGGGTGTGGGGCTGGGTGGCCAGCAGCTGAGGGTCCTAGGCAGGGCAGCAGGAGGGTCGGCCCTGGGGCAGGGAGAACCGAGGGCCCCTTCCCCCGCTACTGTGCCACTTGCCGCCTGCAAACAGGGAATCCCAGGAGGCCGGATCTTCTCACTTTGCACCCAGGAAGCTAGAACTCTGGATTTGTATGGGAAGCCTCCTGATGCTTCATATTTGGAAACTAATTCCAAAATAACACCCTGTGCGGGCCAAACAAAGCAAGGCATTCAGCCAGCCTTGGAGCTCATGTGGGCTGAAGGACAATCTCACCCAGGACCCCCTTTACAAAAAAGTAAAGTGAGGCCCAGGAGGGATGGGCTTGCAGCCAGTTAGGATCAAGTTGGGCCGAAACTCAGGCCCTGACTTTCCTGTGCTCTCCCCAACAAGGTTCCCACCCCCTCACCTGCTCCACCGTGCAGACCCCAGCCCAGCTGAAGAGCGCCCTCACGAACCCCACACACACCCAGCAGGCTTTTGCTCTGCACATGCCTGGGTGCCGAGGTCTCCCACACCCTCTGACTGATCTGACCTGGCAGCTGCCTGAATTGTTTTCCCCACTTTACAGAAAAGGGAAATTGAGGCCAGAGAGGCAGGCCATTGCCCAGAGTCCTCCTCTGCCAAGTTCTAGACAGTGGGGAGGGGGCTGTGTGCCCGCTTACAGGTCTCTGTAACTCAGGCAGCAGGGAGGCCCCAACTTGCAGGGCAGGGAGGGGCTGGCAGGGATGAGGCAGGGCCAGGCCAGGCAGGCCCAGAGCCACTCAGCATGCAGGCCCAGTCCAGAGAAGCCAGGCCTCTGCCTCCCCCTCCCCAAGCCTGAAGAGGAACTCAGCAGGGACCCAGATGGCCTCAAGGCCGGGGATGAACCACAGACAAGAGGAGGTGCCACCCGGGCTAGAGAGAACCAGGGGAGGGCAGGGCGCTGAGGACCACACGGTGGCCATGCCCCACACCTACTCCCACCCAGGGACCCTTGAGTCCCACTTCTAGCCCTGGGCCACAGCAGGGGCATTGTAATGCTGGCCTTTTGTGTGCTTGGGGGTGGCGGTAGTAAGGAGACATGCCCCCTCCAGGTGGTCAGTGCCCCAGGCCTCCTGGAGCACCCCAGAGATGGTGAGGTCGAACCCATGGGTTCAGCACCTGCCCTGTGCCAGGTCTCATGTCAGGGGACACAAGAATTAATAGGACGTGACACAAGAATGAACAGGACCTGGTTCTGCCCCGGGTGGCTCACAGTCCAGGGGGAGAGGAGAGTGAATAAATAAAACTCAGTCGAGTTGAAATTGACCAGGGCCTTCACCGCAGACGGTGGGCAGGGGGAAGAGAGGCACCCTGGGGAGGGCTCCCAGCTGTGGAATAGGCATGGGACTCTTCCTGGAAGTTAGTTCTGGTCTTTTTCCATTTTTTATGCAGAAAAATGCACATATAATTGTTGTACAACTCAGTGAATTTTCACAGACTGAACCCAACTGTGTAACCAGCACCCAGATCACAGCACCCAGATCACAAGGTTGTCACAGGGACACAGGGGAAAGGGCGTTCCAGGAAAGGGCCACTGAGGAGCGAAGGCAGGGAGGTGGGAACTGCCCAGCCCCAGCAGGTACCCAGAGCCAGGAGGATCCAGCAGGCCTCTCTCCTCACCCAAAGAGGATGGGTGCTCAAACTCCAGACCTGCTCCAAGAAAGATATCTGCAGCCCTAAAGCCCCCAACGCCCCCAACCTGCTGTCCTGTCCACCCTCTCCGCTCCACAATCCAGCCTGCGCCTCCTAGTGCACCAGAGAGACATGCTAAGCACATGCAAAGGTATGCAAATGAACACAGACTCCCTGAGTCAACTTGGGCAGTAGCCAGAGTGAGTGAAGAACCAGACCTCCAAACAGGTGACTAGACTGGCCCCTGCCCCTGGCCCCATTCCTCCCACCAGCTCCTGAGCACCACAGCCCCACACCCCCACACCCTCAACCCAAAGCTCTGACCACCTGCCCTTCCCTTCATCTATTCATTTAACTTTGATTCTCAGGGGGCCAAGGGCCAGTCCCCAAAGTGAGCACCAGAGAGCTGAGCACCTGCCCACCAGGAGCTCACAGTGAGCAGGGAAGGGGACGCAGACACGGCCACCAATTCCCAGGAAGAGCCTGCCTCAGGACAGAGCTTCCAAGCCTCAGAACAGCAGGTGCTGACTCAGTAGTGTGGGATCTGGCCCAACACTCTGCATTTCCCACCAGCTCCCAGCGGACGCCAAGGCTGCGGGTCCCAGGCCACACCCAGATTAGCCAGGAGTAAAGGAGGTGTGAGAAACATGGCTCTAGGAACACCAAGGGCTGGGGGACAGGCAGGGCAGGAGAGTGGCTAAGAGATGCGCCTGGATTCAGGTCCCAGCTCTGCCTCCTGCCCATCGTGGCCGTGTTGCTTCCCATCCCCCAGCCTCAGAGCCCTCAGCCCTAAGGTACCCCCTGTAACAACTGCCCCCACGTCACCAGGTCCCAGAGGCTTCAGTGAGACCAACTGGCCTAGGGCCCTTGTGGCACCTGACACCCTGCAAGCACTTGGTAATCGGGAGGTTATTTTTAAGTCAGGGTCGACTGGGAAGGGGCACGAGGGACGTGTTTGGGGTGAAGGGAATGTTCTCTGTCTTGATTATGGTGGTGGTCTCTTGGAAGATGTCAAGGACAGGGGATTCACCAGGAGGAGGGACTGCAAGAACAGAGGCCTGCAGGTGTGGACATGCAGCCAGGGAGGACAGATGACAGCTAACCTTCACTGAGTGCTTTCTGCAAAGTGGAAGACAGCCAGGGGCCACAGTCGGAAGGACAGAGTCCCACCCCCCACCCCCCACCCCCACTCCAGGGGTGGCAGGAGGGTGGAGCCATGGGACCTGGCTGTGAGCTCCTGGGTGGGCTGGCAACACCTGCCATGAATTGGGCACCTATTAGCAGTCAGGCACTGGTGTGAGACTTTACCTAGTCAGAGCCCGCCTGTCTGTCTTGTGTGGCCCCAAGAGCTAAGAATGATTTTCACATTTTTAGGCAGTTCTTTTAAAAATCAAAAGAACAGGCTGGGTGCAGTGGCTCGTGCCTGTAATCTCAACACCTTGAGAGGCCAAGGCGGGAGGATCACTTGAAGCCAGGAGTTTGAGACCAGCCTAGGCAAGAAAGCAAGACCCCATCTGAACAACAACAACAAGAAAATGTTTAATTAGCCAGGCATGGTGGTGTGTGCCTGTAGTCCCACCTACTGTGGAGACTGCAGTAGGAGGATCATTTGAGCCCCTGGAATTTGAAGGTGCAGTGAGCTATGATCGTGCCACTGCACTCCAGCCTGGGTAATAGAATAGGATCTGTCTCTAAAATAAATAAAATAAAGGAAGAAGACAGCCAGGCATGGTGGCTTATGCCTGTAATCCCAGCACTTTGGGAGGCCAAGGTGAGTGGATCACTTGAGGTCAGGAATTCAAGACCAGCCTGACCAAAATGGTGAAACCTCATCTCTACTAAAAATACAAAATTAGCCGGGCGTGGTGGCACATGTCTGTAATCCCAGCTACTCGGGGGGCTGAGGCAGGAGAATCGCTTGAACCCAGGAGGTGAAGGTTGCAGTGAACTGAGATCGTACTATTGCACTCCAGCCTGGGCAACAAGAGCGAAACTCCGTCTCAAAAAAATAAGTAAATAAAATAAAGAAAGGAAGAAGAACAATACAGTCGATCCTCCATATCCATGGATTCAACTAACCACAGATGGACAATATTCCAAAAATCAAAATTGTTTCCGTACTAAACATGTTCAGACTTTTTTTTTGTGGTTATTCCCTAAACAATATAGTATAACAATTATGGCGGCTGGGCACGTGGCTCACACCTGTAATCCCAGCACTTTGGGAGGCCAAGGCAGGCGGATCACTAGGTCAAGAGATCAAGACAATCCTGGCTAACATGGTGAAACACCGTCTCTACCAAAAGTACAAAAATTAGCCGGGCATGGTGGTGTGTGCCTGTAGTCCTAGCTACTCCAGAGGCTGAGGCAGGAGAATCACTTGAACCTGGGAGGCGGAGGTTGCAGTGAGCCGAGATCGCACCACTGCACTCCAGCCAGGGCAACAGAGCAAGACTCCATCTCAAAAAAAAAAAAAATTATCTATACAGCATTTACATCGTATTAGGTCTTCTGAGTAACCCGGAGATAATTTAAAGTATACAGAGGGTGTGCGTAGGTTATATGCAAATATTACTCCATTTTATAGCAGTGACTTCAGCACCTGCAAATTTTAGTATTAAGTAGAAGGTCCTGGAACCAAAGCCCCATGGAACCCGAGGGACAGCTGCGTTTTGTGACATCTGAACAGCCACCCCCACGCACCCACGGGTTGTCCCACACCACAAGGGCAGTGTTGAGTGGCTGCGATAGAGGCCTTACAGACCTTCACAGTTTTTCTATAAATCCCATGAAGTAGGGGTCAAGTCCCCACTGTACAAAGAAGAGTAAAGGGGCCACCCAGCCTTCCTTCCCTGCTGCTGTTAGGACCTCCTCCTCCACCCACTCCTGGTGGGACAGACCCAGCGCCCCTTAGCCCAGCAGGTACACCTGGCCCACCTCTGCTGCATCCGCTCACCTGGCGGAGCAGCAGCGCCCCCTGCCGGTGGTCCGGGGCTGGCCGGCGCGCCCTAAGGCCGGACTCTTAGCTTCTGCCACCACCTGGTGGCCATTTCTGGAAGCGCAGCTGGGAGCCCAGATGTGGTGAGCAAAAGCTCTCGTGGGTTCCAAGAGAGGCCCTGCTGGTCCAGCCAGGTGTGGCAACGACCAGAGCGCAAAGAATTCCAGGCAGGGCTTGACGCCTCCAAGCTAGTATTCACTGAAAAAGTTTCACTTCGTCTCTGCTTTTTCTTTTTTTTTTTTTGAGAGAGAGAGTCTTGCTCTGTTGCCCAGGCTGGAGTGCAGTGGCACGATCTCGGCTCACTGCAACCTCCGCCTCCCGGGTTCAAGCTATTCTCCTGTCTCAGCCTCCAGAGTAGCCAGGATTACAGGCACCCACGACGCCGGGTAATTTTTGTGTTTTTAGTAGAGACGGGGTTTGCTATGTTGACCAGGCTGGTTTCAAACTCCTGACCTCAGATGATCCGCCCGCCTAGGCCTCCCAAAGTGGTGGGATTACAGGCGTGAGCCACCACGCCCAGCCCCTGCTTATTATTCCATCGGTGAGAAAACATCTGACAGAGCTTAAATGTTTACTAACTGTGGCTGTGAATCTCTAACCCCTGGGGAATTGATCAAAGACCATGAACTATGGCCAAAAGATGATGGAGGGGATGTGAAGGTCAGCTGACTTAAGTCCCTTCCCCCCGTGCATTTGGCCTTGAGTACTTCATCATTCTTTCTTAACTTCATTCGTTATTCATTCTTTCAGCAAACTCTTCTTGAGCACTACACAATGTGCGGTGCCAGGTGCTGGAGAAACACCTGAGAATACGCAAAGCGGTCCGCCCTCATGGAAGTGACTAACCAATCATTCACAAGGTGTGATGAGGCATATTTGGAGGGGCAGAGAAGCCACTTGAGCAGCACATATGGGCAGCGACTTGACCTTGTTGAGTGTCATGGAAGGCTTCCAGTGGCCTGAGAATGGGTCGTCTAGCCGACAGGGTGGAAGAACCACATGTGCAAAGTTCCAGAGCTGAGGAGTGTATCCAGAAAGTGGCTGGAAGAAGGACCGACCGGCAGGAATGCAGAGGGTGATGGGGAGAGGAGGTGAGGCAGAGCTGGAGAGAGAAGAGGGCTGAGCCAGACAGAGCCTCCAATGCTGGGTGGATCTGCAAAGTTAAGGCATCTGCTCTTGCTCTGGGGCAACAGGGGGCCACTGCCTGTCCTGGGAGGAGACAGAGCACATTCTGCTCCTTAGTAGAGCCCACTGTATGACTGGGCAGCTCTGCTAGCTGGAAAGTTCATTCTGAGATGAAATTGATGCCTCCCCTGCCCACAGGCTCCTGAGGCATACACACAGATGGAGGTGCTTCCCTGCCCCCAGCACAGCCCCTCACCCTGTAACAGCCTCACTGGCTGTTCCCTGGCAGAGGCCCTCACACAGGGTAGGCAGGAGGGCACTCTGGATGTGAATCCCAGCTCAAGCCCTTACCGGCTATGTTGTCTGTCTCTTACTTAACCTCTCTGAACTTCCATTTTCTCCTCTGTAAAAGATGGATCACTGACTTCAGGGCTGCACATGCAAGAGGGATAGTGTTGGGAAGTGCTCAGCACCCATTAGGTACTCAGTGGTGATAACAGAGGTGGTGACAATGACATGGTTTATCCCCAGCTGACCTTTTCCAGAAAAGATCCTATCAGTCAGTGTTCTGCATTTTAAAATGTGCCACCAGGACGGGGCACGGCAGCTTGAGCCTGCAATCCTGGCATTTTGGGAGACTGAGGCTGTAGGATCGCTAGAGCCTAGGAGTTTGAGACCAGCCTGGACAACATAGGGAGAACGCCCCCACCGCCCACCTTTACAAAAAAATTAAAAATTAGCCGGTCATGGTGGCATGCATCTGTAGGCTGAGCTACTCAGGAGGCTGATGCAGGAGGATCACTTGAGCCCAGGAGGTCAAGGCTGCAGTGAACCATGACTGAGCCACTGCAATCCAGCCAGGGCAACAGAGCAAGATGCTATCTCAAAAAAAAAAAAAAAAAAAAAAGTGCCATTAAGAGCTGAACTCTGTTCTGGGGGGAGTAGCCTTTCCTTCCCTTCTCTGAGCCTCAGTTTCCCTATATATAAAAGAAAGGAATCAGATAAGATGGCCTGAAAGGCTGCCACCAGTTCTAATGTTCTCAGGTCCTGCTCTCTGACCTACCCAGGACACATGGAACCATCATCACCTCCTTGATCCAGGCACTCTACTCCTCATAATGGAACCAAGATGGTCTTCACTTTATTTTTTTTTTCCCATTGTCCCTGTCCTCACTGCCCTCTGTGTTATGCCAACCTCCTCTGAGTTAACTGAGGCTCAGAGGCTCAAGCAGTCTTTGCCACCCTCTCCCCACTGTCCCCCCCACCCCTCACTCTCCCACCAGACTGTCTGCTCCATCACCGTCCCGACTGCTCCCACCTGGACTCCCTGATGCCCTTGGTTCCTACCCCACCCCTCTGTCCACTCCCCCACTCACATACCTGGCCCTCCTTCCCCATGCAGCCCATCTACCTTCACAGTGAGGCAGCAAGACATCCCCGCCGGCCTAGGAGGGTCGAGATCCTAGGACTCTACTTTTTCCAGTCCTGGTATTTGCCTACACGCCCCAGCCTCCCACCCCTAGCGCCCCCCTCCCCCAACACACACACACACACACACACACACACACACACGCAATTATAACCCCCTTAGGGACAGCCGTTGTGTCTGCTGTAGTTTAGCCTTGGATTCATCATGGCTTCGACATCGCCGGCCCTGGGCCAGTGTTCGAGAGCATGGCCCCAAACAGTTCTTGCTCTGTTCAGCTCCCCACATTGCCAAGCTGCGAGCGGGCTCTCTGTGCTTCCTGCCTTCTGTCTGCCTCGCCTGTTCTCTCCAGGTAGGCGGCTCCTCCTCCAAGCTCCCCCAGCCCTGGGCTGACCTCTGTCACCTGGATGGTGGGTGCGGGTTCTCCGGACATGCACCTCGTTCCCCTCTTTACTCCCAGCAGTGGCTGAAACTTGTGGGTGCTTGATCGTGCTAGTTGAATGAATGAACATGTGGTGGTTACAGGCAAACCCACAATGCCACACAGGACACCGACCAACAACTGAAAACGGTGACAGCTGCCCTTACCCGCAGCTCCCCAGCGCAGCCCTCCCCCATCGCAGCCAGGCCGGCTTGCCCACTGCGCAGCAAGGCGGAGCCCCGCACAGCTAAGCCCGGGCGTGGTGCTCGTGGCGCCCTCTGCTGGCCAGGCCCACGGCCTCCTCCTGCGCACGCGCGCCGCGACCCCGGGACCAGACCTAAAGGGAGAAGGCGCGATCTGGGGCCCTCCCTCCGCACCCCCTCGCCCCGAGAAGCCCCAAACCCAGGTCTTTGATCCTCATGAACATCCTTTGTCCTTCCTCTCTCCTGCTCCCCCTGCAAACATTTTAGGCATCCCTAAATGATCACCAGCCCTCGCCTGCTCTCTTAGCAGGCCTCCAGGTGGGGTGAGAATTGTCAAATGCTGGCACAGGACGAAACCCTAATAATAATAACTATGATGATGACGGCAGCTGCTGCTGAGCGGGCACTTTGTGGTTACCTTAGCAACCTTCCACCATCCAGGAAGTGCAGCCCCTTCTTTCACAGGCGGCAGCTGCAGCCAGAGGCGTGCGGGGACTTCCCAAGGTCACACAGCAAGAATCCTAAGAAACCCGGGGTGTTTCCTCTGCCTACGTGGAGCTAACCCTGCCTCCAGAAGCAGGGGCCTTGAGATGGGAGCAGAGCGATCTGGTGCCCCAGAAACCCCCACCCCCACCCCCACCTTGCCCCATGCGCAGCGAACGTGGCTACACTTCGTATCGTTTGTCCAACCCATCATTTTGCCTTTGGGAAAATTGCAGGGGAGGTGGAGGCCAGAGGACAGGGAGACAAACGTTCGTGGGCATCTGCCACGAGCACATTTGCCACGCTTTGTGACAGGCCCTTTCCCGTTACACACCACACCTGCCCAGGACCGCAGCACAGAACCAGGACCCAAACCCGCCGACTCCCTCCCTAGTGCTCCTTCCTCACCCCCCACCCCCTCCCCCCTCCGCAAGTTCTCTCTTGGAAAAGGGGCCACTGGGAAGGGGAGGAAACGCACTCACTACAGGACTCCAGGTGGGGTCCAGAGGCTCTGCCCCTGGTGCCTCTTCCCCAGCCCTAAAGCCCCCAGCCCTAGAGAGGGGACCCTCCTGCACAATATCTCCAGGGGACCGGGTACTCCATTAGGGCCGAGAAACATTGAATAGTGCGGTGGGTGCGGGAGGCGCGCCTAGGTGCCGAAACCCGGTCTGTGCTGCCATCCTGTGGCCATTGCAGGAAGTGTGCCTGTCAGGCCGCTCTGCATTGAACCTGAAATGCCGGGTCACCCTTGGGTTGAGTGAAACCGGGCCCCGTGCTGACGTTACAAGGGACATAGAAAGGGACAAGACGCAGCCCGTGCCCTGAAAGAGCTTACAGTTCGGTAGGATGGCCTTCAAATGACATGATCCAACACTCAACTTGGCGCCAGATACCGCCCAAAATAGAAGATCGTGTAAAAGGTTCCAAAAGGTGGAGACAGCCTGCCCCGAAGCACATCGAGAAAGCCCTCCTGCAGCAAAGCCGTGTCGAGACTGGGCCTTATAGGGCAGGCGGGGCTGGGGCAAACAGAGATGAAGGAAGGCGCTCCGGGCGGAGGGACCAGCCTGAGCAAAGGCACAGGGGCAGGAAACACGGATTCTCAGGATTCCAGCTTGTCCCAAGTCTAGGTCAACTGTGAAGGGGAGAGCAGCATGGCCAGGTCCTCCAGTGCCCAGGTAGGAGGTTTCACTTAACCCTTTAGGCCACGCGGCCAACAAAGGTCTTTGAGCAAGCCAGCAGCTTGACCAGAAGTCTGTCCAGGAAAAGAGCATGATAGCTGGGGAACGGGGGAGTGGATAGGGCAAATGGGTGAGGTTTCAGAGCAATTAGGAAGGAAGGAGAACAGGAGGAGGCATGAGCGACGCGGATGGAGGTGCCACTGGCAGAGCTGGGAAGTCAGGGGCCACGCAAGGGAGACCAGGGCTGGGGTTTAAGTTCCTGGCAGAACATCCCAGTGAAGACGTCCTTCAGGAAGCCAGAAAGAATACATTAATAAAAGAGGAAGTAATAGTTATTGCTCATATGTGTACAGACTTTATAGTAAATAAAGCAGCTTAATCCATCATGCATTTGACTCATATTTTATTTATTTATCTTTTTTTTTTTTTGAGACGGCTAAACCCCACCCCCTTGCCCACCCTCGTGGTCTGGCCCCTGTGCACTGCTCCGGCCCCTCCCCTTCCCAGGGTCTTATGATGGCCTCTGGGCCTTTCTAGTCAACTTGGGCCCACGTCTGCCCTTTGCCTGGCTGAGCTTCACTTGCCCTGTGGTCTTAGCTTAGTGGTTCCTTTTTCCAGGAATCCTTCCTATACCTTGCAGGTTGGGTTGGGTGCCGTAGCTGTGATGCCCCTGCCCCGTACACCCTTGACATTTGCCCATCATGGCCTGTATGGTGCGTGACTGTGGTCTGTCTCCCCACCAACTTTACTTCAGTGTGGCGGCTGGGTCTTATTGACCACTCACCCCAGTGGCCTGCTCAGTATCAGTCAATGAACATTTCTTGAATGGAAGACCTGAGTGAGGAATGTGAAGCCCTGCGGGACCTGCTGGCACAGCGCAGCAGCCGAAGAGGAGGCAGACAGAGGCATCCGGGAGGGCCAGAGTTGGTCTCTGAAGGCTGGTCTCGAACTCCTGACCTCAGATGATCCACACACCTCAGCCTCCCAAAGTGCTGGGATTACAGGTGTGAGCCACCGCACCCAGCCTGGAAAGTTTATTCAGGTCTGTTGCAGCCTCACTTCTCAGTCTGTGAAGATAAGAGCTAATTTCTCATCCAGAGAAGGGACCTCCGAGAGGAATCTTTATGGCTTACTGCATACAGGAAAAGACAGGTCAGCTCGCCCTTTCTGAAACTACAATTTCTCCAATACTTACAGCTCAAAATAATCACTAGGCCAATTTGGCATATTTGGGGATGGCACGTTCTTCACTCCGTTGGGGGACTTCAGTGAATACGGTGTTAGATTGCAGTGAGGGAGACAGATATTAACTAACAGCCAAAATAAATAAGTAAATTACAGGGTGTAGGAGATGATGTCCTGGAGGGAAATGAGCAGTAATGCAGAAAAAGGGAGAGGAGGAAGACTGCGGGGAGGGGTACAATTCAAAATAGGGAGGTCAAGGCTGGGCACGGGGACTCACACCTATAATCCCAGCACTTTGGGAGGCCGAGGCAGATAGATCACCTCAGGCCAGGAGTTTGAGACCAGACTGGCCAACATGGTGAAACCCCGTCTCTACCAAAAATACAAAAAATTAGCCGGGCGTGGTGGCACGCGCCTGTAGTCCCAGCTACTCGGGAGGCTGAGGAAGGAGAACCACTTGAACTCAGGAGGCGGGGGTTGTGGTGAGCCGAGATCACGCCACTGCACTCCAGCCTGGGCAAGGAGAGGGAAATTCCATCTCAAAAAAATAATAATAATAAGAGAGGTCAGGACAGGCCTCATACAAAAGTGCTATGTAAGCAAAACCTTAGACTTTGAGAAAGAAAGCCACAGAGATATCTGGAGGGAAGCTTCCAGACCCCAAGGTGGGAGCATTTCTGACATGCTCTAGGCCCAGCTGGGGGCTGGTGTGGCTGGAGTGGGGACGGAAGGCCAAGTAGTTGAGATGAGATGAGCAGAGTCACAGGCACTGGATCACAGGGGGCCTCCTAGAATGTGGTGGAGACTGTGGCTGCTGTGCAGAATGAAGGTGCCAGGGAGCAGGGACAGGAGTGAGACCCACTGGGAGATGAGGAAACTACTCCAATAGTCCAGGCGAGAGAGGATGGTGGCTCAGATCAGAGTGGAGCAAAGGAACCCTACACTGAACTGTAGGCTTGAAAATGATGTACAGGTGGCAAGAAGCAACCAGACACTGGAGCTAACATGTAGGGAAAGCCCCCAGACGTCCCAACAAACTGTAGTGGGTGGAGGAGTCAAGAATGCTATTACTGAGAGGATAGAGCTGCCATGAACAATGGGAAGGTTGTGGGCAGGAGCTGTTCAGTGCCAGGAGATTAGGGGTTCAGTCTGAGTCATATTGAGTTTGAGATGTTTATTAAACATCAGTGGGGGCCAGGCACAGTGGCTTATGCATGTAATCCCAGAATTTTAGGAGGCCAAGGTGAGTGGATCACCTGAGGTCAGGAGTTCAAGTCCAGCCTGGCCAACATGGCAAAACCCCGTCTCTATTAAAAATACACAAATTAGCCAGGCATGGTGGCACGCACCTGTAGTCCCAGCTACTTGGGAGGCTGAGGCAAGAGAATCACTTGAACCCAGGAGGTGGAGGTTGCAGTGAGCCAAGATGGCGCCACTGCACTCCAGCCTGGGCAACAGAGTGAGACCCTGTCTCAAAAAAGAACTAAATGAATAAATACTGTTTTCCAACCCTATGTGTTTTCATGCCCACTTTTGCACAGGAAGGAACTGAGAATCAGATGGGTGAAGGGACTTAGCCAGGCGGGAAGCTCCCGAGAGCAAAGCCCTGGCCCAAGGATCCTTGCCCCGGAGATGTTTCTGTGTGTTTTTTTGAGACAGTCTCATTCTGTCACCCAGGCTAGAGTGCAGTGGCATGATCTCGGCTCACTGCAACCTCTGCCTCCTGGGTTCAAGCAATTCTCATGCCTCAGCCTCCCGAGTAGCTGAACCAGAGATGTTTCTGGTTCACTGAGCTGCTGTGATTCTAACAACCCCTCTGGGGAGAGATCTGGAAATATAAACCCATGAGAGCTGAATTGAACTAACGTGCAACTTTAGGAATCTTTTTTTTTTTTTTTTTGAGACAGAGTCTCCCTCTGTCACCAGGCTGGAGTGCAGTGGCGCGATCTTGGCTCACTGCAATCTCCGCCTCCCAGTTTCAAGTGATTCTCCTGCCTCAGCCTCCCGAGTAGCTGGGATTACAGGAGCGCACCACCAGGATCAGCTAATTGTTTTGTATTTTCAGTAGAGACGAGGTTTCACCATGTTGGCCAGGATGGTCTCAATCTCCTGACCTCATGATCCGCCCGCCTTAGCCACCCAAAGTGCTGGGATTACAGGTGTGAGCCACCATGCCCAGCAGGAATCTTTATAGAGCTAGTGGGAAACAAGTTTGCTGCAGAAGAAAGGAATGAGAGACCCAAGGGAGCAGGAAACAGAAGTTGGGGACAATGTAGACAGAGAAGAGGAGCAGCAGAGAAGGCAGACAAAAAGCTGCCCATTGACACAGCCAGAGGGTAGGAGGCCAGGCCCTGGCACCAGGCAATTCTCTATGCCAATCACAGCTTATTAGGAGCTGTGTGTCCTTGGGCTGGTTACTTACCCTTTCTGAGCCATTTCTCTATCTCTAAATGGTGATAATAAAAGTACCTGCCTCGTTGAGTGATGTGATGAACTAAGATTCATGAAGCATTTTGCGGAGATCTGAGAAAGGATCATAGAAAGCAAGGAAGACAAGAGGAGTTTCAGAAGCAACCAAGTGACAGAGGCAAGGACCTTTCATGGGCTGCTGGAGGGAAGGTGAACCAATTTCCCTCTGCAGGTCAGTGAGGTACATACCTTAAAGATATGCTTATCACCAGGCACTGTGGCTCATGCCTGTAATCCCAGTACTCTGGGAGACAGAGGCGAGTGGATCACCTGAGGTCAGGAGTTCAAGACCAGCCTGACCAACATGGAGAAACCCGTCTCTACTAAAAATACAAAATTTCCTGGCACGGTGGCTCATGCCTGTAATCCCAGCACTTTGGGAAGCCGAGGTGGGCGGATTATTTGAGGTCAGGAGTTCAAGACCAGCCTGGACAACACGGTGAGATCCCGTCTCTACTAACAATACAAAAATTAGCCAGCGTGATGGTGGGCACCTGTAATCCAAGCTACTTGGGATGCTGAAGCAGGAGAATCGCTTGAACCCGGGAAGCGGAGGTTGCAGTGACCCAGGATCACACCACTGCACTCCAGCCTAGGTGACAGAGCAAGACTCTGTCTCAAAAAAAAAAAATTAGCCGAGCGTGGTGGTGCATGCCTGTAATCCCAGCTACTTGGGAGGCTGAGGCAGGAGAATCGCTTGAACCAGGGAGGCGAAGGTTGCGAGATCGCGCCGTTGCACTCCAGCCTGGGCAATAAAAGCAAAACTCCATCTCAAAAAAAAAAAAAAAAAAAAAAGATATGCTTATCTATTCACCTGGAAACCCCACTTCAAGGACTTTGTCCTAAGAAACACTGAAAGATTTTCATGTCGAATGATCCACAAGGATGTTCATCCCAGGGCTGTTGAGAGAACACGGGATTGGAAACAATTTAGATGCCTAACAAAGGGGACCAGCGGCCGGGCACAGTGGCTCACGGCTGTAATCCCAGCACTTTGGGAGGCCAAGGTGGACGGATCACCTGAGGTCAGGAGTTCGAGACCAGCCCAACCAACATGTAGAAACCCCATCTTTACTATACGTACCTCCTCCATCACGTTTCCTTCCCCCTTGCAATTTATTTGTTGAAGAAACAGATCATTTGTCCTGCAGTTTCCACTGCATCGAGTTTGCTGACTGCATTCCCCTGGTGTGGTTTCACCTGTTCCTCTGTCCTCTGTATTGCCTGTAAATTGATAGTTAGACCTGAAGATTTGATCAGATTCAGGATTTCCTACTCCCCCTTCTCCACAGGGACAATTCCTAGGTGGTGCAGGAAGTATAGAGTTCTCTTTTTGTGACTTTAGCAGCCTTTGATGATAGATGCCTGGATCCTTTCATTCATTCATTAGGGGTTGGGAAAAGATTGACAATCAAATGGCATAATTTCTTATTTTATTTTATTTTATTTTTTGGAGACAGGGTCTCACTCTCACCCAGGCTGGAGTGTAGTGAGAGAGCACAATCACAGCTCACTGCAGCCTTGACCTCCCAGGCTCAGGGGATCCTCCCACCTCAGCCTCCCAAGTATCTGGGACCACAGGCATGTGCCACCATATCCAGTGTATTACTTCATTCTCATGCTGCTGATAAGGACATACCCTAGACTGAGCAATTTACAAAAGAAAAAGGGTTTTTTTTCTTGTTTTTATGGTTTGTTTTTTTTTTTTTTTTTTTTGGAGACAGAGTCTTGCTCTGTCCCCAGGCTGGAGTGCATTGGCGCGATCTCATCTCACTGCAACCTCTGCCTCCCGGGTTCAAGCAATTCTCCTGCCTCAGCCTCCCGAGTAGCTGGGATTACAGGTGAGCACCACCACGCCCAGCTAATTTTTGTATTTTTAGTAGAGACAGGGTTTCACCATGTTGGCCAGGATGGTCTCAATCTCTTGACCTCGTAATCCACCTGCCTCGACCTCCCAAAGTGTGAGGATTACAAGTTTGAGCCACCACGCCCGGCCAAGAAAGAGGTTTAATGAACTTACAGTTCTGCATGGCTGGGGAGGCCTCACAATCATGGCAGAATGAGAAGCAAGTCATGTCTTATATGGATGGTGGCAGGTAAAGAGAGAGAACTTGTCCAGGGAAACTCCTCTTTAAAAAAACATCAGGCAGCCATAAAAAATGATGAGTTCATGTCCTTTGCAGGGACATGGATGAAGCTGGAAACCATCATTCTCAGCAAACTATCGCAAGGACAAAAAACCAAACACCGCATGTTCTCACTCATAGGTGGGAATTGATCAAAGAGAACACATGGACACAGGAAGGGGAACATCACACACTGGGGACTGTTGTGGGGTGGAGGGAGGGGGGAGGGATAGCATTAGGAGATATACCTAATGCTAAATGACAAGTTAATGGGTGCAGCACACCAACATGGCACGTGTATACATATATAACAAACCTGCACGTTGTGCACATGTACCCTAAAACTTAAAGTATAATAATAATAATAATAATAATAAACATCAGATCTTGTGAGACTTATTCACTATCAAGAGAACAGCATGGGAAAGATTCGCCCCCATCATTCAATTACCTCCCACTGGGTCCCCACTATAACATGTGGGAATTCAAGATGAGATTTAGGGCCGGGCACGGTGGCTCATCTTCTTCATTTATCACATTGTTAAAATAATTGGAAGGCCATTAGACTGAAGCCACTCTAGTGCCCTGGGTTTCTTTTTTTTTTTTTTTTGAGACAGAGTTTCACTCTTGTCACCAGCCTGGCGTGCAGTGGTGCAATCTCAGCTCACTGCAACCTCCACCTCCTGGGTTCAAGCAATTCTCTTGCCTCAGCCTCCCGAGTAGCTGGGATTACAGGCGCCTGCCACCACGCCTGGCTAATTTTTAGTGTTTTTAGTAGAGGCGGAGTTTTGCCATGTTCGCCAGGCTGGTCTCAAACTCCTGACCTCAGGTGATCCACCCACCTCGGACTCCCAGAGTGCTGGGATTACAGGCGTGAGCCACGGTGCCCGGCCTTGTGCCCTGGGTTTCTATGTAAGTAAATCAAAACCCATCTCAGTATAGATGGGTTTAACTAATCAGAAACCACCACAAGTTACTACTAGCAAGGGACTTTCCATGGGAATAATCTTCATTTGAACCAATCAAATAGTTTCTTTGCTCTGCTTCAAAGTTTACCCTATACAATTTTTCCTTTATGCTCTGAAACACCAGAATCCCCCAGTCTGGGATTCATCCCCCAGTCTGCCTGATTCATGAATCACTGTCTGCTCAAATTAGCACTTTTTTTGTTCTGTTTTGTTTTTGAAGAGACAAAGTCTCACTATGTTGTCCAGCCTGGTCTTGAACTCCTGGGTTCAAGTGATCCTCCCACTTCAGCCTCCAAAAGTGCTGGGATTGCAGGCATGAGCCACCTCACCTGGCCAGCTCTTTAAAATTCTAATATGCCAGTTTATCTTTTTTTTTTTTTTTTTTTGAGACGGAGTCTCACTCTGTCACTCAGGCTGGAGTGCAGTGGCCTGATCTCAGCTCACCGCAAGCTCCGCCTCCCAGGTTCACGCCATTCTCCTGCCTCAGCCTCCCAAGTAGCTGGTACTACAGGCACCCGCCACCACGCCCAGCTAATTTTTTGTATTTTTAGTAGAGACGGGGTTTCACCATGTTAGCCAGGATGGTTTCGATCTCCTGACCTCGTGATCTGCCCATCTCGGCCTCCCAAAGTGCTGGGATTACAGGCGTGAGCCACCGCACCCAGCGCCAGTTTATCTTTTAACACCTGGAATACTTCTGTTACCAGAAAGGGGTCCTGAGTCCTGATCCAGACCCCAAGAGAGGGTTCTTGGAGCTGCTGCAACAAAGAATTCAGGGCAAGTCCACAGAGTAAAGTGAAAGCAAGTTTATTAAGAAA